>NW_012267230.1:8169488-8189432 GCF_000151885.1 Dipodomys ordii
GGGGCGTGGCCAGCATTGCTGAGGGCTGGGGCGTGGCGGTGTCTGGGGGCGTGGCAAGGGCTGGGGGCGTGGCAAGGGGCGTGGCCGCTGCGAGGGGCGGGGCGAGGGCTGGGGCGTGGCCGGTATGTGCTGAGGGCTGGGGCGGGGTGGTGCCTGGGGGCGTGGCATGGGCTGGGCGTGGCAAGGGCTGGGGTGTGGCGAGGGTTGGGGATGTGCCGAGGGCCGGGGCGAGGGCTGGGACGGGGGGCAAGGGGCGTGGCGATGTCTGGGGGCGTGCCGAGGGGTGGGGCGTGGTGATGTCTGGGGGCGTGGCGAGGGGCGGGGCCCTGCGCCGACCCCCGGGCGCCTCCCGCCAGGACCCCATCCTGCTCCCCGGCTCCCTGCGCGCGAACCTGGACCTGAGGCAGGAGCACACGGACGAGGCCCTCTGGGCGGCGCTGGAGACCGTGCAGCTCAAGGCCTTCGTGGCGGCGCTGCCCGGCCAGCTGCAGTACGAGTGTGCCGACAGGGGCGACGACCTGAGGTAGGCGCACCCCTGGGGCACGGGGGGAACCTTGGGTTCGAGGCTCAGCTGGACAGCACAGCAAGAACCCGAGCGCACGGGTGGCTCACGCCCGTCATCCCAGCCACTCAGGAGGCTGAGAGCTGAGGATCATAGTTCGAAGCCAGCCTGGGCAGGAAAGTCCATGAGACTCTTATCTCCCATGAGCCACTAGAAAACCCGAAGTGGCACTGTGGCTCAAGTGGTAGAGCGCTCGCCTTGAGCTGAAGCGCTGAGGGACAGCGCCCAGGCCCTGATCAAGCCCCACCACCAACAAAACAGGAGGCAGAGGAGAGAAAAGGAGAGAATGGGAAACAAGGAGATCAGACTGTAGTCAGAGGTCGGGCTGTGACTCTGGCTCCACCAGGGGCTTTGTGGCCTTGGGCAGGCGCTTGACCCCTCTGTGCCTGAAGGAGTGTGAGGTCCAGTGTGGGGTCCATTTCTTAGGTCTGGCCCCTGGGGGAGGTCCTAACACAAACAGAAACCAGCCCTTCCCCCAGCTGGGGAGACTGAGGCACACAGGACGGCACTAACCTCTGCTTGCGGTGCCCAGCGTGGGGCAGAAGCAGCTGCTGTGCCTGGCGCGCGCCCTGCTCCGGAAAACCCAGATCCTCATCCTGGATGAGGCCACGGCGGCCGTGGACCTGGGCACCGAGCTGCGCATGCAGGCAGCCCTCGGGCGCTGGTTCGCGCACTGCACGGTGCTGCTCATCGCGCACCGCCTGCGCTCCGTGATGGACTGCAGCAGGTGAGACGGGCGAGGGGCCGGGAGGAGGGCGCCGGCCCCAGGGCCCTGGCTTCCACGCAGGCGTCAGGACTGAGGAGCTGCGGGAAGCCTCCCTCCCCCCAGGAGGCCAAAGAGCTGCCCGTCCCTCCCTTCTCTGCAGGGTGCTGGTGATGGACAAGGGGCAGGTGGTGGAGTGTGGCAGCCCGGCCCAGCTGCTGGCCCAGAAAGGCCTGTTCTACAGACTCGCCCAGGAGTCAGGGCTGGTTTGAGCCGAGCCTGGACATGCCGGAGACCAGGCGGGTCCCGTGGGGGGTCACAAGTGGGCTCTTTTCTGGGCGGAAGATGGCGGACCCTCAAGACTGCCCTCCCCTCTCCCCAATGGCCTGCGCAAGGCCCAGCGAGCCTCGTCTACCTCAGAGCCACTGTAGACAGTGCACCCACCACGGCTGCCCGCCAGACTCACCTGGGGAACTTGAACACAGGCCCAGCCCCAGCCCTGAACCTGCTGGGCCTGGCGATCCTGTGTGCACCTTTCCCAAATGACTTGGGAGGTCATCACGGGCTCAGATGCAGTCTGAAGAAATACAGCGCTGGCTGCAGTGGTGCTACTGAGAATCCCAGCTATTTAGAAGTAGACACTGGGAGGATCAATGTCAGACTGGACAAAAAATAAAGTGAACATTGAGACCCCTTCCCCATCTTAACCAGTAAAAGCTGGGCATTGTGGTGTGCATCTGTCATCTAGTCACAGAAGCAAAAATAGAATTGAGGTCCAGAGATGGGCACCGGTGGCTCCCAGCTATTCAGGAGGCTGAGATCTGAGGATCATGGTTCAAAGCCAGGCCAGGCAGGAAAGTCCGTGAGACTCTTATCTCCAAATAAACCACTAGAAAACTGAAGTGGTGCTGTGGCTCAAGTGGTAGAGCACTAACCTTGAACTGAAGAGCTGAGGGACAGCGCCCAGGCCCAGAGTTCAAGCCCCATGACCAACAACAACAAGAAGAATTGTGGTCTGGGAGAAGTTAGGCATAAAGCTGATGCCCTTAAGGAAAAATAATGAAGGCAAAAAAGAGCCTGAAGGGGTAGTGCAAAGCCCCGAGTTCAAATCCTAGACTGCGGAAAGGAAAAGAGTACAGATGGCTCCCTTGAACCGTTTTCTCTCGTGTTTCCCAGGTGACACCCTGCAAAACTCCAGTACAGGATCACAAGCAGGACCCTGACATTCATACAGCAGACGAGGACGGTGGTTCTTACTCTTGTTTGTGTCTATTCACTTCTGCACTGCCTGCCTGCAGTCAGGGCCTTGAGCTTTCTTGCTCACAGCTGGCCCTCCACTACCTGAGCCACACCTCCAGCCCAGCTTTTTGCTGGAGTTGCCAGGAACACAGCCCAAGACTCAACAAGCTTCAAGCATAGGGTTTTAAAATCTGAATCCAGCTTCTTTTTCTAGGAACCCAGAGGTCATAAGAACACCAAATGCCATGGGGTCAAGGGTCAGGGGTCAGAGCTGGCTGAAGCCCAGCGCCGGCTCTGACCTGGGGCAGTCAGTGCCCAGCTCACTGCACTGTTGAGGCCAAATCCTGAACTCAGACCAACTCCTGCCATCGTCCACGCCAGGCTAAGGCCCCACAGGCACGCGGGTAAATAACCCAAGTTCGCACACTGCACACAGCTGGGGAGGCGAGCCAGGACCCCGTGTACGCAGAGAGCCACGCATGCGTCCCTGCTGCCCTACAGCACCTACCTGTCCCTGGCGCACACGCTCTGTGCCACACCCGGCACTCGCTGGACAGTGCCACTCCACCCCAGGACACGGCATCCAGCGTGTGTCCCCCCAGCGGCTGGCTTCTGCCCTGCTCAAGTCCAGGCTCGCCCCTAGCGGCCATGGCCACCTGACTGCAGTGGCCACCACCTCGGGCCCCTGGCCCTTGACACAAGCCAATGGCTTCACTCGTGGACGACATCACTCAGGAAAACAGCAGTGCGAGTGGTGACTCAGGGCGCGCACCCCAAAATACAGGCATTCCCCACTACTCAATTCCCACACCCCAAACCCGAGTCTCAGCGCCTCTTTCCATCCGGGAGGATGGAGACTGACCCATACCCGAGGCCACAGCCCGAGCGCCCACATCATCACCCTTCCCCAGCTCCGGAGACCTGAGCCGGTCCCTGAGCAGAAGGCAGTCTCCCCCTTTATCAACATTCTATCAGGTCAACAAGACAGCAGTGGCTCACTCCTACAATCCCAGCTACGGAGGAGGCTGAGCGCTTGGGATTCCGGCCCGCCAGGGCAGGAAAGTCCGTGAGACTCTTATCTCCAATGAACCACCAGAAAACCGGAAGTGGTGCTGTGGCTCAAGTGGTAGAGCACTAGCCTTGAGCTGAAGAGCTGAGGGACAGCGCCCAGGCCCAGAGTTCAAGTCCTATGACTGATCAAACAAACAAACAGTTCAGTGGTGGTATGCACCTGTAATCCCAGCTACCTGGGAGAGGTTCAGGAGGATCAGTGTCCAGAGCTGGCCCTGGGAAAAAGTGTGAGACCCTATCTGAAAAGTAGAGCATAAAGGACTGGGACTTAGCTCAAGAGGCTCTGGGTTCAAACCCTAGTACTACCAAAAAAAGTGTCCAAAATTGCCCTAGAACATCCCTTTGCATTAGTCAGGACAGGTGAAGCCATGCCACAGTAATGAACACAATGGTTGCTTTCAAGCTGACAGAATTTGCGTGTGTGTGGTTTGTGTGTGGTGTGTTTGTTTGTGTGCCCATACTGGGTCTTGAACTTGGGGCTTGGGTGCTGTCCCTTAGCTTTTTTGCTCAAGGTTGGCCTTCTACCACTTGAGCCACGGCCTCACTCTTGGCTTTTTGCTGGTTAATTGGAGATAAGTCTCAGAGATTAGTCTGCCCAGGCAGATCTCAGCCTCCTGTGTAGCTGGGCTGACAGCGCGAGCCCTGTGCCCGGCTGCCACCTGGCCTTTGCCTGGGGACGTGCTGTGGGGCGCTGGCACGCCATGCAGGAGCCCAGCCAGCCCGGCACGCAAAGCTGCGAGTCACATGACCACCCAAGGACTCAAGCTGGGGGCCCAGGCTGCCCCCCTCCCTGCCAAGCCCCGTCCTCTGCCCTCCATCTTGACTTCGAACCCCCAATTCTGACAGACCACCACACAACATACCTGCCCTGCGCCGACGCCCCCAGAGCAGAGCGCTGCCCCTGCGGCCCGCACCCCGAACGACAGGCGGTGGTCATTTAGAAAGAAATAAAATATTTTGTTTTACTGAAAATTACTCGCAAGTGTTCACGTTTCCAGTGTTAAGTCATTACAAAAAGAGGCCCAAGGAAAACCTGGGTTCTCGAACGTGAAAGAATGGCTTAACTTACAAAAAAAATAAATATACATTTCCACTTAAAAGAAAAAAGTCGGCAGCAGAACTCACGGCGGGCGCGAGTCCCGGGCAGCTGTGGGGCCTCGCTGCTTCGGGGGGTGTCACCGAGACCTCTCCCCCGCAGACCCGCCTGGAAAGACCACACACGAGCCAAAGGTCAAGTGCAAAGCCAGGCCCGGCGGCGGCCTTGGGGCGCTGTCCCCCTGCGCACCCCTCTTGGAAAGGCAGCTCTCCACGCTGGCTTCCTCCCTGGAGCAGCACTTAGTGAGGGGCTGGGGAGCCGGAGGCGGCTGCCGGGTGTCCAGGGGAGAAACTGAGCTCTGAAAACGAGGGACTCGGGGGGCTTTTTGGTATCCAGCGGCGGTCCGTGCTGTTGACCTTGGAGGTGTCCAGTTGTGACCTTGGATGTGCGTTGGCAGACCTTGTGAGAGGCCCATCCCATCCAAGCGGCAGGGGCGGGAAGAAGGCGGGGAGGGCGAGCTGGGGGAGGGTGGGTTCGGAGGATGAGCTCTGGGGGTGCCTGAGCCCCCCTTCACCCCGGGGGGGGGAGGGTGCCTCTCGTCACTGACGCAAATCCCATCGGAGACATTGCTGGGCGCTGCCTCTGCCCCCCGGGCCCCGGAGCAGCTGGAAGACGAGAGGTGGTCGCGAGGACAGTCCGGGGCCCCGAGGGGGCGGAGCGAGGCGTCCGGCAGGCGTCAGGACACTGGAGGTGACGGGAGGCTGCGGGGAAAGCCACGTGGCCGTGGAGAGGTGCAAGGCAGTTGGCTGGGTTTGGTCACTAGCGTGTTTCGCACAACCAATTTCTCGAGAAGGCGACTGTGGGTGCCGCAGCCCCCTCCGTGGGAGCCGGGCCTGCAATCTGAGGTGCGCGTCTTGTGGGGTGCGCATCTTGTGGGGTGCGCGTCAGAGGCCAGGGCACACGTTTGGGGTGGGAGGCATCTCTGCCTCTAAGCAGGGCCGGGCAGCGGCTGCTGCTTGCTGTGTTTTGGCGCTGGGGGTGGGGGGTGGGGGTGCGGTTGGTTTTCTTTCTTCGTTTTTGGTTTCTGTGTGGGAGGCCGGGCCCCCCCCCCAGGGTGCCGGCTCGCCCCGGGGTGCGGGGCCGTGGGCCTTGCAGTTCTGGTCGGGCACCGGCTGCGGGCCTCACACCAGGCCGGCGTCTTTGGCCATGCTGTAGAAGAGCCCCCTGTCCTGCAGGAGCTGCGCCGGCGAACCGCACTCGCAGATCTCGCCCTTGTCCAGGACAATCACCCTGCGGGGAGAGGACGCAGGCGTGAGGGGCACGGCGGCGCTGGGCACCTCGCGCCCACCACGGCTTTGGGTCAGGCCCTCGACATCTTCTGCCAGGACTGACAGAGCCATCGCCCCACTGGCTTCCTACCCCCAAGCCCCACCCCCACTTTTTTCTGTAGGATTTTTGTTGCGGTGGGGCCTGAACTCTGGGCCTGGGCGCTGTCCCTGAGCTCTTCAGCTCAAGGCCAGTGCTCTACCACTTGAGCCAAAGTGCCACTTCCGGCTTTCTGGTGGTTTATTAGAGATAAGAGTGACTCCTACCCAGGCTGGCTTTGAAGCATGATCCGCAGATCTCAGCCTCCTGAGTAGCTGGGAAGACAGGTGTGAGCCACCAGCGCCCAGCTTTTTTCTGTGGTTTTGAAGATTGAACCCAGAACCTCCTGTATGCTAGGCAGAAGATCTGCCACCTGAACTATGGCCCCAGCCCCTTCAATCCCAATTTCTAATCAATGTCTAATGGGTATGAGGCTGCCGTGTGTGTGTGTGTGTGTGTGTGTGTGTGTGTGTGTCTCTCTCTCTCTCTCTCTCTCTCTCTCTCCTGGGGCTTGAACTCTGATCCTGGATGCTGTCACTGACTTTTTCTTTGCGCAAAGCTCGTGTTCTATCATTTGAACCACAGCTCCACTTCTGGCTTTTTGGTGGTTAACTGGAGATAGGAATCTCACAGCTTCCCTGCCCAGGCTGGCTTTGAACTGTGATCCTCAGACCCTGGCCTCCTGAGCAGCGGGGATGAGGGGGGAGCGGCCTGTCACCTGCGTGGCCTCCACAGTGGTGGGAATAGCGTTGATGGGGACAGGGCCGCCGCGGCTCCCGCGCATCATCTGAAGGGCTCAATTCTCTGCGCTTGCGCGGTGCTCTGCAGCCCAGCCCCGGCCTCCTGCTCCGCGCGGCCTCCCGCTCCTCCTCCCTCGGTGCCCGCCTCCAGGCCCAGCGGCCTGGGCTGTGCCCCGACCTCCAATGCTCTCCCTGGATCAAAGCTGGCCTGAGGCCCAATGCAGCGCCCCACCTGCTGTTCTTGCTTTGGGGGATACTGGAGTTCGGAATCGGGGCCCTGTGAATGCTCAGCAGGCGCTCTGCCACTTGAGCCACGCCTCCCGCCCTTTTGTGCTTTTGTTACTTGTCAAACGAGGTCTGGCTCTCTGCCCGGCAGACCCGGGCCACGACGGTCCTAATGACGCTTCCAGTGTAGTTGAGATGCCGCAGCAGACGCTGCTCCGGCTTTGTCATTGGTTGCCGTGCCCAGGCGGGGGCGGGGGCTCTGTCCACCGAGGCGGCGGTGCGCATGGGGCCCATGCTGAATGAATGAATAGATGGAGGAGCCAGCCAGCCAGCGCCGTACCTGGTGTAGTCCATGATGGTGTTGAGCCGGTGGGCGATGGTGAGCACCGTGCAGTCGTGGAACTGCGTCCGGATGGTGGACTGGATGAGGTCATCCGTCTCCAGGTCCACGGCGGCCGTGGCCTCGTCCAGCACCAGGATCTTCGTCTTCCTCAGCAGGGCGCGGGCCAGGCACACGAGCTGCCGCTGCCCCACGCTGCGGAGGGAGAGCGCAGTGGTGGCGCAGGTCCGAAGCCTCGGAGCAAACGACCCCCCCCCAACCCGAGCCCAGGCCCACCCCAGCCTTGCTCAAGGGGAGGCTGACCTACGTGAGGCCCGCAGACGCTCCCCCCCCAGCCCCGTGGGACACTGCAGGCCTGTCCCACTCCTGTGCCCCCCCGTTGCCATGGCAACCTGCCCAGGCCAGGATGCCGGAGGGACTTGTGGACTGGTGCCCGATGAGGCTGCGCTCCTCATCCCCCGCCAGCCCCCGCCACGTGAACGCGCCCAGCCGAGATCAGCCACGCCCCGGGGCGGGCCGCACGCGCCCCTCAGGGAACCCCAGCTTGGACGTCATGGTGACCGAGAATGGAATGCAGCCCTGGGACGGTGACACCGGGTCTGACCCAGGGGCAGCGGGCGGGCACGGAGGGCTGGGGTGGGGACTGACACGGGCGCCCCTGCAGCAGCGGCTGGCAGCCAGGACAGAGCTGCCAAGGAAGGAAACGCATCAGCCATCTTGGCTGTACCTCAAGCTACAGAGAGTCTGGTGGGAAGCGTGTCTCACAGTGGGAGACGGGGCCCGCAGGGAAGAGGCTGGGTGGGATTCCCCAGGCCGGGGTGTCGGGAGGTCCCCCCCGACCCCCTCCCCGCCCACCTGAGGTTCTCCCCGCCTTCTGCACACTCGTGTTCCAGCCTGTCAGGAAGGGTCGAGACGAAGCCCTTCAGGTGAGCCAGCTCCAGCGCCGTCCAGACGTCGTCATCCGAGTACTGGCTGAATGGGTCTAGGTTCATGCGCAGCGAGCCCGAGAACAAAACGGGGTCCTGCAGAGCCGAGCAGAGCAGAGCAGAGGGCATGGCAGGGCTCGCTCAGCCGCTCGGGACATTCCCAAGAAGCGTCAGTGTGCAAAACCCGGCGAGCAGCTTCCAACGGGAGACAAAGCCCTGGCAATGCCCCGTCTCCTTCAACCTCCGTCCTGTGTCTCACGGAGACGCCTTGTGGGCACCCAACCCCCGTCCCCAGCCACGAGGCTGCAGTGCTGTGGGCCACACCTGGCGCCAGGTAAATCCAGGTAAGCGGCGGTTACACGGGATCTCTGATGGCACCACATCAAGAGAGGCGGTTATGTTACTCTTGGAAGATGCTTTTGAGCTGGGGTTGGCTGACTGTGTGGATGCGGCCCGCCCCTCCCACCTGGCCCCACCCCCACCCAGCTCCCCCCACGCAGCCCCACCCCACCTGCGGGATGATAGTGATCTTGAAGCGCAGGTTGTGCAGGCCGATCTTGGCAATGTTGACGCCATCGATGATGATCTCTCCCTCTGCGGACTCATTGATCCGAAACAGGCCCAGGGTCAGAGATGACTTCCCAGCTCCCGTCCGGCCCACAATGCCAACCTGAGGGTCAGGAAGAGCCAGCGTGAGGGAGGGTGCTAGGCAGTGGAGGGTCTCTGTGCCCTTGTTGGACGCCGATCACCAGCTGGGCATCACCTCATTGGCCCAACTCCCGCCATAGCCAAGGCTCGTGCGCCACAATTCCCTGGAACCGTCCTTCGGGGACTGCTTTGACCGGAGGCCAACACGCTTCTCTTTGCCAGGTTCCCTGATGACCCAATCTGCCCTTTTCAAAAGTTGGTAGAGACCCCCAAAAAGACAGGGAGGGAGGGACGCTTCATGTCCTGCTCTGCTCAACACAGTGCGTTTGTTGGGCAGCCGCTGGGCGTTTCCTGACCTCCCGACTCTGTCCCATCTCTGCTTCAAGGAGCGGCTCCTGGCAGCTGTGGCAAAATCTGCTTCGAGCAGAATCCAGTCCCCTGGGCCCCTCTCACATGGCCTGGACTCACTGAAGGGAACCAGGAACCTGGCGAACAGCCAATGACAGGCTTCCTGTCATCTATCCTGAGCCAATGATGGGCATTCCTGACATCCAACTACAGTGAATGATGGGCATTCCCGACATCCAACCACAGCCAATGACGGGGTTCCTGTCATCCATCCTAAGCCAATGACGGGCATTCCTGACATCCAACTACAGCTAATGACGGGGTTCCCGTCATCCAACCTGAGCCAATGATGGGCATTCCCAACATCCAACTACAGACCATGACAGGCTTCCTGTCATCCATCCTAAGCCAATGAAGGGCATTCCCGGCATCCAACTACAGCCAATGACAGGCATTCCCAACATCCAACCTGAGCCAATGACGGGCATTCCCAACATCCAACCTGAGCCAATGACGGGCATTGCGGACATCCAACTACAGCCAATGACGGGCATTGCTGACATCCAACTACAGCCAATGACGGGTTCCTGACACCCTCTACTCTTGGGCCCTTGGGAAATGGACTCGCTCAACCTCTAATGTGTCACAGTACAGCACGTGTGCCAAAATTCCCACGACGTCACCAAAGCCACGGACTCAGAAGTACGTCCCCTCATTGCAAGTGAGAATGCACCCCATGGGGCAGAAGGCTTTGTCCCAGGTGGCAGATGGTTCAGTAACTCCATATGCTCAGAAGTGCAGATGGCCAGGGGACCTTTGACCGACTTCTGAGGACAGTCTAAGGGTCTCCGGGCAGGAGCGCCTTCTCGGAATAGCTTGGAACTACGGGAAGCTTCTAAAGTTCCAGTAACTCCCTGTGTCCCGAGCACGCCTTGTAGTGACGGAGACATCACATGTTCCCTGGACTCTGAGGCCAGCATAGACTTCATAGAGGACCCTGACGTCTTGTAGAGACAGGTGGGTGTGGCCTAGCATCACTACATGTTCTGCATCTCTCAAGAAAGCCAGAAGGATTATTCTATAAAGTATTACTTTATTTCTTTTTAAGACAGGCTCATCTCAAACTCTCAATCCTCCTCCTACCTCAACATCCTCAATACAAGGATTATAGTACTTTCCTTGTGCCCCCCCCCTTTTTTGTCATTTGTGAGGCTTAAACTCAGGGCCTGGGCGCTGTCCCTGAGCCTCTTTGTGTTCAAGGCTATGCTCTACCACTTGAGCCACGGCACCACCATTGGGCTTTGAGTGGTTAATTGGAGATAAGAGTCTCCCAGGGACTTTTCTGCCTGGGTTGGCTTCAAACCGCCATCCTCATGGATCTAAGCTTCCTGAGTGGCTGTGATTACAGGTGTGAGCCACTGGTGCCTGGCTCTCGTGCCCTTTTCCAATGCTCCATGTAAGTACTGGGAATTGGGCCCAGGGCCTTTGCACATGCTAGGTAATAAGCCTTTACTTCAGATTTTCTTTCAGCGCACCACTGGGCTTCCGGGCTGTTTCCAGCGTACAACCCGTTGCTAGTCCCCAAATGGCTCTTTCCATCAGCCCTGCCGGGGCCCGGGGCCCCCACCGCGGCCGGGGACCAGGCGCGCCCACCTTTTCTCCGCCGTTGATGGTGACGTTGATGTGCTTGAGAACCATGTCCAGGTCGTCTCGGTAACGCAGGCCGTAGTCTCGGAATTCCACCCGGCCCTCCTGGGGCCAGCTGCTGGGCGGGGCCGTCTCCCTGATCTGCCAGGGAGCCTTCCGTCCCAACGGGGGGGGGGGGGGGGGGGGGGGAGAGCAGAGAAGCCCGCATGAGCCGGCCGCCCCAGGCCCCTCCCCTCCTTGCGTGTGAGACTTCCGGGCCTTTAGCTCCTGCAGCCCCTGGCCACTTCCGGTCACCCTCCTACCTAGCCCCGTGTCCCCGAGAAGCACTTTCAGAGCACCAGACACCTCCTGTGTGACCCTGGTGGCCACTGCGCACTGTCTCCTGGGCCCAGTGCATATGACAGGTGTTCAATCACCGCTTATGGACTGGCTTGGGGAAGGGAGAGAGGTAGCAGGGGGCGGGGGGGTCCCCAGCTGCCCTGTGGTCTGCAGGGGCTCACCAGGAGCACCAGTTAACAGTAAAAGACAACCCCAGTGAGCCCGAGTATCTCTTGGCCTCACCTCCAGGCAGCCCGCGGGCGTGCCGCTCACACGCCCAGCTTACGCAGGGCTCGGGGGTCCTGGGCCACGCCCAGGCCAGGCCGCCCAGGCTGCTTTACCTCCTTCTCCGTCTCTGAGTACTCCTTGAGCCTCTCCACGGCCACGATGTTGGTCTCCATCTCGGAGGACATCCGGACCAGCCAGTTGAGGTACGTTGTGACCTGCAGGCGGGGGTAATCACGCTGACTTACCGCAGTGAGTGTGAGTTTCTTATTTCCATTAAGTGATTGGGTCAATAGTCACTGATTACGGCTGCACACAGAAAGTGGCAAAGCCACACACAGCCGGTCCCTGACCCGTAGGTCACACTTCCCGAAGGGAAGTAACAAAGTATTTGCAACCCATGGCATGAAAATTCCAGAGATGCAGACAAAGCAGCACTCTGAGGAATCTTTGTAGCTTTAAAAGCCTCTTCCTTCCAGCCAGAGCATCCCACTGGTGGAGAACTGTGGCCACGCCTCCAAATCCCCCACTGCGCTCCCTTCTCCAGCCCCGGCCCCAGGATCCCAAACAAGAGCCACCCATGGGGGTGGAGGGCGGTCTGAGCACCAAGAGCGCCTCCGGTCCTACCTGCAGGGAGTAAGACACGGACAGGCCTACCAGGCCGGCGCTGAGGCCCTGCCGGCCCACGGCGCTGAGGCTGTTTCTGGAGATGACTGAGAACAGGGCGGCAAACAGGACGATGCAGTTGCCGACATACTCCAGCCGCACGGCCAGCCACCTGCAGAGAACCACAGCCGTGTAGACACGCCTCCCCGTGCACGCGCACGCGCATGCGCGCGCGCGCGCACACAAGGCCGGCCTTCCAGCGACCTGGCTTCTCTCTCACGAGGGAAGGAGCAGCCAATCTGCCGACTGCAGTGAAGCCCTGAAGCTCATCAGGGCCGGCCACCTGGCACAGGAGAAGGGGGGATGGGGGGGAGGGAAGGGGGGAGGGAGGGACACGGGTGTCCCTGGACGTCTCGCCACCCCAGGGATGAAAATAGAATTCTCCAGAAGCCTCCTTCCCGGGAATTTCCAGTTTGTCACAGTGAGGACCGGCTTCTCAAGAAATCTCACACACACACGTGTCCATTCACGAGTGCCCAGAATTCTCAAGCACTCAAAAGCCTGGGGGGTCCCACCCAGCCATCGGGGGGCCTGGGCCTGACCCCAGCAACAACAACAAAACCAACAGATGAAATCTCTCTGCCAGAGATGCTTCTAAAAGACACTAAGAAACAAGCCGGCACTTTTGATGTCTGTTATAGTCCTAGACTCCCGTTACATCCAGGTGTTCTGAGGATGGGGTCCTCTGCTTTTAAAACGTCAGCACATCTGCCCTTGGTCTGTTGAGGCAGTGTCTCGCTGGCAGCCGAGTCTAGCTTCAAACTCCCGATCTGCTCCCCCAGAGCCTCCAAGGGCTGGGATTATAGGCATGTGCCACCAGGCCTGGCAAGTTTCATTGGCTTAAAACCTTTATAAGCTGTTGTGTGGCCGGAGGAAGATGGTTTCCCCATTTCCATTGTGAAGCCGGGGTGGGGGACAGAGCTGGGCATGACTCCCCACAGCACCCCCGGTGCTCACCACAGTAACCCCATGTGCCACCATGCTGAGCACTGGGCAACCCCCCTGCCTAGTTTTGAAGGATGAGTTTCACTTTGGGAAGGCAATTTCCTCGGGCTCAGCTCCTCTGAGCACACTGCCTTGGTGTACCGCAGATGGGGGTACAGCACCCCTCGGCGGGGACCTGAGCTGTGGGAATGACCTGATATCCCGGGACCCTGGCTGAAGGGCAGCGTGGGGCCTGCTGACTCAGTACCCTGGGTCCCGGGCTCGTAGCTTCTGCTTGTCCTTTGTGTTTTTTTTGTCAGTCGTGGGGCCTGAACTCTGGGCCTGGGCGCTGTCCCTCAGCTCTTCAGCTCAAGGCGAGCGCTCTACCACTTGAGCCACAGCGCCACTTCCGGTGTTCAGGTGATTTATTGGAGATAAGGGTCTTAGGACTTTCCTGCCCGGGCTGGCTTTGAACCTCGATCCTCAGATCTCAGCCTCCTGAGTAGCTAAGATGACAGGCGTGAGCCACCAGCACCCAGCTTCTGCTGGTCCATTTTTATCTAAGGGTCTTGGTACATAGCCCATGCTGGACTCAAACTCCAGATCCTCCTGCCTCTGTCTCCCCAAGTGCCGGGATTAGAGACGTGTGCGTCCCGCCCGGGCCGGCCGCGGCCGTGGGTGGGCAGGGTGCCCCCGCCTCTCTGCGGGCCTCACCGGTTGGCCACGATGCTGGGGTAGTAGGCCTTCTGGTTCTCATCCACCTTCAGGTCGCTCTGGCGCACGAAGCGCTCCTGGTCCTCAAAGGCGCGGATGACGCTGACCCCCAGCAGGGTCTCGTTGAAGTGCGAGTAGACGGGGGAGCGGCTGACCGACTCGAGGCGCTTGAGCTGCCGGGAGGAGGCCACGTAGAACCTCTGCGGGGAGAGCGGGTGGGGTCACCGAGGGGCGCCCCCCGGGGAGCCGAGCGGCCCGCAGGAATGGGGACAACACCGTGACGGGAGACACAGCTGTCCTCCCTCGTGATGGGGCGCTGCTCCCGCCCTAACCCGGGCACCAGCCGGCGCTGGCTGGTCTCAGGGTGGGAAACGGGACGTGCTAGCTGGAGCCCCAGCAGCTGTGCTGGAGCGGGAGACCGGCTAAAGAGCAGAAGGCTTTGGCAACCATGGTAACACAGAACTAAGCGGAAAGGAAGCCACAGTGGAGGCCAGGACCGGCCCGCTCACCTGCACGAAGAAGTAGACAAGGCCCAGGGGCGGGATGATGACGGCGGCGATGGGCGTGGCCAGCAGGATGATGACGCAGGCGCCCACCACGTTGAAGAGGGAGCCCATGTACATCTTGATGACCTGCGGGATCATGGAGTCCACCGTGTCCAGCTCCTTGGAGAAGCGGTTCACCAGGTTCCCGCTGGGCGTGCGCTCGAAGAAGCTCATGGGCGAGCGGAGGACGTTGTGCAGCAGGTCCAGGTGCAGGCGGCGGGAGGCCAGGATGCCCCCGATGGACACCGTCATGGAGTAGCCGAACACGGCGATTCCTGCGGCCCGGGCATCGGCGTGAGCGCAGCGGGGGCCGCCCGGGGCCGCACTGTCACCGCCGCCCCAGCTCACAGCGGGCTCACAGATGACAGCGGGGCAGCAATGTCCCCCCCGCTGTGCTGGCCGGCCAGCGTGGGAGCACTGGACAGCGAGCGCGGCCCGGGGCCCCCGGCATCGCCACCCCCTGAGCCTTCCAGTTCCGATCGCGTCTATGGAGAGCAGACAGCACAGCTCCTGAACACAGCCTACAGCCTGGCTGTGTGACCCAGGGGACACCACACCCTCTCTGAGTAGGACTACAAGGTCCCCTCCCCCTGGTAGCTGGGCATGAGGCGCAAGAGGGTCCCCCCGACTCAGCGCCCCCAGGGCCTCTGGCCTCGACGTTCCCCAGCTGTGCGATGGGTGCCCCGGGTGCTCCTCCTCTGTGTGTCCCATGGGAAACAAAGCACCCAGAAGACATTTGTTCCACTTGAAGGTGAGGCTCGGGGATACAGAGCCAAGCACCATCAATGTAAGAGTGAAATAAAAGCCGGGCACCGGTGGCTCACGCCTGTCAACCTAGCTACTCAAGAGGCTGAGATCTGAGGATCACGGTTCAAAACCAGGCTGGACAGGAAAGTCCGTGAGACTCTTATCTCCAATGAACCACCAGAAAACCAGAAGTGGCGCTGTGGCGCAAGTGGTAGAGCGCTTGCCTTGAGCTGAAGAGCTGAGGGAGAGCGCCCAGGCCCAGAGTTCAAGCCCCACAACCAACAAAACGAAACAAAACAGTGAAATAAAGGAAAACAAGACAAGAAGTAAAAGAGCAATAGAAAGTAAACCGAAATAAAAAAGAAAAGAAAGACCTCAAACATTCATTCCATCAACAGGCGGGTGTTTTGACAGCGGGTCTGTCTGAGTCTGGCTTGGTTTGGCCACGTCCCCCGAGGACTCGAGGAGCCCGTGCTGAGGCGGGCAGGAGAAGCATATGTGACGGCCGGAGCCACCGTGAGCGGGGTGGGACGGGAGGCACTCACCTTGTAAAATGCCCAGGGCTCCGTAGACGCCCAGCCGGAGCTTGGTGAGCCCCTGGGTCCCGTTGACGATAGGGTCGTCCGTCCAGAGGCTGAGCCAGTAGTTGGAGGCCAGGGCGGAGACGTGGTTACACAGGAACAGGAAGATGCTCAGGAAGGAGATGAAGAGGCCGATGGCCTTCATGTATTCCCAGTACACGGTGAGCTTCACCTGGGCGGGCAGAGCAGGCCAAGGACCAGTCAGCGTCAGCGCAGTTCCCAGAGCCCCGCCTACTGCCCATCGCCACCTCCCCCCTGCCCCGTGAGTGCCTGGGGAGCGGGTGCAGAGATGATCGGGCCCCTCCCCTCCTCTAGCCCCCCCCCGGGGTGGACATGGGGCTGGGGGGGGCAGGTGTCAACCCCCAGACCTCCCATCCTCAGGGTATCGAGAGGTCACTCCTGGTGACCTTGGGGGCTCTTTGTGCAGGAAATGGGGCTCATTCTGGACCCCCTCCTCCGCCGGTGAGGGTTGCAGTCTCAGTCTTTCAGGTCGCGGCGGTGGCGGAGGGCAGTGGCGGCCGCGCCCGGCGCCCGGCAGGTGACCCTTACCTGGCCGGTCTGCGCCTTGTCGGTCTCCATCAGCCTCCAGGCCTCCTCCTTGCTGCCGGCCTCCGGCAGCTCGGCGGTGCTGGCGTGGTGCTTGCTGGCATCCCCGCTGTATGAGGAGCTGCTGCTCAGCTGCCTGGGAAGGCGGAGGGCAGGGCGTCGGCCCGAGGCTTGGGTGGGGGAGGTGAGGGAAGGGGGTGTCCTGTTCAGGGGGTGATGAGCCGGGAGGAAGTGGGCACCAAGCTTCTCGGTCTGTGAGCACCCGGGATGGTCTGCACAAAACCACCAACTACCACTGGAGGGCAGGACATGTTCAGGAAAGGCTGGGCGTAGTGGCGCACACCTGGAATCCCAGCACTGATTATTGTGGTGAGCTTTTATTTGCACACGATTTGAAGTGTATAGGAGAGCTGGCAGAGCAGGACTGTGTGTCTCTCCCACTGACTTACCAGCCTGCACCCTGTGCCTCATTTGCGTTACACCAGCATCCGTGTTTGTAATTTAAGAGTTCTGCAGGAGGCTTTCCTAGTGCCAGGAGCTGGCCTGGCAAGTGGGATCTTCCTGCCTGTGGCTCTGGAGTAGCTGGGATTACAGGTGTGTGCCATCACGCCCAGCCTGTGACTGCCTGCTGGGCCTGGACCAAGCTCAGGGAGGGAAGCATGGCTCCGCGGGGAGCCCGCTGGCAGGGGTGGGGCGGAGCTCGGGCAGGGCCAGCCTCACCTCTGCAGCTTCCCCATGTTGTCTGACACCAGCATGCCATTCTCCACTGGCTTGGCCTCCTTCCGCTGACTGCCGGGGCCGAGGGGCCCTGGGGAGACGCAGGGGGAGGAAGGCGGGGCTGTCACCCTCTGAGCAGAGGGACGCCACCCGGCCGCGGCTCGAGCAGACCCCAGACCTGGGGAGCCAGACCCCCCAGATTCCTCCCCCCTCCCCGCCCCTCAGCAAGCAGAGGCCTGTGGCAGCCGGGTCACAGCACACACCCACGACTGGAGGAGGGGGGTTTCTGGGGACCGTGGCTGTGACCCCAGTAGTAAGGGGGTGCCACCATTTGAACTGACCAGGTGGCGGCCTGTGGGGGGTCTGCCTGGTGTCTCCGATGCCCCCCGGGACAAGCAGCACCGACAAGCAGGCCGCCAGCGCCGACCCTGCAGTGCTCATGTCGCACGCAGCCCACAGACACCGCCCTGAACCCACGCCCGCACAGACACTCAGACGCAGACACAGACAGACACGCAGACACACAGACAAGGGAGGCGTGGAAGGCCAGCCCGGGGAGGTAGGCGGAGGGAGCCACGGACGCAGGCCACGTGGGAAGGTCCACGGCCCAGGCCGGGGTGGCATTCACAGCGCAGAATGCCACCGGGAGCCCCAGGACTGGGAGGAAGCGGGGTGCAGGCCGGCCCCGCAGTGAGCGAGTCCCAAGCACCACGGCAGCCGCTGCCCAGGCGGCGGGGGGGGGGACTCCTCAACTCCTCGCTGTGGCCGCCCTGAGGCTCCACTGGCCCAATCATCCACAAGATGGGGTCACGCAGGGCTGAAGTCCCGGGGACCCTGGGTGGCATCTGCAATGGCACCGCCACCCAGCCTGCCCCACGTGCTTCGAAGGCCTCTGTGGAGATCTGGGGCCCTGGAGACACAAACTGAACCCCGGCACCACCGCAAAGCAACCTGGGCCGGGCCGCCTGGAGTCTACAAGCACCGGTGCGCAGCCGTGCCACTGACCTCCCGCCGCGTCCTCCGCTCCGCCGCCTGTGAATCGCAAGATGACAGCGCGTTAGCCCCCCCTGGGCCTCCACCTCCAGCCCGCGCCACGGGGAGGAAGGCGGTCCCCGCCCCATGCAGGCCCAGGGGACGGTGCCCCCATACCCGGGCCAGCGTCTCCCCCCAAGAGCACAACGGCTCTACACCTAGTGCGCCACCCTGCACGCACAGCACACGGGCAGGTGGACAGACCACTCTGGGAAGAGCCAGAGAACACGCTGAACCCCCCTTCCCGCCCCCCACTGACCCCCCCCCACCAGCCTCCGGGGCCTCACGGTGGCTGCCGCAGCACTAACACGCCAGCCTGAAGCAAGGGGCATCATCAGCTCAGATTTGTTCTAATTGTCACCACTGGGAGCGCAGCAAAGAGGCAGAGGACCACTAGCGGGAGTGAGGCCCGGGCTCAGTCCCCGGTACCAGGGGCTGGGAAGGTGGCTCAGTGGTAGCGTGCTTGCCTAGCATGCACGAAGCCCTGGGTTCCATTCCTCAGCACCACATGTACAGAAAAAGGCGAATTGGCGCTGTGGCTCTAGTGGTAGAGCGCTAGGCAGACGCTTTACCTACCACTTGAGCCACACCCTGGGACGTTTTTGCTCTGGCCTTGTGTGTTTCACCAGGGGCGGCCATGGACGAGGCCCTAGTACTTATATGTCCCATGTAGCTGGAAAGACAGGTGTACGCTACCACGCCCAGCTTGCTGACACGGGGGCTCAGCACCTTTTACCGAGGTTTGCTAACATGGCCTTGCTCAGGAGGTGCTGGGACTCCTGGATGAGGGCCAGCTGGCCTCCCGGGGAGAGGGAGGGAAGGAGGAAGGGAGGGAGAGGATTCCCAGAGACTGCTTTATGGTCAGCACCAAGCTTTTGCCCAAACATGGAACTGCCCGGCTGCCTCACCCAGCCTCACCCCCAGGGGCGGCCTCCAAGTTCTCCTCCCCGAGGGGGAGGACAGGCAGCCCAGAGGGAGAGAGGGAAGGAGGGAGGGAGGGAGGGCGGGCGGCTCCGCCCCGCACTCAAGGCTTTTCAGTAAAGCAAGAAGAGGAAGGAGGCGGCACTGGTGGCTCACGCCTGCCATGGTAGCTGCTCAGGAGGCTGAGGTGGAGAGACCGAGAGTTCAAGGCTAGCCCAGGCAAACTTAGGGTGACTCTGTCTCAAAAGAATGCAATGTGGGCATGGCTGTCTGGCAGGTGCGAGGCCCTGGGTTCAATCCCCAGTGACTAATGACAGAGAGCCTGGCGCACAGGCCACCGTGAAGAAACAAGATGGAGGAGGGGGAGAAGGATGAGGGAGGAGGAGGGCAGAGACTGCAGGTGTAGCCCGTGGGAGCAAGACCCAGGACAGGCCAGGAGGGTGCCCAGCGCCCCCTGGAGGTGGGGGATAGAAGGACATCCCCCCCCTCTGGCTTTTGAGGCTTGCTTCTGCTCTGTGCGCCTGAGTAGCTTTCAATCCGTTTTTACAAATTCACCAGAAACCGGGCGGCCGCCCCCCTCTGGCTGTGACCCTCAGATGGGCTGGCCACTGGTCAAGTCTGCTCCCCACTGAGAGCCCCCCCTCTCCCCCCCATGAGGCTGGGCTTCCTGCAAATCACAGGGATGGGCGCTGTCTTCCGGTGGCGATGGTGAGCCCCGGCCCCAGGAAACAGGAGGACACCCCCGCGGTGCCCGGCCTTCCCCAGGCAGGGATGACACTAACGCGCCCCTCCGTACACCGTACAGACTCAATACGGGGGGGCGCTGGCAGCGCCCCATCACTCTGAGCGCACCCCGGCAGACCCCCCACCCCGTGTGCTCGGAATCCACCTGCTTGGTGCAGCCGGCCAAGTGCCCGGGCGCGGGCCAAAAGCGTGGAGCACACGCAGCCAAGGTCACGGCTGGGGCCGGCCGAGGCTGAGCGCCCGGGACGTGGCTGCGTGCCCAGCCCCGTGTCACACAGCGGGCAGGGGACAGGGAGGCCACCCACCTAGCCCGGGGCCTGAGCCGGGGCCTGTGTGGAAGGCAGGAATATCTGCAGGGAAGGTGGCGTTCTCGTGGCCAAATGAAGCAGAGAACAAAAGGAGATGGGGGCACTA
>NW_012267230.1:8189557-8190292 GCF_000151885.1 Dipodomys ordii
CTCAGCTGGAAGAAGGGGGAGGCCGGGAGGGAGCCACGGGAAGATGGCCTCCACTGGACACGCGGATTTAGAAACAACAGCCCACCCAGCCTCTGTCTCTGAAGAGACTGAGACAAAGCTGCAGCCAAGAACAAGGTGGCCAGACTCACAGCAGGACTTCCAGACCTCCAGGGCACAGACAGGGGAGACTGAGTGCCAAGTGGCAGACTCAAGTGGCAGAGCCCAAGGCCCTGGGTTCAATCCCCGGTGTGGGGGTGGGGGGGGGAGTGGCCTAATGACCAAGGAGAAGAAACAGCCCAAAAGCCAGGCCGTGGATGAGCCTGGGGACACAATGAGCCTCTTTGCGAAGGGGACACAGATCCCTCTGCCGACAGGCAGGGAGGGGTCCCCAGGCTCGGGGAAGGGAGTCCAGAACCGGGGTAAACAGCGGGCGGACAGAAAGGGCCTGCGGGCAGCCGCCTGCGGCTCAGGGCCTCCCTCCGGGAGCGGCGGGGTCCCCCGCACGCAGGCTCACCCTCGTCCTGCTCCGAGGCGGCGTAGGTGCGCAGGAGCTCGGCGAAGGCGCCGTCCCGGGCCAGCAGCTCCTGGTAGGAGCCCATCTCCGAGATCTTGCCGCCGCTCATGACCACGACGATGTCGGCCTGCGGCAGGTAGCTGAGGCCGTGCGTCACCAGCAGCCGCGTCTGCGGGCACAGCGGGCGCGGGCGTGAGAGGCGCGGGGTGTGGGGTGCGGGG
>NW_012267230.1:8191249-8214688 GCF_000151885.1 Dipodomys ordii
GGGCCTGGGGCGGGGCACAGGGAGGTGGGCGGGGCCTGGGGCAGGACGCAGCAGCCGGGGCCCAGGGTGGCCGGGCAGGGCAGGGCCCTTCAGGCCTCTGTCTGTCCAGTCAAGCCCAGGGCAGACACCACTGCCACATGGTTCCCAGAGAGGGCCAGCCTTGGGCACTAGGAGCTGAAGGCTGAGGCTGGCACTGGAGGTAAAGGGAGGAGGCCGCAGCCCCCCTGGCCTTGACTCCATGGGGCACACTTCCTAGGGCTCGAGGTCCCGGCTGAAGCCGAAGATGCCTGACAGTGGACTGTTTTTTTTTCCAAGGAGCCACAGATGTCACCAGTTACATGACATCATTCACCAAATACCGCTGCTGGCGAGCCTGGCTGGCCTCTAAGGACGACCGGCCAGCTCTGCAAGCTGAGGCCTGCTGAGGCGCTGCGCTCCCGGCCGCAGGCAGGGGGCGCTGGCACGCCGGCTGCCAGAGGTGCCCAGGGGCCTCCAGGCCCAGGGGGGCACCTTGGGAGGCCCAGGAGGGAGGCCAGGGGAGGGGCCGCGCCAGATCGGGGGCTGTGGCGGTGGGAGACGCCCAAACAGCCTCTCTCTTTAGAAGCGACAAGGGTTTCCCCTGGTGCCTGGTGGTGCCTGCCTGTCATCCTGGCCCTGGGAGGCTGAGGCAGGAGGATCACAAGTTCTAGGCCAGCCTGGGCTATGTATTAAGAGTATCTTACAAAACAAAACCTCCGGCCACGGCACCGGTGGCTCACGCCTGAAATCCTAAGTACTCAGAAGGCTGAGATCTGAGGATTGAGGTTCAGAGCCAGCCTGGACAGGAAAGTCCAGGAGACTCTTATCTGCAACGAACCATCAAAAAGCCAGAAGTGGCGCTGTGGCTCAAGTGGTAGAGTGGGACAGTGCTCAGGCCCTGAGTTCAAGTCCCAGGAGCAGCAAAAACAATAAAACCTCAAAACAACAACATAAAACTAGTAGAAAAATGGAGCGGCCGACAACAAGAGGGATGGGGGGCTGCCTCCACTGGGCTCCCAGGCTGTGCAGCCTGGAGCAAGTCACTTGGCATCTCTGTTCCTCCCCTTCCCCAACCGTTAAATGGGTCCACAATGAACTCTGCCCCCGGGGGGGGGGGGAGGACAGCCGGCACATGGGTCACCAGAGGTGACACTGCTTTCTGGGAGCTGTGCACAGGTCCGGCCAACACCTCGGTGGAGGCCGGGGATCACCACCCACTCCCAGCCCGCGGCGGGACGCCGTGCTGACCTTCTCGCCGATCTCGGTGCGGTCCCCGCTGGGGAGGATCTCCAGGTCGGGGAGGAGGGCGCAGGCCTCCAGCACGGCCCGGTAGTGCCGCTCCCGCAGGGGCCGGCCGAACACGATGTTCTCCCGGAGGGAGTCATTCTGGATCCAGGCCTGCTGGGGCACGTAGGCCACGGAGCCCTGCGGGGCGGGCGGACAGGGCGAGACAAACAGATGGACCTGGTCAGCTGGCGGCGGCTGCCCGCCCTGGCCAAGGCCCCGGTACATGTGTAGAACAGGGAAGATGGAGGGGAGATTGGAGGGGAGGGAGGGAAGGGGGAAAGGGAGGGGGGAAGATGAGAGGATGGGAGGGAGGACAGGGGGGGGGGAGGATAGGGGGAAGATGGGGGAGGATGGAGGGGAGGACGAAGGATAGGAATGCTAAGGGAAAATCAGTCTTTAAGAGTGGGAAGGTGGCTCAGTGGTAGAGCGCTTGCCTTGCATGCATGAGGCCCTGGGTTCGAGTCCTCAGTACCACATATGCAGAAAAAGGCAGAAGTGGTGCTGTGCTCAAGTGGTAGAGCGCTAGCCTTGAGCTGAAGAGCTGAGGGACAGTGCCCAGGCCCAGAGTTCAAGCCCCATGACCAACAAAAAATAAGGGAGTCAGTACGTCCCGGCCTCCTGTGCCGGGCTCGGGGCTGGGCTGCGGCCGGGGAAGCAGCAGGACGTCGAGGACAGGAAGCTCGGTGTCCTCAACCGTCCCATGAGCCGGGGTGGCAGCCGGTGGGGCGGGCGGGGGGGGGGGCCCGCGGGGGGGGGGGGGGGGGCTGTCCACCCCCGTCCTACCTTCAAAGACACGTGCCCCTCCACCTTGTCCATCTCCGCCAGGAGGGCCGAGAGCAGGGACGACTTCCCGCAGCCCACCTGGCCCACCACGGCCACCAGGGCACCCTCGGGGACGGAGAAGGAGATTCTGGAAGGACAGGGGGGGCGGGACACGGGGCTCAGCGGGTGGCAGGGCCCGGGGCGGCGTGGGGGCCCACGCATGTCCGTCTCTCGGGGCCTCCGTGTCTCCGTGGCAGCCCTGGGAGGCGGAGCGGCGCGGCGTGGGGTGCGTCAGGGCTGGGAGGGCCTGGGGGGGCGGGGGGGATGTGCAGGGCTTGGGCCGGACATGCTCTGACTGCACCCCAGACGAGGCTGGGTTGGGGGGCTGCGCACACCGGAACCCCGGCTGCTCCGAAGGCGGAGATGAGGACAAGTTAACGACGCCAAGAAACCGGGGAGAGCACGAAGGATTTCCGCGAGGCCCAAGAAAGCGCTTGCGGGACACGTGCTCCCGCGGGAGTTCTCAGCGGGGGGCACGGGGGTTCCTTTCTGGGATCAGTGTGTCCCCTCTTCTTGCCCTCTGTAGGCAGGCAGCCGGGAGGAATTGTTTAGGGACACGAGAAGGTCCCCGTGGTCTTGAGTATTGGGGATCCCGGGCCGAGAGAAAGGTAAGACCCGGACAAGGTGCTCAGCACCCCATCCCACTGTCAGCGCTGGATCACACCGGACCTGAAGGCGGGGCGCCCCGTCCCGCAGGCCCCAGGTCCCCCCCACTGTCTACCTGTGACCTCTGCGCCGGCCACCCTTCTGTCTGTCCCCATGAGAGCCCACGCACGGGCGGCTGGAGCGGCCGGCCTTCCAGCTGGGCCAGCCGAGGCTTTGTTAGCGCAAAGCGCTGCACTCTAGGCCCTGGAGCTGGGTCCGCGCGTGCCGGCGCCCTGGCTTACCCGTTCAGGGAGGGAGTTTCGCCCCTGGCCCACGTGAACGTGGCGTTCTTCACGGCGATGCTGTGTGTGTCCCCGCCTGGAAAGCATCAGAGACTACAGTCAGGCCGGCACGACCCGGGAAGTGGCGTGAGCGGGCCGCCCTGCTGATCTCAGCCGCGCTCTGGCCTCGGATGCTGGGCCTTGCGCACCAGCCTCCAGGGTCACTGCTCCCCAGCCCAGGCTCCGGATGGCCCCGTCCATGGCTTTCCTGGCTCTGGTGGAGCCCGAGGCCCATCCCCAGGGGTGGGGAGGAAGAAATAAACCCCACTGCACATCTTTGGAGGCAATCTTAGACCCCAAAGCAGAGAGAAGCCCTGAGAGTCCGCCCGGTACTCTGGCCGTGCCCTGGAGATGCCCAGCCAGCAGCCGCCGGCAGGGCTCGAAGCTCCTGGACTTCCTGGCCTTCTCAAGCAGGTCAGGGGCAGCTCAGCGGGGAGGGAAGGGGAACAGATGATTGAGTATCCCGTTTACAAAGTGGCTGCCATCACACCCACCATTGCACCTTCCTCCTGTTCAAGGCTGTTCCTTCCCTAAGCTCTTGGATCCTACATCGACCTTTCTCACCCCAATATGATCCTGCCCGCACCCTGCGGGAGGCCCGGGGAGGCCCTGTGGGCGCTGCTGCCCGCTGAGGAGGAAGGGCCAGGCAGGGCGGGGTGCGTGGGGCGGGGCGGGGCTCGTGGGGGGGTGCCACCCACCGTCCTCCTTCATGGGCCTCCGCTCGATGCTGTGGGGATCCAGCTCCTCGTGGGACAGGAAGACCCTCAGCCGCTTGAGGGAGACGCTGGCCTGCGGCGCGGGGGCGGGCGTGGGGAGGAAGGAAGGAAGGTTCTGGAAACCTGCCTTGGTGGCCAGGCCAAACCCTCCCTCTTTCCTCAGGGTCTGCACTGAGCTTAAACAAAGAAAATCGAGCCGGGCGCCCGCGGCTCCCGCCTGCAGTCCCAGCAGCTCAGGAGGCTGAGGTCTGAGGATCACAGGTCAAAGCCAGCCCGGGCAGGAAAGTCCGGGAGACTCTGATCTCTCATGAACCACCAGAAAACCCGAAGTGGCGCTGTGGCTCAAGTGGTAGAGCGTCCGCCTTGAGCTGAAGAGCTGAGGGACAGCGCCCAGGCCCAGAGTTCAGGCCCCACGAACGACAAATAGTAATAATAATAACAACAACAACAAGGTTTCCTTCTTGCTTTGCGTGAAGCCCGCTGGCAGCATGGACCGGGGGTAGGCGAGGGGCTGGGTGAGGGCCTGGCTGTGACTAAGGTGGCGGCTGGGACTCGTGTTAAATTCCTCAGCACCGAGGGGGAGATGGGGTCCAGGATGGGGAGGCGGGGAGAGCAGAGCGGCCACCCGCAGCAGACAGGGTCCCGGGCCACCGGCTCCTCCGCTGTGTCCCACCGTCCGTACCTGAAAGGCTTCTCTGTTTTCCCACCCAAGCTGAGAAGCCCCCCCTTCAGGGAGCCCCCCAAAAAGCACAAAACCCCGGCCGAATGGGCCGGGAGCGCCCGCAGGCCTGGCCGCGCTGCTGACCGCTCCGGCTCTCCCCGCTGGGCAGCTCTGCTGTCTCTGGGGTTGGGCGGAGGCTGGCGCGGGGAGGGAGAGCGGGCCGGGCCTCGAGGGCCCGCCTGCAGTACCTGCACGATGCTGCTGATGACCATGGGGAGGATGTTGAGAGGGAAGCGGAGGATGTTGAACAGGGCCAGGGACACGAAGGCCCGCTGCGCGTCCAGGATGTTCTTCTCGTCCACCATCACGTACACGGCGAAGGTGGACAGGGCCACCTGCGGGCGGGCGGGCGGGGCGGCGGGGGCTGAGCACTGTGCGGAGAGCCGCGGCCCCGGGGCCCCGCGGCCCGTCTCCGCACTGGCCTCCACTCTCCACCCCAGGTACCCCCCCCCCAGCCCCCTGCGGTCCAGGCTGGCCTCCAACTTGGAATCCAGCCTCCACCTGCCCGAGTGCCTGGATTACAGGCATGCCCACCACGCCTGGACCCCATCGTAATACGACTAGCTCTGAGCGGGAGTGGTCTCCTGTCCCCACCACATCGCCAGTGCCCGGGACGGCCTGGCCGCAGGGCCGAGGTGCGGGCTGGACACCCAGCCTGCTCCCAGCGCACGCCCGCCTGCCCGCCCCGACAGCGTCCCGGCCACAGGCCAGCGGAGCCGCGGCCCTCTCCCGCTCTGCCACTGGCAAGGTGACCCCAAGGCCAGCTCAGAATTTTCCAGGTGCAGCTGCCAAAGGGGGAGGAGCGGGGCTGGAAGCCACCGGAAGCCAGGTACCGGGGTGCACGCCCGTCACCCCAGCTGCTCAGGAGGCTGAGATCTGAGGATCGGCGTGCAAAGCCAGATCTGGCAGGAAAAAAATCTGTAATAATTCTTATCTCTGCTTCACTGCCAGAAAGCCAAAACTAGAGCTGGGGCTCAAAGTGGCAGAGCGCTGGCCTTGAGGGAAAGAGCCTGGGGACAGCGCCCAGGCCCCAACTTCAAGCCCACGAGTGGCTTCCAATCAGCCTCACACCCAAGACAGACAGAACCAGAGTCTGAACTCAGGGAGGGCCTTTCACCCCCAGTTAGCTGGCTTGCTCCCAGCTGGTGCTCTACCGCATGAGCCAGGCATCCAGGCCAGCATTTTGCTAGTTAGCTGCAGATGGGACTCGGACTCTCTTGCTCTTCTCTACCTGCCTGGCCTCAACCCTCTAGACCCCATCAGGTCTCAGTTCCACGTGGGAGCCACCGCCTCCTGGCTTGCATTTTTAAGCATGTTCCACTGCTACGTGGAAAAAAAATCCGAGAACTGTGCGTGTTAACCACGCGCCCGGTGACGCTCTGACCGGGTGATCGCCGTGCGGTGTCCGGGTCGGCCAACAGCCCGCTGCCCTCCCCCCTGCTCCTTGCATGGGAGACAGGAGCTTCCTGTGTGGCCCAGGCTAGCCTCAAACTCTCCAGCCCCCCCCCCCGCCCTCAGGCTGGGACTACAGGGATGCCACCCCAAGCCCGACAGCGTTCATCCTCTCTTGAGGCTGACGACACTCAGTGCTTCCTTCCTGGCTTTCTGCGCTGTTCTGCGCATGTCTGTTTTCTGTTGTCAGCCCCTCACTTCACCCCCCAGCACCAGCCTCTCTCCCCCCTCCCCTCCCAGAACCTGCCACACAAACCCACAGAGTAGAAAACACACATGGAGTAGTATTCAGCCCGGAAGAAGGTGGTTCCCCTGGGTGCCACCCAGCGGAACCCTGGCAAACTCCTGCTAAGACAAAGCGGGGCCCAGGACCGGCCGCCACATTGGATCCCAGCGGCGTGAAGTGTCCTGGCGGGTTCCGTGCACACCTCACACAGAAACACTAACAACACCCTCTCCTACGCTTCGTGTGTGCTTCAAAATTCCCCTCTGCTTTGCACTCTGAGTTAGGTCTCTATCGTGTGGAAGACAGTTCTGGGCGAGCCCGAAAATCCAAGCTGGGAGACCCCCGAAAGGACGGGGGGTTGGAATGCCTTCTCCCCATCCACGCTCACAACGCCGACAGTTTTCCTGGCAAGGTCGATCATCCTGGCTCACCAGGAACGCAGACTCCGCACTGCACCGCGTGCGGGAGCCAAAGGGTAGACAGCTCCATGCAAATGACAGGCTGCTTACTGCCTAGCTCTCCTTCTAGAAAAAGGAGGTCACCTCCCGGTTACACACAACGTACGGTCCCAAGCTGGTTTGCACCGTACTTCCATGCACAAGACCAATAAAAACCCCAGTTAATGGAACCTTGGGATCTGTTGCTGGCGGAAGGCTACAGGCCGCCTGGTACCCCAAATCTCAGTTGCACGGTCCTGTCTCTGTACTGTGCTGCTCCCGGTCACGGTGGATTAAGGAGTATGCAGCGGGTTGTAACAAGTTCCTAATGCAGGTAATTCATCTATCCATCCATCCATCCTTCATCCATCCATCATCCATCCATCCATCCACCCACCATCCACCCATCCATCCACCCATCCACCCATCATTCATCATCCATCCACCATCTCTCCCTCCCCTCTTCCCTCCCTCCCTCCTTCCCTCCTCCCTCCCCGCTGCCCTCAGAGACGCCCCACATCTCTGGGGCCACCCCAGGCCTCTGCCTCCCATCTCCCTGGGCAAACAGCCTCATCCTCGAGCGTTGGACGCAGTAAATGCCAAGATGCGGGAGCACTCTCTGGGGAGGCGTGGCCACAGATTTTCCCCGCGTTCGTCACAGTCAGGGCCGACAGCCGGGCTCCTCTGCTCCTTGCCAACCCCGCCACGAGCTGTGTGCGGCGCCCAGCCACCCCTCCCGCCCACCGCGACGGTGTGGCGGGTTCGGAGGCCAGCAGGCCCTGCTGCTCCGTGCGGGGCCTCCCCACGGGGACCCGGGCAGGAAAGGAGCACAGCGCGGTGGGGTGTGTCGCTGGCGTCCGGGGACGGAACGCGCAGAGGAGTTGAGGACAGCCCCCGTCCCTCCTCGTTCTGGGTGGAGCACGGCCCGGAGGTTGCAGAAGAACCACGCCGGGCGGGCACGCCTGCAGTCCCAGCGTGTGGGAGGGGGAAGGCGGGTGAGTGGGGAGCCAGCCTCACGGGGAGACTCCGGCTCATCGAACAGACAGAAGGAGCGGAGTACGGTTTGGAAGACACAGTAGAACACGACTCCTTTCCGTCTGTCTGTCTGTCTGTCCGTCCCAGGTGGGCGGGCCCGAGCCCGGGCAGGGCGGAGGCGCTGGGGTGTAAGGAGGACATCACGCCACGGCCCTCCAGCCAGGTGCCAGGACACGGAGTCCCAGCACACCGAGGCTCTGCCCGGGCCGTGCCAGCCCGAGGGGGTCAGGTGACGTGGCGCGTTCAGAGCGCGCGGGGAGCAGGCGGCGGGCAGCAGGGCAGCAGCGCCAGGCGGGTGGTCTCTAAGACCACCCCGGGCCCCACCAGGGACCGCCGCCAGCACCCAGCTCAGCTCCCTCCCGGCCCTGCCGGGAAAGAATCCCAGGAGGATTTGGTTCCTTCCCCATGATCCTCCTGATCTCAGATCCCCCAGGAACTGGAAATACAGGCATGAGCTCCGGTGCCCGGCGGACCGGGCTACAGTGCACAAGCGGTGTGACAGACCGTGGCCGCGGGCTGTGGGACACAGCTGCCCGTCAGTCAGGCGTGGAGATGAAGCCCCCTCCCCCGGCCCGGCTCACAGGGCAGGCAGGAAGAAGGAAGTGGCCCTGCGCGGTCCACGGGTCACTGACCGCTCGAGGCTTGTGGCCGGTCGGCGACACGTCACCCAGGCTACCGTCTGCTGCAGCTCCGGCCAACCAGCGTAGAACTGGCCCATGTGCTGGCGCATGCTCGCAAGAGGTCAACAAGCACAGAAGCACCATGTGTTCGGGGAAGAGGGGGGGGCCACTCACCAGGAAGGGGGTGCAGACCCAGGTGAAGGTGCCCACGGCCGCCAGGTAGGCGGATTTCTTGAGCACCTTTAGCTCCTCCTGCCGGATGGCCATGACCTTGTCCCGGAACGCCAGCTCCCAGGCGTACAGCTTCAGCACCTTGATGCCGTTCAGGACCTCGTTCATCAGCTTGATGCGGTTGTCCTTGCTCTTCATGTGCGCCACCTGCAGACGAGGCCCCCATCAATGGGCCAGCTCCCCCCACCCCCCGGGGGACCCCTGGACTCCAGGCCTAAGCCAAAGCTCCTTCAAACCACATTGCCTGGGAGCGCAGAGATAGATGGAGGGCGCTCCTGGCATGCCCTCCTTCCCAGCATGCCCTCCGCTGGTCCTGGCCCAGAGGCACGGGCGATCCTGCCCTCTCCACTTTTCTGTCAGTTGTGGGACTTGAACTTAAGGCCTGGGCGCTGTCCCTCAGCTCTGTGGCTTAGGGTGAGCGCTCTACCACTTGAGCCACAGCTCCACTTCAGGTTTTCTGGCGGTTCCCTGGAGCTAAGAGAGTCGCATGGACTTTCCTTCCCGGGCTGGCTTTGAACCTCCATCCTCAGATCTCAGCCTCCTGAGTGGCTAGGATGACAGGCACCGGTGCCTGGCCAGCTCTCCAGCTCCTTTCTGCACCGGCTGTTTTTGAGACAGGGCCCTACTTTATGTCCGGGCTGGTCCGCTCTCTCACGCCTCCCGGGGGCCCTGGCCTGCGGAGCGGCAGGGCTGTGGGCATTAGCGGGTGGAATGCCATTGGCCTCACCCAGGGGCCGGGCAGTTTGCTCAGCATTTCGAGTGCACTCAGCCATAGTTGCTCAACTGGACCATACCAGATGGTATGGGGAATCACAGGCAGAGAGGGAGCCGCTTGACGTGGAGGGGGAAGGGGAAGACAGGACACGGGGTCTGGCCCCCACGCCCAGGAGTGTCACGTGTCCTGGACTCTGCCCCCTGTGGTGGTCAGCATGGCCAAGCGCTCCTGTCCACAGCCCACCCCCCCACCCCGGCATAGCACAAACACTTCCAGACCAGCTGGGTCTCAGGGCTGGACTAGAACTGAATTCATACAACACGGCCCAGACCAGTAACATCACAGAAGCACAGCCAGATCTGTATTTAAGAAAGTCCTGAAAGCAGAAGATGGCGCGTGAGCGGCCAGATCTTCCAAGAGAGCTCCTACATTAAAAAAAAAAAAAAAAAAAGGACCAAAGTTTTAACTGTTTTAGGTCACGCCTGTCATCCTAGCTACTCAGGAGGCTGAGGGCTGAGGATCTCGGTCTGAGGCCAGCCAGGGCCGAAAAGGCTCCATGAGACTCTTATCTCCAATGAACCCCTCAAAAACCAGAAGTGGCGCGGTGGCTCAAGTGGTAGAGCGCTCGCCTTGAGCACCAAAGGGGCTCAGGGACAGCATCGGGGCCCTGGCTTCAAGCCCCACAACTGGCCAAGAAAAAAGAGAGAAAGAGAAAAAGTTCCCTTTATTGTTAGTTATTTAAAAGCCAACAAATTACAAAGGAACTCCAGAAATAAAAGATCTGACCCAATGGAAAGAGAGTGGACGGGACACACAGGCCGGGGGGCAGGAGGCCTCTCAGCAGAAAGCCCTGGAACAGCGTGGGGGGGGCGTGCCCAGCCCCCCCCCCCCGCCCCGGTGAGGGGCTCGCACAGCCTACCTGGTAGGTCTTGGTCTTCATGGCCATCACTGCGTTGAAAGGCACCATGAGGATCATGACGGCCACGCCCGCTAGCACGGAGGGGCCCAGGTTCTGAGGGACGACAGGCGGGCGTCGGCAGAGCGCCCCACCAGCCCGCACCCCACAGACACCGCCCGACACCCCGACCCCCACCACGATGGGGCGTTGGCGGGCTGCAGCCCTGGGGTCCCTCCCAACCTCTCGGAATAGGCGGGACCCAAGTCCTTGGGGTCCCCACGCTGAGGAGGGAGAAGCGTGGAATTCTGGGTAGCCGGGGGCACGGGTGGGAAGGGCGTTTCTGGCTGGGGAGGAGGGCTGGGGATTTGTGCGCCGAATCGCGCTTCCCTTTGGAGAAGCTGGCGTTTGTGGGGCGCCAGGGCCCCACACAACCAGCTCATGATCCGTACCCGGGATGGGGGGGGGTGGCAGCCCCTCACTGGCTGCTGAGCTAGGCAAGCCCCGAGGGTTCAGGGTGCGGGGCGGCGTGGGCTTCACCCCAGCACTGCACCCTGCCATGGCTGCTAGCGGGAGGGCGCCACGTGTGCTGCGGGGTTCCCCTGGAGGGCCAACACGGCTGCGTAACTCAGCGTGGGGCGCTCTGGGGACCACAGACACGCGAGCCGTTCAGCCTGGATTCTGCCACTAACGGAACCAAGCAAGCTTTGATCTCCAGAGCCCCGAGGGCGGGACATGCGGCTGGACACCTGTCATTCCAGCCACTCAGGAGGCTGCGATCGAAGGACTGGGGTTCAAGGCCAGCCTGGGCGGCAAAGTCCCACGAGACTCTTTTATCTCCAAGTAAGCACACACACACGCGCGCATGCGCACACACACACACACGCACATACCAGCCACAGGAGGTAGAGCGCCAGGGCGACCTGCAGCGGGGCCGACCACACCATGTTAATGTACGTGGCCAGGTCCATGAAGCGCTGGGCGTCCACCGACATGAGGTTCACGATCTCTCCCACGGTGGACGACTTCCGGGCGGCATTGGTGATCACTAGGGCCTGAGGGGGGCCAGAGAGGGGCGGAGGTGAGCCCAGCGGGCGAGGAGCCCTGGACAGGAGGGAGGATCCGCAGCGGAGTCCCGCCTCTCCCCTGCCCCCCCCCGCCCCCTCCATGAAGCCCAGGCCCCGGGGGACCGGAAGCTCTCCTTCAGTTCAGGGGGTCCCAATGGTCCCCACATCCAACAGGCCCCCGGAACCCCACAGGGCCTCGTCTCCTGGCACTGGGAGTGAGACCATTGTGCGTGGCAGCCCCCTGGGCGTCCCCTGTCCCTGGCCGCACTGCGTCGGGCTGACATCTCTGTAATCTGTGCGGCCCCGCTGGGATTACAGGCGTGTACCGCCATGCCTGGCCGGATGCTTTATTGGAGTTGCCCGGGTGTGCCACTGCCCAAGGATGGGCGGGCAGCCTGAAGACTTGGAGCTGAGCTGCCCCCCGCCCCCCAGAGGGGAACGCGAGCCATCCATGCAGGTAAGCCCCCCTCCACCCCCCCCCGCGCCCGCATCCGGGGTCCCGACCTTGCGGTACACGGCCCCGATGACGGCGGTCTTGATGCGCATGCCGCTGACGAAGCAGATGTGAAAGTACTGGTGCAGCAGCAGCGTCTGCAGGCAGGCGCTGACGAACAGCAGCGCCGTGTACAAGTAGCCCTGCCAGTCGGGGGCCCGCGGGTCGTTGATGAAGGCGATGAGCCACCTGCAGGGAGGAAGAGAGACCCTCGCCTTGATCCATGCCCGGTAGCTGAGGTCTGCCTGTAGTCCCAACCCTTCGCCTCCCCCCCATTTTGGTGGGGGCGCAGAGGGGTGGGCTCGTACTTGAGGATCTCGGGGCCGGTGAACATCATGAGGTCGTGGAGGGCCTTGAACAGGAAGCTCATGAGGAAGTGGGGCCCGAAGGTCTTGTAGAGCACGCGGAAGAGGGAGGGGTTGCGCTCCTTCTGGGGGGCCTTGAGGAGCAGCGCCTCCGCCTCCTCGCTCGCGTCTGCCGGGGCGCCCCCTTGGGGCTTGGGGGGCTCCTTGCTGGAGTACTGGATCCGCACCGGCTGCCTGCAGCGCAGCAGAGGGAAGAGCTGGGGACGAGGGGCTGCCTGGGGGCCGAATCGCACCCCGAGATCGGACCCGCCGGCAGCAGGCCACCGCCGCCGCCATCGCCACACAGTCACCAGACAAAGGCTCGCGCGGGACGGGACGGGGAGGCCCTACTGCGCGACGCTTCTAGAAGCATCTGTACAAGTCGGCACAGCTGCACGAGTCAGACTTGGGGGAGATGGGACCGGAAGGGGAGTGGCTCGGTGAAATCCCTTCAGAGAGGGGAGGGGAGGGTAGGGCAGGGCAGGGGAGGGCAGGCTACACTCCAGTCCAGGCTGAGGCTGGGAGGGAGGCCCATCCTGGAGTCCTCCCCCTGGGTCCCAGCCTCGTCTCCTCGCCTCCCCCACTGCTCCAGCCCCGCCTGACCCCCCGCACACACCCCTAACCCCTGCTGCCCCGCCCCCCTCACCCCACGGATGCCACCCCGGCTGCCTCAGGACCTTTGCACTGGCGCTTCCCTCTACGGAAGCCCTTCCCCACCCTGCTCCCAAGGGGCCCGAAGAGCAGGAACACTCCGGAGGCCACACGCTCAGGGAGCAGAGGTGAGGAGAGGTGCGCTCAGGGGCGGGGGGGGGAGCACCCCATCTGGCGGGCGTGGGCTCACCTGCAGGACTTGGCACACTCCTTCTTCCAGTTCCTCACCAGCACGGGCACCACCTGCTCCGACGTGTCCTCCTTGTTCAAGGACCAGAGGTCGCTGGCCTCCAGGGGCCGGCGGTACCCCCGCACCATCAGCCTGGCCCAAGACATGGGGGGGGGGTGAGCGGGGCGGGAGGAAGGGGAGGCCCGCTGGCACACCTGCCCTGCGCGACCTGATCACGCGCAACCTGGAACCCACGCCACGGCAAAGGCACGGGCTCCGGCAGGCAGAGTGGGCGTGTCTTCACAGAGGCCCGCCCCCACACTGGCTACAGGGATTTGAACCGAGGGCCTCGTGCGTGCTAGGCTGGCACTCCACCCGCTGCGCCATGACCGCGGGGCTCCGAGTGTCTCCCTCAACCCTGACTACACATGGCTGGCCGGCACAGGGTTTGCACCTCACTAGGCAAAACTATAAATCCCCACTACTGGAGGCCGCAGAGAGGAGGACTGCAGGCCGAGGCCCAGCCTGGGAAAAAGCTGGCTGGGAAACACACTAAAAGCAAAAGGGCGCGGTGCGCGGCTCCAGCGGTAGAATGTTCTGTCTGCCAAGTGTGAGGCTCTGGGTTTGATCACACCTCAGACCACATAAAGCAAGCCGGGCTCCGGGGAGAAGAGGCCAGGCATGGAGGCTGAGTGAGGCCAAGGCCTGGCTGAGTTTTGTTTTCTGAAATGCTGGGGACCGGGGGATGGGGGGGGAGGATCTGGGGCTACGCGCATGTGCAGCAAGGGGTCGGGGAACTCGCTCCTGTGCGGCCCACAGCGTGCAGCAGGTGATGTGCGTGGGTCAGCTGCAGGCTGCAAAGCATGCTGGTCCTGTAGCTTTTTTTTTTGGTTGGTCGTGGGGCTTGAACTCTGGGCCTGGGCGCTGCCCCTCAGCTCTGCAGCTCAAGACAGGTGCTCTACCGCTTGAGCCACAGCGCCACTTCTGGTTTTCTAGTGGCTCATGGGGAGACGAGAGTCTCAAGGGCTTTCCTGCCTGGGCTGGCTTTGAACCGAGATCCTCAGCTCTCAGCCTCCTGAGTGGCTGGGATGACAGGCGTGCGCCACCGCGCCCGGCCTGTGTCTCTGCGGGTGTGGATGTGCTCAGAAGGAAACGCAACCCTGACGTGTCCATGGAGCCTGCAGAAGTGCCCCATGCCCCCCCATTCCTGGGGTGTGCCGTGTCCCTGCCGCCTGTCCACCTGTCCGCCTGTCCGCCTGCCAGTGCCTCTCCCCCTGTCGGAGGCTGCCCCGCCCCCGTGCTCACCGCCCAGACCCATGACCTGTGGGCTGCGCACTCTCCCAGCCCCGCCCCGCCCCGCCCCGGCCTGGGCCCGGCCTGCTCACCCGGTGATCCACCAGAACGTGATCCTGGACAGGAAAGAGGCGCCGGACTCCGGGCACGGGTTCTAGCACAGGGGAGCGCAGGAGAGGAGAGACGTCAACCCTCCACGCTCAGGGGACCGGCGCCCTCCCATTGCCTCTGCGCCCCGAAACAGGCTCTCTCCAGTCCCGCCTGGCTCAAGAACTTCCCTGCCTCCTACCCCACGGCCACCCCGGGCGCCAATGCCCCCTCACACCGCCTCCACTCCACAGCAAGCTTTCGCTGAGCACCTACTATGTGCCCACCCCACACAACACATTCCTTCCGCCCCCGCCCTTCCCACGGCTCCGGCGTTGACTGAGCGCCTACTATGTGCTGAGGACGCCCCAAAGAGCCCCAAAGCCGTCACCTCCGTCTCCTTTCATTCAACTCATCCATCAGGTTCATTTCCTGAGCACCTACTATGTGCCCAGAACTGCGGGCACAGAGCTGGACAGAGAGGACGGGACGCCGGCCTGCTGGAGCGCTGACCCGGGACCCACCTCACGCCACCGGCTCTGCGTGGGCGCCTCCCACCGACCGGGGCAGGGCCCGCCACGCCATGCTGCGGCGCAGGACACGGGGCCGCCCGGGATAAAATGCCCCCCCGCCCCAACAACCAGGCTCCAAGTCGTCAGGCATGCGTGCACACACACACGCATCTACACTGTAACTACAAGAGCTGCCTCCCAGGCCGGCAAGGCTGCCCAGGCGGCCACGTCTGCTGAGCGGGGCGGGAATCGGCCTCCCGGAGGACAGCTGCGCAAGGCCGGACCACGCAGAATGACTGAGCAGAAGGCAAAGACGCGCCTAGCAGATAGCCAGCCGGGGTGTGCAAAGGCCCTGGGGTAGACGGAAGCACACCAGATTCCAGGGAACCAATGGAGAGCTGGGATGCTGACCAGATGAGGAGGAGAAGGGAGGGGGAGAAGCCAGCAGAGCAGGAGGAGAAAGGGAGGAGAAAGAACAAGGAAGGAGGGAGGGAGGGAGGGAACACGACTGTTTTTTGTAACATTTCTGAGCCAAGCTACTACGAAATTGAAGGAAGTATTCAACAATGGGAGCAAAGCTGGGCGGGTGGCCCCCGCCTGCAACCCCAGCTTCCCAGGAGGCTGAGAGCCAGGAGGTTCACAAAGTCAGCGAGACTCTTCTCTCCAGTTCGCCACCACCAAGCCGGACATGGAGCGGTGGCTCAAGGGGGAGAGCACCAGCCTCAAAAGCCAATGAGGATGCGTGCCCCCGGCCCTGAGTTCAAGTCCCAGCATGGGGGGGGGGGGCTGAGGCAGGGCTCACAGGTGGCCATTAATGACCTTATTTGGCGGGGACCCCCCCATCCCCATCCCCCCTCCCTCCGCCCACCCCCTCGGGCTGGGGAGGGCTGCGGCGGGCGGCAGGACTGGGAGGGAGAAGGAAGAGCAGGAGAGCGGGGAGCCAGAGCGGGGACAAACAGACGTGAGTCACAGAAAGGAAGGCCCGGGGCCAGCGAATGGCCGCGGGTGAGTCAGCACTGGCCGGCGGCCAGGAGGCCCCGCCCCGGCTGAGACCTGCAGTGTGCCAGCTGCTCAGATGGGGGCGATGGGTGGAGGGGGACTCAGCCCGCACCCCCTCCCTCCCTTCCTGCTACCCCAGAACCCTGCGGGGGGGACCATGGGCCGCCGGGGGTGGGGGGGTGGCACCTGAGGCCCCAGCCACTGGGAGGCTCGAGGCCGGCCTGCACAGAGACCCCAGCGCCAGCGATGGCCGGGCGTGGCGACGCACGCCTGCAGCCCCAGCCCAGTCACAGGAGCATCCTTGCGCATGTGCCAAGCCGACACGAGGCCTGACCTCACCTCCGAGAAAGCCCAGGCAGACCGATCCTCCAGGGGGAGCCCCCCGGGGACGCAGTCACGTTTAGAGCAACCCCGGGGGGTTCCGTGTGGGCTTGCGTGCAGGTCAGGGCCGTGACAGACACGGGCATCCCTGCAGAGGGCTTGTGGGGGGGGGGGACACCTGTGCACACCCAGCACGCGCACACGCAGCTGAACACACGTCCACGCGCACACGCAGCTGCTGAGCTCGGCTAACTTCCCCAAATCCAGAGAGCAGGGACGCCGAGAAACTTCCCCCCAAGCCGGCAGCTGGAGAGCCACCAGCCCAGTGCAGCGGTGGAATGTTCCACACGCTTCCCAGCCACGAGGCTTCGGAGCCAAACAGCTGGCACGGCCTCCCCTGCCTCGGGTCCCAGCACAGGGCTGCCCTGAAGATCCCCTGAAGATCCCGCCCCAGGGCCTTTGCACCGGCCACGGCTCTGCTGGGACTGCCCGGCCCCACCCCCTCCTCGGCCACACGCTGCAGGACCTTTCCCTCCTGCTGCCCACCCCCGGGGGGTCAGGCCAGCGCCTGAGCTGAGCCTCCTTCCAGATCTGCGTGGCAGCTGGTGAGGAAGGGGGAGGAGCAGGAGGAAGAGGCTGCACAGACACCCACAGAGGAGACAGAAACTCAAACCCACACCCCTCAGGGCCCAGCGCACCCCACAACCCAGGCCCGTGAGATGCAGCAGGACGGGAGGGGGGTGCGGCTGGGGTTCCGCGCCCCTCAGCACCTGCCCTGCGCTCTGCGGCCCAAAACCACCAACACTTTTTTTTTTTTTTGGTCAGTCGTGGGGCCTGAACTCTGGGCCTGGGCGCTGTCCCTCAGCTCTGCAGCTCCAGGCGGGCGCTCTACCACTGGAGCCACAGCGCCACTTCCTGTTTTCTGGTGGTTCATGGGAGATCAGAGTCTCACATTCTTTCCTGCCTGGGCTGGCCTCGAACCGCGATCCTCCGCTCTCAGCCTCCTGAGCAGCTGGGATGACAGGCGGGAGCCACTGGCGCCTGGATCACACGTGGCTTTTCTAACCTCCAGCAGGTCCCACGCACGCACGCATGCACGCCTCCTGCTCTCCCTGACCTCCCTGACGCGTGCACGCGCGTGCGTGCACACTCACCGGGTCATGGATGGTCTCGGAGAAGAGGGGCGCGCGGTCGGAGAAGCAGGCGAGCGCGAGCTGCGCGAGCACGAGGGTGAAGTACACGTAGAACGTGGCGTCGCGGAACGCGTCCACCGGCGCACCCTGCGGGGGGGGGGGACCGGACTCACTGAGCGCCTCCCTGCCTCAGTTTCCCCTCCTACGAGCACATCTGGGCGTGACTGTCCTCACTGGGGCGCCCAGTGCCAGGCAGAGCCACGCCACACCCCGCGGCATGCTGGGAGGGCGAGCGAGGTGCCCGCGTGGGCCCGTGGAGTTTTGCAGAGGGAGCCCTGGGCAAAGAAGGTTCTAGAACACCAGCTGCAGGTGAGCCAGGGAGGCGTGGGGGGTGGGGGGGAGGCCAGGCCCGGCTGGGGCACTCACGTCTCGCAAGGCGGCCATGATCTTGGACCTCAAGATGACCAGGGCGCAGAGGAGGGCGACGAGCCAGAACGTGAGCATGATCCCTGACGACTGCACCCCCTTCCTCCGCTCCAGCTGGATGAGGAAGGTGGCGAGCAGCTGCGAGAGACACACGCACGGACACACAGACACATGCACGGACACACAGACGCACGCACGGACACACAGAGGAAAAGCACAGGCGGCGCTCAGAATCGCAGGAGCGTCGTCCAAGGCCTTGCGGGCCCTGACGTCCCCCTGCGTCCACTGTGTGTGTGTGACTGTGTGAACATGTGTGCACGCACGTGCGTGTGCCTATGGCTCCCCTCCCCCCCCCCCCCCCCCGCCGCACACACCACCGTGGCCTCCTCTCCGACCCCAGGACCGTTGCACGTGCTGCTGGCAGCTGGCCAGCCTGAACTCAACCCCAGCATCCTGCTCAGCTTTGAGCCTGGCGGACCCCTGCTCAGTCCCCCAGGGCCAGCCCGTGGCACCCACACTGGGTGCCTTCATGTGGGGGCTCTTCCAGCCCCAGGGCCCCGCGGGGCAACCGTCTGCCCACAGGAGCCAGAAACCCAGCCTGGACACCTTGGAAAGTGAGGTGTGCTGTGGGGGCACCAGGCCCGGCAACCCCTGCACACACACACACACACACACGTACACACACGCGCATGCGCGACGCGGTACAATTCGGGACAGGCTCCTCTGTGGCGTGGCGCATCACGGCTGGGCGTGGTGACGCACACCTGTAGTCCCCGCCTCCAGGAGGACCTGGGGAGGGGGGGCAGCTCCACTCACCATGGTGATGCCCAGCAGCGTGGGGCTGACCAGCAGCACCGGCGCCAGCGGCGTGCCCTGACTTCTTTCCCAGAAAGTGTAGAACAGGTCTGCCCAGCACACGACCCACAGCAGGAACCCCAAGGCCTGGAAGAAAGGGGGGACCCCCCCAGTGAGCGCCGGCCCCGCGGGACGGACGAGCCGCGGGTTCCCGGGCGTCACTCGCCAGGAAGACCACCACAGCTCCGCCTCGGGCCGCGGTCCGGCGTGTCTGTGGCCCTGCCACACAGACCCACGCAGGCCTCAAAGACGGGCTGCTGGCCGTGGTGGTGCACGCCTGTAGTCCCGGCACCCAGCAGCCTGAGCCCAAGCTCTGGGTGGGCCTGGGCTCCACTGGGAGATCCTGTCTCAGAAAGAGGGAAAAGGATGGGGCTGGGAAGGTGGCTCAGTGGTAGAGCGCTCGCCTCGCATGCCTGAGGCCCTGGGTTCGACTCCTCAGCACCACATAAGCAAAAAGAAAAAGCCGGAAGTGGCGCTGTGGCTCAAGTGGTAGAGTGCTAGCCTTGAGCAGAGAGAGGCTCAGGGACAGCGCCCAGGCCCAGAGTTCAAGCCCCAGGACTGGCAAAAAAGAAAAAGGAGGAAAGCACTATTGAGAGCAGAGGGAGTGAGCAGTGCAAAGGTCCTGTGGCGAGGGGGGGGGGGCACTGTGGCTGCTATGAACCAGCAGCTGAGTGGCGCGAGGCCCGGGGCCTGGCGCATGTGACCCGGGCCCTCATGTGGGCCTCCTTCCCCTGGAGGGTGGCTTTGAGCAAGAAGGAAACCTCATTCACTATTTTAAAAAAACCCAAAACTGTACAAAGTGCTCTCAGAGTTTCGGGTCCACAGCGCGGTCCGCAGACGCCCCTGGCCAGCGGGGAAGGGGCGGCCCGCCCAGGGGAGGGGGCAGCGACCCGGCCCCCAACCCAGGTCCCCTCCCAGCGACCCCATCTCTACTCCCCGCTCCACCCCCCCCGTGGCCCCGCCTGCGGCGCAGGCACTCACAGTCTTGGCTTTGTTGAGGCGCGTCATCTGGATGTAGCCGCGGCCATGGCGGGACAGGTAGAGGAAGTAGAGGGGGAAGCAGAGCCAGAGGTAGGCGCAGGGCGCCCAGGCCAGCGCCGTGTTCTGGAAGCACTTGGTGAAGTCGGGGTTGCTGTTGTACCACGTGATGTTCCAGTCCTGGGGACACAAGGCGGGCGGGGTCAGACGCCCCGCTTGCCCGCTCCCCACGCCCGCAGCGCCCCGCTGCTCTGTGGACGGCCCTGGGGTTTGAACTCGGGGCCCTGCGCTTGAGCCGCCCTACGCCCTGGCCCGCTGCGCCGGTCACTCTTCATGCCCAGGGCGCCTGCGCGGAGCCGCCAGCCCCCCGACCTCAGCTCCCGCGCGCAGCCCCACGGGAGCCCGGTGCGACCCACGCACAGCTCTAGAAAATCCAGCTGCGAGCCGGGCGCCGGGGGCCCACGCCTGTCACCCTAGCTACGCGGGAGGCTGAGGTCTGAGGATCACGGTTCGAATCCTGCCTGAGAAGGAAACTCCCCCAGAGACACTTATCTCCAATCAGCCTCTCAAAAACCTGAAGTGGCGCCCTGGTTCAGGTGGTGGAGCGCTCGCCGTGGGCAGAAGGGCTCAGGGGCGGCGCCCAGGCCCAGAGTTCGAGCCCCACGACCGACAACACAACTGTTAAAGAGCCAGTGAGGGAAGCAGTATTTTTTTTCCATCAAAAGGCAGCACGCTGGCCAGGGCCAGCTGGGGGACAGCACCCCCCCCCCCGAAGGCTGAAGGCCCCGGGCTCCAAACACAACACAAAAGGCCCGGATCAAGACCTCTGATCCAAGAGCTTCAGAAGAAGGAACTAAAGCCGCGTGTGATGTCGCACGCCTGTAATCCCCGCTCCTGGGAAGCTAACACAGGAAGAGGGGCTTTGTGGGGTGTCTGCTGGGAACGGGGGGAAGGCTTTGTGAGGGCTGGGCAGGCTGGGCAGAGGGGGGGTACCCCGTGACCCGAGCCGCCCGCCCTGCATGCAGGAGAGAGGGCGTGTGAGGTCGCGCTCAGCAGCTCGGGCGGGCGGGCGGGGCTTCCTGCCTGCCAGCTGGCCAGCCTTGACCTCAGCCCAGCCTGGCCGGCCGGCGGGGCGGAAGAAGGAGAAAGCTGACCAGCACCAGAACTTTCTTCCACAGAAGGAGGGGCGAGCACCCCAGCGGACCCCAAGCATCGCCCGTGCCTTGCGCCTGGCATCCCCGCTCCTCGGGAGGCTGAGACCTGAGGATCGCGGTTCGAAGCCAGCCCGGGCAGGAAAGGCCGTGAGACTCTGGTCTCCAATAAACCACTAGAAAACTGAGCATGGTGCTGTGGCCAAGTGGCAGAGCGCCAGCCTTGAGCGAACAATGCTCAGGGTCCGCATCCAGGCCCTGAGTTCGAATCCCAGGACCCAACATGTGTGGTGGCTGTCTTTGGGGGGGGTCCCTCGCTGAGGCCCACTCAAGGGCCCCACGGCCTCCCCCCACCCCCTCCTGCTTCCCCGGGGGCCTCAGAAGCCAACCCAGCGCGGGCACGGAGCCACGAGAGCGGGGAGGAGGCTGGGCTGAGCCCCCCCCCGCCTCCACCCTGCCCAAGGGGCAGCGAGGGTCACGCGTGTGGGGTACGGGGCCTCTCGTGGGGGTGAGGAACTCCGAGCGTCCTCAGGTCCCCGGGGATCAGGCTCCACACCCACGCGCGTGGCTGGCGCGGCGGGGCGGGGTGGGGGGCTGGGGGTGCAGCGGAGCGGAAGTCATGAAGGGTGACTGCACGCGGGGTCACGAGGCTGGAAAACAAGATCGCCACTGTCCGCTTCTCTCCACCAAAGGCCGCGCCACGACCAGCCGAAAACTAGAGCCCTCCATCCACAAGCAGAGGTTCAGAGGCCAGGAAGAAGGGGGGGAGGCAGGCCGGGCCAGAGGAGCCAGTGACAGAAAAGCCCCCCCCCCAGATGATAACGCGAGCCAAGACCCGACAAACATGAAAAACAAAACAAACCCAAGCCCAGCACCGCGGCTCACGCCTGTCACCCCCGCTCCCTGGGAGGCAGAGGTAGGAGGATCGCAGTTCGAGGCCGGCAGAAGCGAACAGTTAGCAAGGCCCTATCTCAAAACACAGTAAGAGCCAGGAATAGTGGCTCACGCCTGTAATCCCGGCGATGCAGGATGGGGGGGGGGGGGGCGCAGGAAAAGTCAAAGCCCAAAGCTGGTCTGGGCAAAAGCGTAAGACCCGATCTGAAAAGCAATAAACTCCAATCAAAGCCTTATTTATAAGAAAGCAAAACCAAACAGGGGAAGGGGGGCAGGAGGGGGGGAAGAGGGGAGGCTCCAGTGCTCAGAGGCTGCTCAGCAGGCCGGCATGGCGGGCCTCTGTCTGTGAGTGCCAAGAGCACTTGGGGCGCTGGCTTTGGGCCGGAGGCGCCCCTGAGGCCGGCACGCTGCGGGGACAGCGGCTCCCAGAACAGGAGCGGCCGGGCGGAGCGCAGGAGCCGCCCCGGGTGTGCTGGCCTGCTGCTGTCACTCCGCGTGGGCTCCCGCTTCACAAATAAACAGCAGCGGGAGCCCTGCCGGGAGAGCGCGCACGCGCACACGAGGCTGCCAAACACAACGGCCCAGCGGCCAGGCCGGGCCGGGAAGGGACAGGACCGGGATCTGAACCTGAAGGCGTTCAGTGCTGAGCTCCTCGCTAGGAGAAAGCAGGTGCGGGGTCAGGGGGACCCCAATGCTGACCCCTGATCGAGCTGGAGGCCAGCAGTGGAGCCAGGGTGCACACCGGTGTCCCCCCCCACCTCACTGGCTAGACCCCATGCAAAGGCCCGGGGGCAGCAGGTCCACCAGGGCCATAGACATCGCCGGGGCCGCAGCTCGGGAGCCATAGAAGCATAGCTGGAGCTCCGCCCCACCTGATCCACGCATTCAAGACCAGAGAGGCTAATAACAGCCTCAACACCACACAGCTATCGGAGGGGTGCAGGACACCTGACCGGAGCCGACGCAAGCTTGTGAGAGATGGGATGCATAGCACTGATCTACCCAACACAGCGGGGCTCCACGCAGCATGGAACATTCCAGACAGCGATCTGGTGTGAAGTGTCTGTATCACCAATACGGAGAGCATGGTCGTGCATGCCTGCAATACCAGCCACTCAGGAGACTGGGTTGAAGCACGAAACTCACACACAGGGGCTGGGGGGGGGGGGCGGTGGCTCAGGCGGAAGGGGACTCAGCGGCTGGCGCGCTGGCTGGGGATTTGGTAGAAGGAAAGACCATGAGATGCGAGAATGGTACACACATACACACACACACACACACATACACACACACATGCATGCACGCACACACGCACACACACACAGTCTATAAGTTGCTCTGCAGGTGCACCAAGGCTCTGAGACTCCCAGACAGACCTGGGGGCAGGGATGGGAGGGGGGATGGGGGGCTGAACCCCACCCAGGAGGGCGGGCTGCGGGCGCCAGGCCGGGAGGGGCATGGGCGCTTTGTAAAGGCCGGGAGCGGCCTGGCCCCAAGGGCTGCTGGGAAACCCGCAGTGGGGAGTGGCGGCTGGCCACGGCTGGCGAGCTGAGAATAAAGCCCGGAACATGATGGGGGGGGCCCCCATCCCGGGGAGGCCGTGTGTGACCAGGGCTCCAGCCTCGGGGTGCAGCCGTCCAGCGTGGCCAGCACAACGAGCTCAATGCACGCGGGTTCTGCTTGGCATGGGGGGGCTGGCACCTCACCCTGAGCTGGGCCCATGCCGGGCTTCCTCTTTAAAACCGAACCTTGCGCCCAGCGCGGTGGCTCACGCATGTCACCCTCGCTACTCAGGAGGCTGAGATCTGAGGACTGCGGCTGGAAGTCAGGCTGGGCAAGGAAAGTCTGTGAGACTCTTATTTTTGGGTCCGATCATGGGGCCTGAACGCTGCCCCTCAGCTCTTCAGCTCAAGGCTAGAGCTCTACCACTTGAGCCACAGCACCACTTCCGGCTTTTTTCTTTTT
>NW_012267230.1:8214938-8217599 GCF_000151885.1 Dipodomys ordii
CCCTCAGCTCTTCAGCTCAAGGCTAGTGCTCTACCACTTGAGTCACAGCACCACTTCCGGGTTTTTTCTTTTTGCTTATGTGGTGCTGAGGAATCGAACCCAGGGCCTCATGCATGCAAGGCAAGCGCTCTACCACTGAGCCACCTTCCCAGCCCTGTGAGACTCTTATCTCCACTAAATCACAAAAAGCTGGAAGGAGAGCTGTGGCTCAAGTGGTAGAGGACCAGCCTGGAGAGAAAGAGCTGAGGGACAGCACCCAGGCCCGGCCCTGAGTTCAAGCCCTAGGACACATGCACACACGCATGCACACACGCACGCACAATTAATCCAATAAAGCTGTCCAAGCCTTGGAGGCCGCTGCATCCCTGGGCCCACGGCCCGAGAGTCCACGATGCCGCCCAGCCCCCGCTGGCCCCGTCCCAGCCACACGCTGATGGCCACTTGGTGGTGGCCTGCTGGCGCCTCAGACCCGGACCCGACGAGCCCCTTGGAAAGCGCCTGTCCCCGCGCCCCGCGCTGGCCTGGCTCAGGCGCGCCTACGCCTCCCGCAGCCAGAGAACGAGGCGACGGCTCGGGTTCCATCCGATGACCCCGCGCGATGCTAAGGCCGCCGGGGCCCGCGGTGGGATCCCGTGAGCAGCGGGCTGTGCCCGGTGAGCGCGTGCCCGGGGCCCGAATCCACACGGCGCGCGCCACCTGCTCCTGGGTCGTAAGAGAAACCCCCCAGATCCGCACCGTCTGGTACGGCAGCTGGCACGCGCAGAGCCCGGCCGCCACCTTGGGCCGGGTCTCATGGCATTTGCTCCATGCGGCCTTTGTCCTCTGTCTCCCCCCCCCCCCGCGTGGTGACCGTGAGCAGTCCTGGTCCCGCAGGCCCCGGGGCGGGGCACTCTGAGGAAGACCCCACAGAGCCTGTGGGTGGGTGGGTGAGACGTCCACGCGTGATCACAGCCAGGCCGCGGGTGGCAAAGGGGCACAGGGGGCCGAGCATGGGGACAAGACGCTCCCGCCCCAAGCCCTGCTCCCGCGATGTGCTCACACCTCCTCACCGAATCCTTCAAGGCCACCCGCTTGAGGGGCACCTTTTCCAGACCTCAGAAGACGATTTCTTAACCATCCACAGAGCCTCCACCTCAGGAGGAGGCCGGGCCGGCGACACCAGACTCCACGTGTTCATGAAAACACCCAGCACCGCGTGCGGTAGCGCCCACCTGGCGTCCCAGCGCAGCTGAGCCCGCGGCTGCTTCCCGGTGCACACTGACATTTCAGGCTGGGCAGGTCGGTTCTGGGCACTGGGGCGATTCGCAACCCCCCTGGGCTGGTCCCCACGACGTGCCAGGAGAACGCTGGCCTGGCCGGGACAGACAGCCGTCTCCGGGGGGAGGAGCCACGTCCAGTGAGATGGACTTCGGCCAGCCTTCCACGGCCGTTGTGGAGAGGAAATCCACACCTGGCCCTTGGAAGCGGGCACACAGTGCATTTCTGCAGAGCAAAGTGACTGAGGCACAGAGAGGGACAGCAGCCTGCCCAGCGCTGCCCAGCCTGCACGAGGGAGCCAGGCACCAACGCCCCCCCCCCCCGACATAGCAGACTGCTACCATTCACCCGGGCCCAATGGAGCCTAGGGCGGCTTCCACCGTGAAGTGCGGCCGTCCCTGGCCCTGGGGAGGTGAGAGATGGCTTCTAGAAATAGGTAAAAATCTGAGCTCAGCCTCAATGCTGCGACAAGTGGACAGAGAGGGGACAACAGGGGACAGTCAGGAGGCAGGCGCAAGGCATGCAGGCACCACAGGGCAGGGGAGAGAGGGACAGGGAGGCCACAGCGGACCCCTGCGGGGGGCGCAGGACGAGATCATGGCAAGACCGGAAGCTCACGGGTGCCCACCGGGCAGACGCCGCTGTGTGGAGTCGTGAGCTCCAGGAGTGTGAGGCTGGCAGGGAAATGAGTGTTAAGCAGGGTCCCCCCCCCGCCCTTCCCCTCCCCCCGCAGGCCCCTGCAGCCTAGGACGCTGCTACAGACAGAGCCAGCCCGGCCTGGCTTCCCTCCGACGCACACTGCAGCCTGCCAGGCCTCAGACCCTAACACACAGGCCCCGGTGCCAGGCCACTAAAGGGAAGAACGCTCACGGTGGCCAAGGGCAGGCTCCGGAGGAACAGGCCTGCCTCTCGCACCCAGCACCCAGAAGAAATGCTGATCCTGTACTGGCTGGGTGTCGGAGTGCACGCCTCTCATCCCTGCTCTGGAGGCTGATGCTGCCGGAGGATCGCCGTTTAAAGGCCAGCCTGAGCGACACAGAAAGATCCTGTCTCAGGCTCTAATGAAGGACCTGGAGGGGCAAGGCCCCGAGTTCAAACCCAAGCACCACCAAAAACAAAATGAAAGAAAAGCAACTAAGAGAGTGTAAGCCGGGCGCCCGTGGCTCACGCCTATCATCCTAGCTGCTCAGGAGGCTGAGATCTGAGGATCACGGTTCAAAGCCAGGAGAGTCCGTGAGACTCCTATCTCCAATAACCACTAGAAAACAGAAGTGGGGGCTGTGGCTCAAGTGGTAGAGCGCCTGCCTTGAGCTGAAGGACAGCGCCCAGGTCCAGGGTTCAAGCCCCATGACCAACAAAAAAATTTAAAAGGGGCAAGATAGGGGAAGGTAGATAAGAATGGTA
>NW_012267230.1:8217674-8234654 GCF_000151885.1 Dipodomys ordii
GAAGAGGGGAGGGAGGGAGGGAGGGAGGGGGGGAGGGAGGGAGGGACAGAGGGAGGGACACTGGAAGGCACCATCCTTGGCCAATGGCTCTCCTATCTGAATGTCTGTGGCAGGGGGCTGCGCATCTCTCGGGCCAGGCCTACACATGGCGCCGACCACACCCTCGCATGACAGGTCCTGCACTGCACGTGGGCCACAGCTGCGGGGCTGTGACAGCAGCGTGTGGCCCCTTCCTGAATGCTAACGCACCAACTGGGCACAGCAAGAGGATGCTTCTAAGTCTGCAGGACCAAGGAGGCACCACAAGAAACTCCCCCGACTGCTAAGGCGAGGACCCATCTGCTCCCCACCGCGCTGGGCAGGCCTGGAGGCCGGCCGGAGGCTGCCAGCAGCCTGCTCTGGCATCGTCTCCCCGGCCGGCTGCCTCCTTGTCTGCGCAAGGCACATGCCCGGGCCAGCTTGTTGCTGCCAAGCCCGGGCAGAGGCCACACCACCCGCTCCACATGCCAAGGCACAGCCTTTTCCAGAACATGTGGTCACCCAGGCCCAGGCTTCTGCCTGTCCACCAGCAGCAAGTGTCCTGCCAAGACCAAGAGCTCAGCGCTGTGCTAGGGGCCGGGGCCTGGTAAGCTGCCTGCCACCCCCTGATGCCTATCAGGTGCCACGGGTGGGCCCCCGGCAGGCTGGAGAGCCGGCGTCACCTGTGGACAGCCTTACAGACCAACAAGTGGGCCGCAGTGCGCAGTGTGGGGAGACACAATCGGCCCCCACATCCGGGTACAATGTGGTATAGGGAGATACAATCAGCCCCCCCCCCAGACTGGTGGTGCAGTGCTGTGTAAGGAGGTACAACCGGCCCCTGGATTGGTGGGTTCTACAGCTCAAGAGTCAGCCAGGGGCCAGCTGGAAACACTTGGGGGATAATTACTTACTGAGCAATTCTCTACACAATACAAAAACAAAGCAACAACCGTTTCCATGAAGTTTGTGTCATGTTTGGCGCTGCTCGCTACCTAGGAGGGTTTTAGGTTTGCAGGGTGATGTGCACAGGTCCCGGGCAAGTCCCGTGTCGGTTCACACCTCGCCTAGGCCCATCTCCCCAATTGTCAACACCGAGTGCTTGTTCTTCCCGCCTCCCTTGCAGCTAGACAGTTACATGGCCCACTTCCGCCGAGACTCATGAGCAGTCTACAGTCAGGTGAAGGGGGCGAGATTTTTTAAATAAGGGAACAAATAAGGCTGGTAGGCCCATCTCTCTTCCTATCTGGAACTTGTAAGTGTTCGTCTGAGCTGCAGTGGCCATTCTGGAGCCTTCAGGAAAAAAGATAATGAAAAGGTAGAGTTGTCTTCCCTAACAGCATTGGCCATTAACCAGGAATGCTGAAATTCCTGGTAAGTAAAAACAGATAACTACCTCCAAGGCCCCGTTTCTAGAAACCCAAAGCAATCCTCACAGACAGGAGGTGAGATACAGGATTATCTGCAAACACCTGAGGGGAAGAGAGCAGCCCAGGTCAAACTACTCAGTCTGCCCCGTGTGTCAATGTGGGAAAATGTTAACTGTGTCTCAGTTTCCTCCTCAATCAGAGACCCCCTCCCCAAACTGAAATACGGCATAGCACGGTCATTGGCTGAGTAAATATTTAATGTGTGCTAATTATAAATAACTCCATGCTATGGATTTAGCTCTGTGATACAGCTAAAGGGCCTAACAAATGCAAGGCTTGCACTCCAACACAGAAACAAAACCAACTCTGACCAAAGCCACACAGCAGATCAGACAGATCCATCGCTTGTCCCACGAACAGCTGAGCTGCTCTCTCTTTTCCTTGAAGCTCTACCCCCACTTCTGAGGCACCAGGCACGCTCCAAGAGTCACCCTCCTCAAAGTCCTGCTCGGCTGGGCACGCGCACACCCAGAAACTACATCTCCCAGCCTCCTTTGCAACCAGATGTGACCGTATGGCTAGCTGCCAGCCAATCCGACACAAAGGAGAGCTGTGGGCACCTTCCAGATTGTGTCCCCTTTCCCTTCCCTCCTGTGGAAATGGAGTGTGCCATCTTGGGTCTGTGCAGACCAGAGCAGCAGAGCACCAGATGGGAGGAGCCTGGGCCGCTGGGCCTTTCGGGAATGGAGCCCTACAGCTGGGATTTGCACTGGGGAGAAATTAGCTTTTAGGCTACTGTTGGCCACACAGCCAAATCCCCCTCAGAAGCCTTCTTTCCTCCCAGTCAAGCTCCCAACTCCATGCACTAGGCACTGAGCAGCACTTCTTGGCTGTACCTTCGATTTGTTTTTTGTTTGTTTGTTTTTGTCAGTCATGGGGCCTGAACTCTGGGCCTGGGCGCTGTCCCTCAGCTCTTCAGCTCAAGGCTGGCGCCCTACCACTTGAGCCACAGTGCCACTTGCAGCTTTTTCTGCTTATGTGGTGCTGAGGAATCGAACCCAGGGCCTCACGCATGCAAAGCAAGTGCTCTACCACTGAGCCACCTTCCCAGCCTCCTTTCAATTTCTTTGCACATTTCTCCTTCAAGACTGAAGCTCAGAGAGGGTAGGTCCCTGCCCAGCACAGCCCTGGATTCCCAACTGGGAGTCCCATTATAAAAAACTCAGGAGACCCTGGGAGGTTGTGGACCAAATGGGCTAGACATGGGACCAGGTACCGGCCTCAGATAGATCCTCCAGGACACCAGTCTCCAGAGCGTTCCATTTCCCCAGGATCATTGTCCATGCAGGGAAAAAAAAAAACAAGGCTATGACCCACCGGCTCATGAAGGTACAACTATAAAAGCAAAGTACTTAACTAGGTCCATGTTGACATTTCATTTTCAAGTAAACATCTGTTAATTAAGAAAAATACTGTGGGGCTGGGAAGGTGGCTCAGTGGTAGAGCGCTTGCCTTGCATGCATGAGGCCCTGGATTTGATTCCTCAGCACCACATAACCAGGGAAGGCACTATGGCTCAAGTGGTAGAGCACTAGCCTTGAGCTGAGGAGCTCAGGGACAGCACCCAGGCCCAGAGTTCAAGCCCCACGACCAGCAAAAACAAAAACAAAAAAAGAAAAATACTGTGTCCAGGAAATCAAACAATACATATTGGTTTTCATAGGGTTCTTGGGCATTATCTCAGAGCTTTGAGCTTGCCTAGCTGGTGCTCTACTATTTCACCTTGGAGTCTTGCAGACTGTTCTGCCCAGACTGGCTTTGAACATTAATCCTCCAGATCTCAGCTTCCTGAGAAGCTTGGATGACAGGTGTGAGCCACTGGCACCTGGCTCAGTCCATTCTTTTCTTAAAACCAAAAACAAAAAATACAACCTAGCTGGGCGCTGGCAGCTCACACCTGTCATCCTAGCTACTCAGGAGGCTGAGATCTGAGGGTCATGGTTCAAAGCCAGCCTGGGCAGGAAACTCCGTGATACTCTTATCTCCAGTAAACCACCGGAAAACTGGAAGTGGCGCTGTGGCTCAAGTGGTAGAGCGCTCACCTTGAGCTGAAGAGCTGAGGGACAGCGCCCAGGCCCAGAGTTCAAGCCCCATGACTGACAAAGAAAAAAAAAAAATACAACCCATTGAGATCTGTGGCAAAAGAAATAGAGGTGGTAGCAGGATGATCTGCCATTGTTCATGCCTAGAAAATAATAATGGAGGGTTGGTTCACTTTGCATTATGAGTTTCTTTGATTTTCCTTTTCATATCACTCCTCTTACAACATCCAACAAAGAGAATGGGGAGTAGGAAGAGAGAACACCCCTTTTTTTTCTTTTTGGTGGGTCGTGAGGCTTGAACTCTGGGCCTGGGTGCTGTCCCTCAGCTCTTCAGCTCAAGGCTAGCGCTCGACCCCTTGAGCCACAGCGCCACTTCCAGTTTTCTGGTGGTTGATTGGAGATAGGAGTCTCATGGACTTTCCTGCCCGGGCTGGCTTTGAACTTCAATCCTCAGATCGCAGACTCCTGAGTAGCTAGGATGACAGGTGTGAGCCACTGGTGCTCGGCTGGGAAACGCCCTTTGAAGCAGCCTGGTCTTAGGATCAGAAACCACACAGCCCCAACACTGGCAGCAGCAGCACAGAGTGGTCTCTGCTGGGGTTCGCTGTGCACCTCAGCCACCAGCTGGGTGTTGAGCAACATCGTTAATCCTGAGAAACAATAAAGCCTGCACAATGACTTTCAGAGCCAACACCCCATACCCACTTCCTCCCAGATTCCTCATGGGCACCACCCCCTCCTGGCAGCTGACAGTCACCCTGGTACCCTGCTTTATTTATCCAGGGCAGGAGAAGCGGGCAGGGAGGGAGTCTGACACCTCCACCAATCAGGATGTCCGGCTGGGCTTCAGCTGGGCTGTCCCAATGCTGCCCAGAGACTACAGGAGAACTCTTCAATGGTCTTCCCCAGTCCTCCTTGGGGTCCCTTCCTGTCCATCACCACAGACGTCGTCCGCTGAGCGCCTGCTCTGGGCCACCCGCTGCTCGGCCTCAGTGTCCTCTGCATCTTGCGGCTTCTCTTCCCGGAACACCCAATGTCCACTCGGCAGACAAGGAAACTGAGGCTCTGGGGCTTAGGAAAGTCGCCCGCCGTGCATGCTGGGAAGTGCAGGTGCAGTTTTCAAACCCAGGCTCCTCCAGCCCCAGGCCTGCCCCAGCCACACACCTCGCTCTCCTGCTGGACCACAGGAGAGCGCCCATTGACCTCTCTGTCCCCAACACCAAGTGAGAAGTGGCACACCGGGACCCAAAGGTGGTGGTAGGACAGGTGGTGGCTCCCTTCAGCCACGGCGCATGCGTGTGTGCCTTATCACAGGGCGCCCAACGCACCAGCCTAATAATAACTCCCGGGTCACCTTTCCCAGGCCTCGGGCTCCACTTGGCTCCAACTTTCAAAGGCTGGTGAAAAACTCTGCCATCAACTCTGCTTTTCCGAGGGGGGGTGCAGGGAGGAGGGAGCCAGGGAAGGGGGGGCTGGTGACTCAATCCAGGGCCTGGCAAGCGCTCTGCCCCCGAGCGAGGGCCCCGCTTCACCCCCCTATTAACAACAAAAGTGGTGTCCTTCCACACCAGGGGAACACAGGCAGAAGCTGCTAGAAGCTTGCCAAAGGTCCTGAGCTACATTCCCGCCTCCAATTCTGTATCCAAAGGAAACAGGCAACAGGCTAGAACCAGGCAGTGTTTTCTTTACGAGAGGGAGGAGAAGAGAAACACCCCAGTGACCTCAGTGTCAAACCACAGGTAACCATGACACGACCCTCATCAAGCCATGCTGCCAACCGGACACGGAAGGGTGTAGCTACCAGGCTTCCATGGGAACACGAGGGGAAAGTGTGGATAAAAAACGCAAGACACGGAAGTGGCACACCATCTACCAGTGTGGTTTTGCAAAACACCACACCGATTCACATAGGATTTGAATGTTACATACCAACACACTACCAACGGCCTGCGGGAAAACACACATCCATGCACGCACACCTGCACGCACGCATGCCAGACGACAGGACTGGAGGCCTGATCACCGCAGCGCCTTTAAACACAAAGAGACCCAGCAGCCTGGCCACACCCCGGAGACACGGGGAAAGAGCCACAGGGCTCCCTGTGTCATCTTGAGAGCGTTCCCTATCTACAGAGAAGGCAGGAGGTGTACAGGAAGTAAGGCTGCCTTCTATATCCCGGGTAATTAACAAACCTGCTGGTTAGGAAAGGCCCCTGGACCTGTGGGATAAGAACCAGTCCATCCATATATGAAAGATGAAAATTACAGCCCACGCCTGTAATCTCAGTTACACAAGAGCATCCCGATCCAAGGCTGGCCTTCGGCAGAAAGTACCAGACCCCATCGGAAGAAGAAGTAACTAAAAGCCAATAAAGGAAGAGGAGGGAGGGCTAGGACTAAGGCCCAGCAGGTAAAGAATCTGCCTAACAAGTATGGCTCTGAGTTCAAATCCCACTACCAGGAAAAATAAATAAATAATATATATGTGTATATATATATTTTTTAACTTGTTTGTGGTGCTAGGAATTGAACCCAGAGCACACCCATTTAGGCAAGTGCTCTATACCCCCCAAATTAAAATTGATGCAAATTGTGTGTGTGTGTGTGCCAGTCCCGGGTCCAGACTCGGGGTCTGGGCCCTGTCCCCAAGCTTTTGTGCTCAAGGCCAGAGGTCAATCGCATTGAGCCACAGCTCCACTTCCGGCTTTTATGACCGTTATTTGGAGTCGAAGTTTCACCAGCTTTTTCTGCCTGGGCTGGCTTTGAACCGCGATCCTCAGATCTTAGCCTCCTGAGGAGATAGAATCCACCAGCACCGGGTAACTTCTGCAGTTTTGGCACATGGATAAAGATGCACGTCAGAGCACTGTCTACTTTTAAAATGTGGGGAGAGCCGGGCACTGGTGGCTCACGCCTGTAATCCTAGCTACTCAGGAGGCTGAGATCTGAGGATCGCGGTTCAAAGCCAGCCCGGGCAGGAGAGACCGTGAGACTCCTATCTCCAATAAACCACCAGAAAACCGGAAGTGGCGCTGTGGCTCAAGTGGTAGAGCGCTCGCCTTGAGCTGAAGAGCTGAGGGACAGCGCCCAGGCCCAGAGTTCAAGCCCCACGACCAACAAAAAAAAAAAGTGGGGAGGTGGGTGAGGATCCATTAGCAGGGAAACAGCTCAAGGATGACAAACCTAAAACCTGGAGCAACTATCACAAAGGATGAGGAAGATGACTCCCGTGGGATATGTCTGACATGTTCAATGAAAACACCCCCCCAGAGTCATGCGTGTAAGAAGGCTTCAGGTTATAAATGTTTATATGACTGCGGAAAGAGGAACAGAAAGGCTCCTGGTTACTGGTTAGCTCAAGAGAAAGGCTTGTTCCGGGTCTCCGTGACTACTTCGAAGGGCAGAGTAGAGGTGTGCCTGTGTGGTGGAGCGCCCGCCCCTCCACAGGGAGACCCAGACTTCAAACCCCCGGCTGCCAAAAGAAACAAGAAAAAAAAAAAAACCTGGTAAATACATCGGTGTGCCAACAGCTTATAGAATAGAGTCTTTGCAGCAGCTCATAAAAGTTTCGCCAAAACAGATCATATTTTTAGGATATACTGCAAGTCTTAACAGTGAGAGTGAAGGGGGGGAGGGAAGGAAGGAGGGAGGGAAGGAGGGAGGGGTTGGGCGCCAGTGGTTAGATTTATGCCTGTAATCCTAGCTACTCAGTATATTGAAGCCGGTCAAGGCAGACAAATCCAAGGCTCTTAGCTCCAATTAACTGCAGAAAAGCTGAAAGTGGAGGAGGTGGTTCAAGTGGTGAGTGCTAGCCTTGAGCAAAAAAGCTCACACACACACACACACACACACACCACACATTAACTCTCTCCCTTCTTGTCTGTCTCTGTCTCTGTCTCTCACACACACACACACATAGAAGGAACCTCCTGTATTTTCCTTAGACCACAATGGAACAAAATCAGAACATAATAAAATCAAATGCTTTGTGTACGGTTTGCTTTCTCACAGAGCACAGGTGACCTCTCCCCTTCAACTAGAAGGTTAATGTGGAAAAACTACCTTCAACACACATCCCCAAGGAGAACCAGGAGTCACTGTTGATCTAAGAGCAGAACGGGGTAGAAAAAAAATGCTTAAAATGTAAACACGTATTTAAAAACTGGAACGGAACCCAATCACCTTCTTCCAGCTCTGGCTCCTGACCTAAGCCTTCAGGAACGTCTGGTTCAATTTCACGGAGCTAAACCGGGGCCTGGCCGGTTCCCAGCTTGCCCAGGGCTCTGATAAGCCAGGTACACAACAGGTGTTCAGTGAGTTCTGGTATGTCCATCAGTGGGAATTCAGACTGCAGCAACAACCTGGTAGTTATCAAGTTTCAATGGGAGTTCTCTCTCAACCTGGTCGCTTCCGGAAAGGGAATTCGCCAGGGGTGTTTGCATAGATTTGCATGCATGTGCACACAGCATGCCCACCAATATAACCCCATGGCACCAATTAACATGTCAAAACAAAACCGGTCAAGTGACCCCCACACACAGGCCAGCAGGAAGGTGAGCCCACGGTGCACCCACAGGACAACTAAGCTGTAGCCCGCAGAGCAATCTCAGTTCCTTTTTCTTTAGCTTCGTGCAGACTCAGCTGCAAAACAAAACCAGCACTGGCCTAGAAAATGGCCATCCTCCTGCCTCAGCCTCCAGCGTGCTGGGATTATAGGCATGCACCACCATTCTGATTGTGGATTCGTTGTTGTTTTTTGTCAGCCGTGGGGCTTGAACTCTGGGCCTGGGCGCTGTCCCTCAGGCTCTTCAGCTCAAGGCCAGCGCTCTACCACTTGAGCCACAGCGCCACTTCTGGTGGTTAGTTGGGAGATAAGAATCTCACAGACTTTCCTGCCTGGGCTGGCTTTGAACCACAGTCCTCAGATCTCGGCCTCCTGAGTGAGCCACCAGTGCCAGGCTTTGGTACTTGTTTTTAAGTGGAGAGAACAAGATACAGCTATGCAGAACACGATCGTATTTAGACAGGAGGGGGAAATAAAAAACGATGCTACCCTCACATCTGCAAGGGTATTTGAATGTGCTTAAAACGTTTTCACAAGAAACGATCATGAATAGCTGCTGCGGAAGGAAAAACCAAAACTGTAACTTTTCCCAATATTCTTCCAGATTCGATCTTTCTTGTGTAAGTTAGGTCATTCACTCAGATCTACATTTAAAAAAAGAGCTTTTCTAGAAGCCCCTAGAAAATCATCCAGATGGGAAAGAGTCCTTCACTTCATGGTCAGGAAAAGCATGGTGTAAAAGGAGCAAAGGCAGGGGCGTGTGGGTACCCCAGCTCCAGCTCACCTGAGAAGTTTCCAGACATGGATCTGAGATGCCGCCAAGAAAAAAAAAAAAAAAGGAAAAAAAGAAAGCTGGGAGCTGATGGCTCCCGCCTGTTCATCAGGAGGCTGAGAGCTGAGGGCACCGTTCCAAGCCAGCCTGGGCAGCAAAGTCTGTGGCACACATCTCCAATTAACCACCAAAAAGCTGCAAGTGGGGGACCTGTGGCTCAAGTGGTAGAGTGCTAGCTTTGATCAAAAAGCAGCTCAGGGACAGCGTCCAGGCCCTGAGTTCAAACCCCAAGACTGGCCACAAGAAAAAGTTTAATTTTTAAAACTTCAGCTCAGGGGCTGGAGGCGTGACTCAGTGGTGAGGCAACTGCCTAGTACCAAACCTTAAAGAAAACCAAAAACTAGGGGGATTCATTCCCACATCAATGCACCAGAAAGGGTGTGTCTTGGGGACCCAGCCCTGCTCTACCTCCTTAGCCAAGGAATCAGCAACCTGCCAGGAGTTTCCAAGCCTTTCTTAGCCCCACAACCAACTTGACTGGGCTTTATGCCTTGGGTAGCGTGCCCCCGACAAGACATGGAGGCTCTGGGCTCCTGAGTTAAGAGTCTGCGATTCCTGGTCCATACCACGCTCCCCAGGGCCTTTGCACATGCTGCTCTCCCTCAGGACTACGGTTTCCATCACCTCCAACCTTTGCAGGGCCACTTTTACCCCTGGAGCCTTGGGTCAAATGTCACCTTCTCCTGATGGCCTTCTAGGCACACCTGGTGTCACCTAGCATAGCTCCAGGACCTGACACAGATTTGGGTATCCCCAGCTCACACCCCACAGGAGCCCAAGCCTCAAGCATGACTCTGTCCCAGAACACTTCCTAGATACTCAATTAATAATAAACCAGCCGGTTGAAAAAAAGAGAAGGCAGACCAGGGGCCAGTGACTCACACCTGTAACCCTTGTTACTCAGGAGGCTGAGATGTGAGGATTGCTGTTTGAAGCCAGTCCAGGCAGAAAAAGTCCCCACGAGACTCTTATCTCCAATGAACCACTCAAAACCCGGAAGTGGCGCTGTGACTCAATGCGGTAGAACGGCAGCCTCTAGTGCTCTAGATCTCAGGGACAGCGCCCAGGCCCCGAGTTCAAGCCCCGGGACTGACAGGAAGGAAGGAAAAAGAACTAGAGAAGGAAGCCAGCCTCTTTCATTAAAGGACCAACACTCACTTTCTTCAGACTGGGAAGCCCTGGCTACAAAGCCAGGCTTTGTGAGCAGAGTACTTGCAGGCAAAGAGTAACCATAGAGTCCAATAAAAGGTAAACTGAGGTTCTCAGAGGGCAAAGTCTGGGAGTGGGTAGGGGAAAAGTCCCATAAAATCTCAATCGACACCTGAGGGCTGGAGGGCGTCTGCCTTGATCTGACCATCTTGAACAGCAACTCCACACTGAAACCAAGAGTTTCTTACTAGCTACCTACCCCGGGCCTTTAAATTGGAGTAGAAAGCCCGGTGTGATGACGCACGCCTGTCATCCTAGCTACTCAGGAGGCCGAGATCTGAGGATCACAGTTCAAAGCCAGCCCAGGCAGGAAAGTCTGTGAGTCTGGTATTTCCACTGAACCACCAGACAGGTGGAAATGGAGCTGTGGCCCAAGAGGCAGCATGCCAACCTTGAGAGAAAAAAAAAAACAACTTGGGGACAGCACCCACTCTCTGAATTCCAGCCCTAGGATTGGCACAAAAAACCAACCCCGAACTGAAGCCAAAAGCCAGGTGTGCCGGCGCATGCCTGTAATCCTGGCACTGAAGGGGAAGAGGCAGGAAGACCGGGGGTTTGAGGCCGACCTGAGCTGCCCAGGGAGACCGAAGGGGCCGGGCTCCCGGCTGGCGTGGGGACACTGCCCTGTCCTGGTCCTGCCAGGGGACCCCCCAGCCCTGGGTGGCTGCACCCCTTTCACTTCCCAGTGACTGCAGCTTCACCCTCTGGCATGGAGGAAGTGCCCCCCCTTCACACACACAAACTGGTGGCTGTGGTTTCGCCCTGGGGGAGGAGCGGGGGCGGGAGGGGGGGCAGCTGGCAGTGTGTGGGGACGCTGTGGGCTGTGGTAACGAGGGCAGGCACCCTGGCATCCCGTGGGCAGAGGCTAGGGCCGCTGCCATCCTACAAACAGCCGGGCCCAACCGTCCCCAGAGCCACGCCCACAACATGGCGCCCCCCCCCCCCGGGGCGCCCTCCACCTGGGCAGGTCTCTCTCCTTGCTGGGGATGGGTCCCCCCCCACCCCCGCATTGTCCCAACAGACTTAATTTAGCACAGCAGAGTGTTCGGGCAAGGTTTTACGAGCGAGGCTTTCCTGGATCAGTTCAAGATCTGATCATGAAAGCCAGGCCCCCCCCCCCACCGGAGCCAACATACAAATTAGAGGCCTGCTTCACATTCCTCAGGCTGCCATAATTATGTGAGCCCTCCCACCTGCTCCTGCCCAGCCAACCAGGCCACAGCCCAGCTCTCCCAGGTCATTAACCTGAGGCGATCGGCCTGGGCTGTGGCTTGCCTGTGTGCGCATGACCGCAGGTCCCAGGCCCAGCAAACCCCTTTGAGAAAGAAGATCTTGGAGCCGGGCACTGGTGGCTCACACTTGTAATCCCAGCGACTCATGAAGCTGAGAAATAAGGATGGGCAGGAAAGTCTACGAGACTCTTATTTCCAAGTAAACACCAGAAAAATGAGAAGTGACACTGCAACTCAAGTGGTAGAGCACTAGCCTCGAGTGAAAAAGCTCAGGGACGGTGCCCGGGCTCTGAGTTCAAGTCCTACAACTGGAAAGAAAGAAAGAAATCAAAGAGATCACAGACTAGGCGTGGTGGTACGTCCTGTTATCCCAGCACACAAGCGGCTGAGACAGGAAGATCATGAGTTCATAGCTAGCTTGGGTTACGTGGAGAGACCCTATCTCAACAAAACAAAATAATAGTAAGTCCATCAATAAAGCCACACACAAGCCAACTGAGAGGGGGATCTTGACCACAACGCCAAACCTATCTTACAGCTGTTGTTTATTCACGTAACCAACACTTCCTAAGCTCCAGGCACTGTCCTAGGTGCTGGGGTTACAGCTGCCCTCGCGATCGTCAGTAAAGCATCTGGCACATAAGTCGGAAGACACCCAGGCTGGGGAGGGCAGAACTGGGCTTGGAGACGTGGGGGAGGGAGGGTGACCTCCAGTGCTCCGGTGGCAAACAGGACTCGGAGGTGAGAGGACACCGGAGCATTGGGACAAATGCGAAGGCCCTGGGGCCAAAGTGTGCATCACAACCGGAAGTAAAGTGAGGCAGAAAGCAGGTGCAGAAGGAGCCAGAGCAATCACGGGGCTGGGCGGGCGGAGGTCAGCCCTTTGGCTTCTCCCAGGAGGGAAATGGGGACCCCGAGCTTTCGCAGGATCCCACGGGGCATTACGGGGTGGGTATTACATGGTGGGTGTGGAGGGTGGATGTGGGAAGGGAGAAGAGGCGAGAGTTCAAGTCCAGGAAGGAGGCGGAAGGAGCTCAGGCTCCAGCAGCAGCCAGCGAGGCCGTGAGAAGCTGCAGATTCGGATGGATACATGCGGAGGAGCAGGCGCTGCATGGGCAGATAGGGCCGGGAGGAGAAAGGGGTGAAGGCCTCCGCCTTCCCCAAGTCACTCGGGTGGGAAAGCTGTTCACAAGGGGAAGGGGACTGCACCCCCAAAGGCAGGCTGCCTTCAGGATGGTCACGAAGGAGCCAGGCCCCCAGTCTCAGGGAGACCCCAACCCCCAAGTGTCCGCCACATGGGAGCTGACTTTGTTCTGCAGGACAGGGAGCCAAAAAGGGGAGGGCGAGAAGTTGCAGTGAACAGCGCCCCAGAAGGGGGGGGTGACAATGTGGCTCTCCAGTTCGAGGGGTTCAGGCAGGAATCGGACCACCTCCACCCCAAATTCCAAACAGCCACTGAGACAGACCGACTCCATTTGAGAATGAAGCCCCTGGGACCAACTCACTCCAAGACCTTCCTGCCACGCTGCTGTTTATCAGTTCACCGCAGGTCAACTACAAACCTGTAGCCCTGGTAATCTTACAACTGTGTGTGTGCATGCGTGTGCACGTGCATGCGCCTCAGGCTTTCCTTACTTTCCCATTTTCCTACACTGAGCAGGAAACACATGTATGCAGCAATTTTTCTTTAAAAAAAAAAAAGTGACCCACAGCCAAGCATGATAGCACATGCTTGTAATTCCAGCACTTAGAAAGATCCCGAGTTCAAAGCCAACCTCGGCTACACAAGAAGACCCTATTCTGACTACAATGTAATGGACACACATGTGAAACACTGTGGTGAAATCCCTTGGTACAATTAATATACTCTTAAAAAGTGAATGACAGGAGAGGAGAAAAAGGATCTGTTGGAGGGGGGGGGGTTGCAGACACAGGAGAGGTAAACAGAAAGGGAGAATGAAAATGAATGGAGCCAAAGCACTTCATAAACACATATGAAATGCAAGGATGAGGGGCTGGGAAGGTGGCTTAGTGGTAGAGTGCTTGCCTTGCATGCATGAGGCCCTGGGTTCGATTCCTCAGTACCACATGTGCAGAAAAAGCCAGAAGAGGGCGTTGTGGCTCAAGTGGTAGAGCCTTGAGCTAAAGAGCTGAGGGACAGCGCCCAGGCCCTGAGTTCAAGCCCCAGGACTGGTTTAAAAAAAGAAAAAGAAATTACAACGATGAACCAACTGAAATTGGTTGAAAAAGGGAGGCAGAGTGACAGAGGAGATGGTGGATGTGTGTAGGGAAGTGTCACAACATGCCCAGTACTACTAATATGGTAATGAAAACAATCTGTAAAAAAATAAATAAATAAAAAATTGGCTGGGGAAATAATATTTATGGAAATGAACTCCGGGAAATGGAAATAATTGGTGGTTTTTTGTTTTCTTTGTTGTTTTGTGTTCTTGTCTTGTCTTCGGAAGGGTAAAGGGGTGAGGGACACATGGGAATGGAGAGACAAAGCGTGAACAAATGGGGTAGTGGTGCTCACTAGACACTGTGTAGACAGAGAACTGTACAACGTGTGGGGGGGGGACTAGGAATGAGAGAAGGGTCGGCATTGTCCAAAAAGAAATGCTCCCCCAAGGGCTGGGAAGGTGGCTCAGTGGTAGAGCGCTTGCCTTGCATGCCAGAGGCCCTGGGTTCGATTCCTCAGCACCACATAAGCAAAAAGAAAAAAGCTGGAAGTGGCGCTGTGGCTCAAGTGATAGAGTGCTTGCCTTGAGCTGAAGAGCTGAGGGACAGCGCCCAGGCCCAGAGTTCAGGCCCCATGACCGGACCCCAAAAGAAAAGAAAAGAAATGCTCCCCCATTATCTGATGTAGGTAACTGTAACCCCTCTGTACATCACCTTTAGAATGATTTTTAAAAATCACAAAATAATGGGGTGGCAGTGCATGGCTCAAGTGATAAAGCGCCTGCTTAATTTTAAAGCACATGGCCCTGAGTTCAAAGCCAAAAATTTCAAAAGGAAAGAAAAGGAAAAATAACTTGCAAAGGGAGGACCAGGCCCACATTCCCAAGCACCCTTCAAACACCTGCCACAAAACTGGCTCTCACCGGGCGCCGGTGGCTCACGCCTGTCATCCTAGTTACTCAGGAGGCAGAGAGCTGAGCATCACGGTTCAAAGCCAGCCCGGGCAGGAAAGTCCGTGTGACTCTTATCTCTAATAAACCACCAGAAAACAGGAAGTGGCGCTGTGGCTCAAGCAGTAGAGCACTCGCCTTGAGCTGAAGAGCTGAGGGACAGCGCCCAGGCCCAGAGTTCAAGTCCCATGACTGACAAAAAGCAACAAAAACAACAACAATAAAAAAAAACTGGCTCTCCTTGCACTATCTGGAGAGAAAGCCCAGTAGCAGATCTCAGCTCCCATTTTCATGTATTGCTCTTTTCTTTTGTTTTCTTTTTTGTCAGTCATGGGGCTTGCATTCAGGGCCTGGGCGCTGTCCCTGGGCCTTTTCATTCAAGGCTAATACTCTACCACTTGGAGCCATAGCATCACAGCGGTTCACTGGACATGAGTCTTACAGACTTTCCTGCCCAGGCTAGCCATGAACCGTGATCCTCCGATCTCAGCCTCCTGAGTAGCTAGAATAACCGGCGTGAGCCACCGCCGCCCAGCTGGACTATTTTCACTTATCTAACAAGATTCCTCTTTTTTCATAGCTTAGAGAAGGGTGCGAATAAGTTACCAGAACTTTCCTTTCAGGGTCATTTCCCAGACCTTGTGCATTCCAAGGCAGACAATTGCCCCGGAGTAAGAAAGGTTCACCTGTGGATCGGCAAGTGTCCTTGACTTCCACGCAAAGAGCCTTGGCACCAGCCAAGGTGCCCAGTTCTGAGCCATCCCTATCAAAGAAACCCAAAGCCAGGCCAAGAAAGGCAAGGGAGTGGAACAAGTACACGGCCCTCTATTCAGAAACAAACCAACAACAACAAAAAGATAACAGCTATTTATCTCTGCGCTGGCAACAGGCTGAGCTACTTATACAGATTCATCTCCCACAGCTCTATGAAGCTGGGATGCTTTGGGGGTCCCTACCCTCAATGTACAGCCAAGGAAACTGAGGCAGTACCGCAGTAGAGTTCACCATACGGTCATGTGGCTGGCAGCCCCGTCTCTCTCCCAGCCTGGAGCTTGCCATCTTGGCCAATACAAATGAGTTACTCCATCCCGCCCTCAGCTGCCCACGGACTAATTCTGCTTCTGTGGCACCCCTAGAAACTGGGGCATTGGGGCAGGACTCTGAACCCCGGGTGGGGAGGGCCCAGGAAGTGTGCCAGGCCGAGATGGAGGAGGTGAAGGCCTATAGCCACCCATCTCCCTAAGTGCAACCCAATACAACAGAGCTCCCGAGCCAGGCTTCTGAGCTAAGGAGACAGAGGGCAGAGAGCGCCCGAGCACACAGGTGCCACCAATCAAACACATCTTGGCACAGATCTAATTTAGGATTACTTATCCTTCCTTTTCGCCCCCCCCAAAAAAAAACAACTTTAGATTAATAAGAAGTACTTGAGCAGCACTGATCTAGCTCTGTACGTGGAACTGGGTAGAACTCTTGAGACTCTCACCTGGTATGGCGAGTTGGTGTCCCACAGGTGTTCTGTGTGTTTTTAACCAGTGAGTGGTGAGTGTAAAGCAAGTCGCAGCCCTGGAGAAACTTCCAGCCCCACTGGTAGACAGATCCAAGTCCGGTGATTCAACCAAAACCACACTACCAGTCCCTCCACCCCCAAATCATAAGCATAGTAATCAAGGCTCCTGGTGAACAGCCCTGGAGGGCCACTTTTGTACCCCCACAAACCCAGCCAGCCAGCAAGAGAAGGAAACAAGGTGAGATGCTGTTTCCGGGTGCTAAGCATCGGCTCCTAAGAGACAAGTATGTCGATCCTATTTCATAAACAATAACAACAACAATTGTGTCCAGATTGGCCTCTTGTGTTTACAAATAATCAAGGCAGCAAAACACAGAAATAAATCGCATTACTAAACCACCGCTAAAGCCCAAACACCGGGGATTAAGCCAGCTGGGGAAGGGGGGCACCCCCACATTTCAGGAGGAATGGTCCCACTGCCCCCCCCGGGCGTCCCCCACCTGGCCCGCCCGCTCCCACACCCACGGGTAACCCAGGAACCGGTTCTCTCTGCACCCCAAACCTGGCGGGAAGGGCGGGCGGGGGCATGCCAGGACACCCCCCTTCCACGAGCTTTTCTCCTGCTCTCCCCGAACTTCTGGGGTGGGGTGGGGGAAGCAGGGGGGGGCCGGACACGGAGGCAGGAAGTCAGGGAGATGCCTGGGGTGTAAGACAACTGTTGTGGGGGGACTGGGCCCCCCTCCCTAGCTCACCATTTTAAGTAATGGGGGGAGTCTTGGTGAACGCGGGGAGAGGGGGAACCCCCAACTCACAAAGCAGCCCCCCCGGCCCTTGGCTGCCTCCCTCCCCAGCACCCCCTTTTCCCCGGGAGGCTGGGCGGATGGGGGGAACCCCGAGGCGGAGAGGCCCCGTCGCCCCCCCGAGAGCCACGTGCTACCCCCCACACACACACCCGGTGCTGAGACCCCCAACTTTCCTCCGTCGGGCGCCCCCGGGCGGCTGCGGCGCGGGG
>NW_012267230.1:8235211-8266861 GCF_000151885.1 Dipodomys ordii
CTGGAGCGCGTGCAGCCCCTGCCCCCTGCGTACGCCCAGCGCGTCCTCATGACCCCCCCGCCCCTTTACCACTTCCCCTTTACCCAGGGACAGACCTAGACTCTGGTCACCTGATCCCAACTGGCAGGGCTGGGATCCGAACCCCCGGGGCAGCTGGGCCTCACACGGACTCTGCCAGAAGTGGAGACTCCCACGCGGTGCCTGGGGCTCGAACCCAGGGCCCTGCTAGGCAAAAAGCACTGGTCTCCGGCCCCATGCTTGTTTCAGCGTTGGATCCTGCTAAGTCCCCCAGGCTGACCTTCACCCTGTGATCCTCCTGCCTCAGCCTCCGTAGCAGGCTAGGATTACAGGCATGCACACCACACCTCCCTGAGATACTCAGGGTGGGTCTACCCTTTACAGAGAGGGACACAGGCTCAGAGGGCCTCCACTCCCGTGAACACCACCCAGGAAATAACTCAATCACTTTATTATTATTATTATTGTGCCTGGGTTTGAACTCCAGGCCTGTGACCCTCTGGCACTCTACCATTGAGCCACGGCTCTGCTTCTGGCTTTTTGGTGGTTAATTGGGAGTAAAAGTCTCATGGACTTTTCCTGCCTGACCTGGGTTTCAAACCCCGATCCTCATGTCTCAGTCTCCTGAATAGCTAAGATTACAGGCGTGAGCCACCAGTGCCCAGCCAGTTACTGATACTCACCTCAGAGGCAAGGAAACTGAGGCCCTGCTAATTATTTTCATTTTTTGGGGGGGGTCCGGTCGTGGGGCCTGAACTCTGGGCCTGGGCGCTGTCCCTCAGCTCTTCAGCTCAAGGCTAGGGCTCTACCACTTGAGCCACAGCGCCACTTCCGGCTTTTTTCTTATGTGGTGCTGAGGAATCGAACCCAGGGCCTCTGGCATGCAAGGCAAGTGCTCTACCACTGAGCCACTTTCCCAGCCCGGCCCTGCTAATTAATACTTAGTGACTAGACATCCGTGCTACCTGAGCTTCCCAAGACTGCACGCTTAGCTGTTTATAGGTGTTAACGTGTCGTTCACACAGCCCTCGAGGGAAATAATACTATTCTCCCCGTTTTGGGGGGGCTGGAGGGGGGGTTGACGCACAGAGGCAGAGTCATTTGTCAAGGCTTATTTAGATGGTTAATGTCTAAACCCAATTTTGAATCAGAGCAGTGTGGTTGGCAAGGTGGGTCTGAAGGGGATCAATAATGCCCACCCCAATACCAGAGCACCCTAAGAATGCTTGAGATCCAAGCAGCCAGCAGGAGAGAAGCCGGGGCCTGTCAGTCTCAAGCTTTCTCTCGGATTTTAGCAATACCTTCGACCTTCCTTAGTCCCTGCCCAAGGTGAGGTTTTTCACCTCAAGTATCTTCAAGGACCGTGGCAGAAGCTAAAGCAGGAGCCGGGGTTTGAATTTGAGGCCCGACCCTCGGGGCAAGTGAGTGTTAAGAGACTTTCAGGTGTCACTGCCCAATAGGAATGTGTCCTTTAGGCAGGTGTCTTACTAGGAAGCATTCAAATGCTTGGGAAGCAGAATTGGATAGTTTTGTTGTTTTGTGTTGTGTGTATTACCCAGAACTACCTTTGATCATCCTGCCTCAACCTCCTAAGTCCCCGGATTGACAGACATGTGAAACCTAGCTTTAAAAAAGCAGATGAGGGGGCTGGGAAGTTGGCTCAAGTGGTAGAGCACTTGCCTGGAGTTGAAGCGCTGAGGAATAGCGTCCAGGCCCAGAGTTCAAATCCATGACTGACCAAAAAGTAAAAAAGAAAACAGATGAGTATGTTTACAACTGTGGTCAAAAGCCAGGAAGAAAGACAAAAAGTCTGCTAAGGGTAGGAATCAAGAAGGCTTCTTGGAAGAACAGGGCTTTTGAGCTCAGATCAAGCAATGGGTCTAGGGGAAAAAGAAAAACAAAGAAACAACTGTGGAAAATCTCAGAAGCAGACAAGTTCTTGAACAGAACTCTGGAGGCCAGGAAGAAATTAGGAATCAGAGCCTGCCAGGGTTTGGAGACCAAGAGACGAGCAATGGAAAGCCACAGAACCATCTTCAGAAGGAGAGACAGAGTCAGATTTAATTTGCGTTATTGCCCTCTTTACTCATTCACTTTTTTAGCCAATTCTTTTTTCCCCTCCCAATCGAGTAAACACAGGAAAGGGCATTCATCGTTATTACTCATGAAGGAAATGCAAACATAACTCTCTTGGAATAAAAGTGGTCATCTCTGCTAAGCAGATCATCTGCCTGCAACTACAGAGTGACACAGCAATTCCTGCGAGACCCAGGGCTGCTCGGAGCCAGCAAAGACATCGCCAGACGCTCGGGGCGAATTCTTCAAGATTACACTCAGCCTGCCAGATACCTGTGGCTCATGCCTGTAATCCTAGCTACTTAGGAGGCTGAGAGCTAAGGAAGGACCTCAGTTCAAAACCAGGCAGGAAAGTCCCCGAAACTCTTCTCTCCAATTAACCACAAAAGAGAAGAGAAGAGAAATGAGATCAGAAGAGCAGAGAAAAAAGAGGGAGAAAAAAAAATAGCTCAGCGACAGTGCCCAAGCCCTGAGTGCAAACCCCAAGATCAGAATTTTTTTTTAAAAAAAGGTATATCTTAATTTAAAATTCTTAAATAATAAGCTGGGCACCATGGTACATACCTGTAATCCCAGCACCTGGGAGGCTGAGATAAGATGATCAAGTGTTTAAACCTAGCCTGCTGGCAGGGCAGTGAGCCAAACAAATGCTGACCTCTGCTCTCTGATGGAGGAGGCAGAGCAGGAGGTGGTGAGCAGAGATGCTCTTCAGCTTGCGTAAGGCTTGTGGTTCTATCTGCAGCACCACGCAGAAGAGAGAGGGGAAAAAATAAGAGGCAGATGACTGAATGAGCAACGCAGGGTTGCATTTCCTAGGGTGGAAGGGGGAGGTGAGAAGATGTGGTTGCAGATGCTCCACTTGGGGTTTGGATAGAGTGATGGTCTTAAGCAGTGATGGTCTTGGGCAGCTCTTTTAGCCACGGAGCCCAGGCCATTCCCTACAAGCCTCTTCCTTGCCACCTTTGCTCTCCATCAGAGGCTCGTGAACAATAACCCAATTCTGTGAACCTGAGAAGCTCTCGGCCCTGCAGCCCAGCTCCCCGAATCGACCCTACTAATTTGTGATGTAAGCTTCCAAGCTTCAGCAGCCCGGAGCAAATAGGAACTGAAATCAATAATCAAAGTAAGGAAAATGCAGGTGAGGTAGCACACTCTTATAATCCCAGCACCAAGGTTTACTTTGGACTACATGGAGACGCTGGAGTTGGGGAGGAAGAAGAATGACCAAGAAGTTGTTTTGTTTGCCTGGAATCTTAGCATCCTGAGCAGTACTTTTCTCTTATATTCAATTATTCCTTTATTAATTTGTTCCCTGTCGCTTCTTACAACCAGACTGCAAGCTTTAAGCTGCTGCCATCTTGGACCTAGACACCCCTGCCTTCTCCTAGGTCTCCCCATTTCTTCTTTCTTCCTGCTGGAACCAGAACCCTCTCAGGAGCCGCACATCCTACTGAAGACATCGCATCTCACCCTCCGTGAAGCTCCAGAGACCTCCCATGAGCCTTTGTATAAAACCCGATCGGAACCCACGTGGTAGTACACACCTGTAGTCCTGGCACTCAGGAGGTTGAAGCTGAAGGATCAAGCGTTGGAGGCCAGCCTGTGGGGACACAGTGACTTTCCAGGCCAGTGTTGGTGACTTCACAAGCCCCTCTCACACAACAAAACAATAAAAAGAAAAGATGGGGTTTTTGTTGTTGTTGTTTTTTTCTTTTTACCAGACCTGGGGCTTGAACTCGGGGCCTGGGCGCTGTCCCTGAGCTTCTTTGGCTCCATGCTAGTATTCTACCACTTGAGCCACAGCACCACTCTGGCTTTTTTCTGTGTATGTGGTGCTGAGGAATCGAACCCAGGGCTTTTGTATTTTACCGGAAGTGATTCGGCAATTTCCCTCATGGGGATGCAGGCAGAAGGAAAATGGAGGACTAGGGTGGACATTTGCTTACTCTTGCTTATCTCAGCATTCTTCACAGTAGCCAAGGCTGGGGAAAGTTGGTGAGCCAGCCACAGATAAGGGAGTAGATAAATCAAATGTGTGATTTATGGGCTAGTGAAATATTCTCCGGCCTGGGAGGGAGGAAGTTCTGACACCTGCTCCCGCACGCCAGTCACAAAAGGGCGGCTGTTGTACCAGCCCACTGAAGGGACACATAGTCCTACAGACCGGAAGTAACATAATCATTTCCGGGGGGAAGGGGTGTGATGAGCCATTGTTGGATAGAGTGAAAGCTGGAGATAGTGGTGGTGTGCGTGTTGCAATGTGGATGCAATTAACCGCTACAGGCCAGCCCGCTTCATGATGCTTACAACAAGCCACTTGTATGCGAACTATCACAAATTAAAATAATAATAGACCTAAACCTCAGAGCTTGGTGGCAAGGAACTGACCTAGCAGGCAAGAGACCCTGAGTTTATTTCTTTGCACTGCAACAACCGAAGTAACAATTCACAGCACCAAAAGAAACTGGGCGCCTGTGGCCCACACCTGTGATTACAGCTAAAGCTACTCAGGAGGTGGAGATCTGAGGATCACGGTTCGAAGCCCATCTTGGCAGGAAAGTCTGTGAGACTCTTATTGTCAATAAACTACTCAGGAAAAAAAAAAAGCCAGAAGTGGAGCTATGGCTCAAGCGGCAGAGCACTAGCTAGCCTTGAGAAGAAAAGCCAGGCAAGGACACATAGTGAGACTCTGTCTCAAAAAGAAATGATTTCTTTAAATGGAAAAGAAGTGGAGAGAAGGAAGGGGAAAGAAGAGGGAAAGAGAAAGGTCAAGTCCGAGGAAAGCCTCTACCCATAGCTCCCGGTTATCCTTCCTCAGCCATCCTGAGGCCGCCACACCAATGGTTCTCTGAACAGCAAAACAAGGAAGGTCACCCTGACCTTTGCACGTGACAGGTGTATTGTCCTGTCCCCAAAGGAAAGAAATGTCCCAAAGGGCATCAAGAATGTGAGCAAGCAGGGGCGCCAGTGGCTTATACCTGTCATCCTAGCTGCTCAGGTGGCTGAGATCTAAGGATCACAGTTCAAAGCCAGCCCAGGCAGAAAGGCCCCCCGTGAGACTCTTATCTCCAATGAACCACTCAAAAACCAGAAGTAGCGCTGTGGCTCAAGTGGCAGAGCACTAGCATTGAGGACAAAGAGGCTCAGGGACAGTGCCCAGGCTTTGAGTTCAAGTCCCACTGAAAGTCTCCCAGACTTTTCTTCTCTGGCTGACTTTGAACCACAATCCTCAGCTCTCAGCCTTCTGAATAGTGAGGATGACAGGCGTGAGCCACCAGTGCCCGGCTACTCCTTGGATCTTTAGAGAGAAAGTTTGCTGACACTGAGTCTAAGAGCTCGGGGCTTAGAACGTACCAACTCCCCCAGTATGGAGCTGAGATTCAGTAGGAGGAATAAAGACATGAATTATCTGCAAGCTAAATATGTACAGATTTGAGTATGTGTGACTTAGGACCGTAAAATGTATTGAATACTTATGAATGGGGACCATTAGATGCAAAGACTACATGGAAGACTGGGTGCCCATGGCTCACACCTGTCATCCTAGCTGCTCAGGAGGCTGAGCTGTGAGGATCCTGGTTCAAAGCCAGCCCAGGAAGAAAAATCCATGAGACGCTTATATCCAATGAACCATCGGAAAGCCGGAAGTGGAGCTGTGGCTCACGTGACAGAGCATCAGCCTTGAGGAAAAAGCTTAGGGAAGGTACCCTGAGTTGTTCAAACCCCAGAACCAGCACAACCTTCTTATCCCACTGTATTGTACGTCATCTCAGGTCGCTCCTCTGGAAGACGATGATGAGTACCCAGGAACGAGCAACAGCAGTGCCGCAGCAAGCAAACCCCCTTCATTTCTTTTGGTAGTTACTGGGCTTTGAACTCAGGACCCAATCTTACCACTGGAGCCACACCCACTCCCGTCTGTTTGCTTTAGTTATATCTCAGGAATCATGACTCCTTTTGCCCAGGGCTGGCCTCAAATTGCAATCCTCCTTCCCATAGCCTCCCACATAGCTGGGACTGCAGGTGCATGATCAAAATGGGGTCTAGATAACGTTTTTTGGGGGGGAGGATGGCACAGGCAGCCCTGGACTGGCTTCAAACCACCACCCAATCTCTATGTCTCATACAGCCGGAAGTACACCTGACTGGCGAGGCTGAGATCTGAGGATCATGGTTCAAAGCCAGCCCAGGCAGAAAAGTGCATGAGACTCTTATCTCCAATTAATCAGTACCAAAAAAAAAAAAAAAAGCACAAACAGAGCTGTGGTTCAAGCAGTAGAATGTGAGCCTTGAGCACAAAAGCTCAGGGACAGTGCCCAGGCCCTGAGTTCAAGCCTGAGGACTTTATATAGGGGCAGCCTGGAGTCATGGCACAGTTCTTAAGGGCTGAGTTCTGTCTTAAGTACTTGATAAACACTTTTAGAATAAGCCTTACCAATATACAGAGTTGCTCCAAAGACAGGAACAGTGTCTCTATGTGTTCTCCCACCAGACCGTAAGAGGCTCACTATGGGTTGATGAAATTGGGACATCAGAGGAGAGGGCCCCAAGTCCTTGGCATGGCTGGCCTGTGGCTCATTGTAGCCTTGTAGCTGCAGCGCCTCAGTCCTGTGGGAAGGGACAGACTTGCTCGCACGCTTCTTAGCCAAGCCCCGCCCTACCTCCCAGGCAGCCACTGGATACAGGGCAGACTGGAGTTCTTTCCTAGTCAGGGGCTGGGGTCAAACCCTCCATCCATTGTTTTATAACAAAGCTTCTAGTAAGTTCATTCTATCTCCAGATCAAATCAGTCTTCCCAGAACCCCGTCCCACACCATTCTTCGGAACAGTACAATAGGCTAATCTCCTTTCTGCATGAGGGCTCTTAAACATTTGAAGATGAGATCCAATTCCACACTGTAGATTCACCCCAGCTCTGGTCAAGTTAGTCCCTGGCTAGGAAGTGTCACCCTGCAAGCCGCCGAACACAGCCTCTTATCTCTGAGCTTCCTGTCTTATCCCTACTCATTCTATGTGTATGACTGCCACCAATTCATCCTGGTTTCTTGGGAGGCTGAGATCTGAGGATAATGGTTTGAAGAAAAGTCCATGAGACTTTTAGCTCCAATTAACCATAAAAAGCTTAAAGTAGAGCTGTGGCTCAAGGGGTAGAGCACTAGCCTTGAGCACAAAAGCTCAGAGACAGCGCCCAGGCCCAGAGTTCAGGCCCCAGGACCAGTACCGTGGGTGGGTGGGTGGGGGGTGTCAAGGACTGTGCAGAGTACAGGTTGTAACACTGAAGAAATTTCCTGCATAAATGACCATACCTGTGTGGTGGGGACTAGGAGCCTTAGCTGTGCCTGAATGCACTTAGTATCTGTGACTGGATCCTTGTTTTCTCATTATCCTTGCAAAGAGTATTGCAAGAAGGCCAGGCACTGGTGGCTCACGCCTGTCATCCTTGCTACTCAGGAGGCTGAGATCTAAGGATCATGCTTCAAAGCCAGCCCAGACAGGAAAATCCATGAGACTCTTGCCTCCAACAAACCCCTAGAAAACCAGAAGTGGTGCTATGCCTCACAGTTGGTAGAGTGCTAGCCTTGAGTGAAAAAGCTCAGGGACAGGGCACAGGCCCTGAGTTCAAGCCCCATGACCACCACCACCACCACCAACAGCAACAACAACAACGAAGTCTGACAAGAGGTTCTTTAAAAAAAAAAAAACAGATCCCTTTCTTGAAGAAGGGTATGTGCGTGAAGAATTCTGGAAGGATGTACAAGAGATACCCAGCTCTAGTGACCTACTCGGGAAGGTTGAGGGTACACAAATGGGCACAGGAACTAAAGAGAGAGAGAGACTTCCTGCTGACAGCTATTTGAGACTGTTTGGTATTTGAACCCCCATAGCATAGTACTGCGTTCAAAATCTCCCCAATTTTTGTTTCAACCATCATCTGTATGTAGAAAATAAAATCCAGCTCAGCACTGGAAGCTCACACCTGTCATTCTAGCTACCCAGCTACTCAGGAGGCTGAGTGCTAAGGACCATGATTCAAAGCGAGCCTGGGCAGGAAAGTCTATGAGGTTCTTATCTCCAATTTGATTACTAACCTCTCCCCCGCCCTGGCAAAATAAAATCAAATAAAATAAAACAGATAGGGAGCTGTGGCTCACATGGTAGAGTGCTAGCCTTGATTAAAAGAAGCCCAATGACAGTGCCCAGGCCCTGAGTTCAAGCCCCAGGGCTGGGACAAAAATATATACATAAAATGAAATAAATAAAACAAAAATGCAAATAGTTAAAAAAGGGTAAAAAGGAGGTCTCCTTCCTATACCCAAAGAGTTCCTAATAAAATGATCTTGTAAAAAAAATGACAAAATATGTACAAAACCCTTTAGGGAATTATTATAAAATTTTATAAAGAGATATGAAAAAATAGACTAAATGGACAGATAGTACCATGTTCATTAAGTGAACTTCTTACAACTGGAAGGGGTTAATTCTTCCTGCATCAATCTATAAATAAAATTAATTTCAATCAAAATTTCAGCTTTCTTTTCTTTCTTTTTATTTTGTTGGCCGTGGGGCTTCAAACTCTGGGTCTGGGCGCTGTCCCTCAGCTCTTCAGCTCAAGGCAAATGTTCTACTCCTTGAGCCACAGCACCACTTCCAGTTTCTGAGTGCTTCATTGGGGATAAGAGTCTCACAGACTTTCCTGCCTAGGCTGGCTTTGAACTGCAATCCTCAGATCTCCACCCCCTGAGTAGCTAGGATGACAGGCGTGAGCCACCGGTGCCCAGCTCAGCTTTCTTTTCTTTCTTTCCTTTTTCTTTTTTTAACTTGAGACGCTGATTCTAGATCTGATGTGAGAATGAAAAGAGGCAAAGCAGTCAAGACACATTTAGGAAAATAAGGGGAAAAAAGCAAAACAAAACAAAGAAGGATTTGCTTTACCTAGTGTCAAAACTTACAAGTATCAAACTTTTTTTTTAAGTAATGAAGAACTTCTAATAAGATATGAAGAATGTAATTTAATAAAAGGGGAAGGGCTGGGAAGGTGGCTCAGTGGTAGAGTGCTTGCCTTGCATGCATGAGGCCTAGGTTCGATTCCTCAGCACCACATAAACAGAAAAAAGCCAGAAGTGGTGCTGTGATTCAATTGGTAGAGTGCTAGCCTTGAGCTGAAGAGCTGAGGGACAGCGCCCAGGCCCAGAGTTCAGGCCCCACGACCGACCCCACAAAAAATGGACAGATGGATAAATTCAACTAAATTTAGAACCTCTCATCAAAAAGAAACTTTATCACAAGGAAGATTCAATCCCCAACACCACCACAAATAAAACAGAAATAAAAATAGAAAAAAAAAGAGAGAGAGAGGAGGGGGGAGGGAAAAAAGACAGAAAGAAAGAAAGAAAGAAAGAAAGAAAGAAAGAAAGAAAGAAAGAAAGAAAGAAGAATTATCACTGCAATCTTGCAAATTCAGGACAACTTGGAGAATTTCCTGTTACTAGGCTAATATCCAAAGAAAAGAGGACGATTTAGCCCACACTTGGTAGAGTCTGCAAATCAAAGAGGGAGTGATTCATTGGTTTAGTCCTGATATTAACAAGAACTCACACGCAAACAAGAACAAAAAGCCCCAGTGATCTAAAGGAAATTCCCCAGAACACAGGTTTGCACAGATCATTTTAATCTGCTTCCCAGAAGGCAGCACAACAACCATTTTCATCCAAGGAGCGTTCCCGCCCGCCCGTGACCTTGACAGCAATCTGCCCACTCTGTTCCCATAAGCTCAGCTGCAAGGAGAGCCTCCTGGCTGGCACCCCAGGGTCACTGACAAATCCCCATCATCTTGGAGAGAGACTGAAGGTAGCCACTGGAAGATGGGATCCCCGGATGAGTCATCAGCCCCTACACAGGCTGGGAGCATTTATTCCTAAGTCAAGATGACACAGCAAATGCCAACTTCCAAGGGGAGCAGTGGTTAGACTCCAAGCAGGCCTTCCCTCATTCCTCCTCAAATTGGCCATCACCTGTTCTTTAGGGGAGCTGGTCCCTACTGGGCCTGCTCCAACTCAGACTCTTCTGGGAGAGAACAGACAACTAAACTGGGACACCAAGCCAGAAATGAATGCTCCAAGAGAGATGAGCATGGAATCAGGCCATGCCCTGCTCCAGTCTGACGCCATGTTGGATGGAGCAGTTAGTTTGAGGCTGGGCCTTGCCCTGGATGACCCTGACTTCTTGAGACAACAGCTTACTACACTTTGAGTGCAGAGGGAAAATACAGGTTGGAAGCAAGCAATGGGGTTCCTGGTTGCTCGGACAAGAGATGGGGGCCCACTGGACAGCCCACAGATTCACACACAAGATTCACCCCATGCAGAATCAACCCCAAGACCCCAACATGGTCTCCCATAGATCACCCAAGGCCTGATAAAGATGCTGGCCATGGGCGGCTCACACCTATAATCCTAGCTACTCAGGAGACTGAAATATGAGGATCATGGTTCAAAGCTAGCCCAGGGCAGGAACGTCCATGAGACTCGTGTGTGTGTGTGTGTGTGTGTGTGTGTGTGTGTGTGTGTTGGTTGTAGGGCTTGAATTCAGGTCCTGGGTGCTGTCCCTGAGCATTTAGCGCTCTACCACTTTGAGCCACAACTCCATGTCTGGTTTTTTGACTGGTTAATTGGAAATCAGAGTCTCTCAGGGTCTTTTCCACCCAGGCTAGCTTTAAACTGTGATCTTCAGATCTTAGCCTCGTGAGTAGCTAGGATGGCAGGCGTGAGCCACTTGTACCCAGCTTGAAGATTCTTTTCCCCAATGAACTACCAAAAACGCCCAAAATGGAGCTTGTAAGGTAGAGTGCTAAAAAAGCTCAGGGAAGGCAACTAGGCTTTGAGTTCAAGTCCCAGAATGGGCACCAAAAAAGAGGTGTGTGTGTGTGTGTGTGTGTGTGTGTGTGTGTGTGCGCACAGGTGCACCCATTCAGAGCAGTCAGTTGACCAGGTAAGGTGGGAAGCACTTGGCAAAACCAGCATTGTGCCTAGGAAAAATGGCGCATTTGATTCTTCCACCACAGTTCAGTATCTTATCTAACCTCCGGCAGTGACTTTCATCCTTCCTTTCTTCTTTCTTTTAAAGGTAAACAGAGTAAGTTTATTTGAAAGGGAAAGGATAACCCGTGAAAGAAAAGTAACCAGACTCTCTGAAGGAAGGGGACCTAAGGAGGCAGACGCCTGTGTGTGTGTGTGTGTGTGAGTGTGTGTGTGTGTACAGGCACAAGCGCACACATGCTAGTCCTGGGACTTGAGCATAAACCACTGGGCCCTGGTATCCATCTCTCTGTCTCTGTCTCTTGTCTCTGTCTCTCTCTCATTTGCAAAGCAAAAGAGTTTAATGGGGGGAAGAGAACAAAAAAGAGAGAGACGCACACACATGTAAGAAATGCAAGTTAGTGATTTTTTTTTTTCCGTTGGTCGTGGGGCCTGAACTCTGGGCCTGGGCGCTGTCCCTCAGCTCTTCAGCTCAAGGCTAGCACTCTACCATTTGAGCCACAGCGTCACTTCCAGCTTTTTTTCTTTTTGCTTATGTGGTGCTAAGGAATCAAACCCAGGGCCTCAGGCATGCAAGGCAAGCGCTCTACCACTGAGCCACCTTCCCAGCCCCTGGAGATAAGAGTCTTACGGACTTTCCTTGCCTGGGCTGGCTTTGAACCGTGATCCTCAGATCTCAGCCTCCTGAGTAGCTAGGATTACAGGTGTGAGCCACCGGCGCCCGGCCTACAAGTTAGTGATTTCTGCGGTGGCTTTTTTTCCATCTCTATCAGCCCCTCTGCTCTTCCCTTCTGCAAGAACCCTATATCCAGCCACTTAACACGCTCTGAACAGTTCTGCAATTTATATATTGTTGGGAAATGCAATCTGTGACTAGAGTATTAGCAAGTAAGATTGGAATCAAAGAATCCCTTCACTGAGTGGCTCATGGCTATCAAGAAAAACCAGCAACAAATTGTTTAAATAGGGATACAGGTTGACCCATTGCAACAATGAGATTTACAAGACCTATGTCAAAAAATGAACTTTACAATTTAGGCGGTGGGGGGGGGGGGAGGAGATGGGAGGGAAGGGATGGTAGGGAAAAAACAAAGGAGGAGGCAACAATGCGTGATAAGAAATGAAGTCATTACTTTACTCATGTGATTGTAACCCCTCTGTACAGTATTTTCAAAATAAAAACTTATTTTTTAAAAAAGAGAAAAATTAGCAGTACTTGGCCAATGAAATAGACCTAGACCTGTGAATGTATGTTACTGAATCTGACTCTGTGGGTCACCTCCATCTGTCCCTCACTTGTCTCTGCCATGATTGGCTCAGGTCAACCAATAAGGATCCAGCCATTGGGGATGGGGAGGGGTTTCACAGGGCCCAGGCATGGTAGCGATGGGACCAGATCGAGAAAGACCACTGGGATTTCAATGCAGAGACGTGAGAGATGCAGTCCCAGGCACAGACACCACAACACAAAGTGCGTGGACGCTGCCAACTGTGGAGTCTATTCAAGCTGTGCTGTGCAGTTCCTTTGTCTGAAGCTTCATGACAAGGAAAAGAACAAGAATTCCTTGATTTGCACTGGATGTTCCTCACAGAAAAAACAAACACACACCATGGATAGCCTAATAAGTTATTGTTTTTTCCTTTCTCTCTGTCTGGCTGTGGCTCTGTGCAGTACTGGAGCATATATTCAGGGCTAGGGGACTAAAGGTGAAATAAAGCCATCCTACCCCAGGGGTGCAGCCCAGCCTGGTGCCTGGTGCTGGCAGCAGCTTCCAGGTGCAGGGCAGGTTCTGCGGCATCATGACTAAGGGTTGAGTCAGCTCTGTACACCTGAGCAAGGGGGGGGCAGGTAGGGGTGGGAGGCGGCCTCACCCATCACTGCTCCTCAGGGTGAGATCCATCTATCTTTCCTAGGAAGAGAGAGGGACAGAGAGAGAGAGAGAGAGAGAGCACACTGCAGTGTTCAGGGTCTTGCCGGCCCTTTGAGGGGAGGAGGAAGCCAAGCTTCAGGGTACACCCCTGTAATCTCAGCCCACGCTTCAGGAAGTACCACACCTTTGTGTGTGTGCTTTGTTTTTAAGTAGACAGTGTTATGGATTTTTTGGCACAAGTATACATGCTCCGTGATTTGTGAGCCTGTTAGGCTCACAATGTCATGAGACATTTTGTTGGTTCCAGTTTAGGGTGATTATGAAGAAATCTGCTGTTATTGGACCGGCTTTTGTGTGGACTTAAGGTTTTAGTTCTCTGGGATTGAATTTACTAGGTCATCAATATGTGAATACAAGTTCCAAACGGCTTCTCAAAGTGACTTTGTTTTCCTACCAGCTGGCTGGCCAGCACTTAGTATTGACAACTGTTTGCTTTCTGGGCATTGTGCATAGTTTTGGTCTACTATAAAGAGTACTCCAATAAATACCATATATATGATTTATTATTAGGCATAAAACATACATATTTTGTTTTTATGCTGGAGATAAGGCCTAAACTCAGAATCTTCCAACCCTGTTTGACTTGCTTGCTCATGCCTGGTATTCTACCACTTAAGTCAGGTTTCCAGCCTGGCTTTTTTGCTGGTTAATTGAACATGGAGTCTTGTGTACTTTTTCTGCACTAGCTGGTTTCAAACCTTGATCCTCCAGATCTCAGCCTCTTGAGAAACCAGGATTACCCGTGCCAGTCTGGCTTGAGATATATTTTACAACTAGACTATCAATGGGCTAAAGGGTATGCAAGGTTGATTCTGATTTTGCCCAGCTGCCTCAGGGTAATGGTACCAGTTGGCCCACCCACCAATTAGCTCTGGCGTCCCTGTCTTGCCACACCCTGAACCATAGTGGGTTATTCTATTGCAGTGCACGTTTTTACCTGTTCATTTGTTTTTCTTTCAAGAGCTAAACTTCCGGGCTTAAGTGATGCTCCTGCCACAACCCCTTAGAGCAGCTGGTATGGCAGACATGGACCACCCCATGAAGCTTGAATGCAGGGCCTGTGTGTGTGTGTTTGCCTCTCCTGAGGCTTAAACTCAGCTGTCTCTGAGCTTTTCACTCAAATTTGGCCTTTTACCACTTGAGCCACAGCTCCACTTTGGCCTTTTTGCTGGTTAATTGGAGTCTCACATACTTTTCTGCCTGGGCTGGATTTGAACCATGATCCTCAGATCTCAGTCCCCTGAGTAGCTAGGATTACAGTTGTGAGCCACTGGTGGCCAGCTGGTACCTGGGAACTTAATAGAAATGCAGGTCTCAAGGGAAAGGATGATGTTGCTCCAAAAGAAATGTATATTCTTTAGACAGGTGCTGGTGGCTCACACCTGTAATCCTAGCCACTCAGGAGACTGAGACCTGTGGATGGCAGCTCTAAGCCAGCTGGGGCAGGAAAGACGGTAAGACTCACATCGCCAATCAATCAACAGAAAAAAAAAGCCAGATGTGGTACTGTGGCCCAAGTGATGGAGCACCAGCCTTGAGCAAAAGGAGCTTAGGGACAGCGCCCAGGCTCAGAGTTCAAGGCCCAGGCCTGGCAAAAGAGAAAAAGAAGTATTCTTTACCTATTTACCTGACTTAGGTAACTGTAACACCTCTGAACATGACCTTTATAATAACAAGTCAAGAAAGAAAGAAATGCAGATCCTCGGTGGTCATCTTCTACCAGGTCTTCCCGAGATGCCGCTGCCGGCTGGGCTTGCGTGGGTCCTGGGGGCTGCGAAGGTGTGCACCTGCGCAGGTGAGCGCCCCGCGGAGGCCCAGAGGCCCCGCAGGTAAAAGCTAAGCAAGCAGCCAGCAGCACCCACAGGTAAAGGCTGGGAAGATTCTCTCTCCTGGCTCCGCCTCCCCCAGTAAAGCCCGCCCACCAAGCTCGCTGATTGGTGAACATCTCACACGGACATTCGCCATTCACCCAATCGCGGACAGGACAGCATAAACCGAGAGAGGCGGGTTCCCACGTGCGGGCATCTGTGCGCCTATTGGCTGCAGGTCACGCCGCGGCCGGGCGGGGGGTGGACACCGCGCGTGCGCACAGGCGAAGCGCGTCCTTGGCGGCGGTTGAAAGATGGCGACTGTTACTGAGCTGAAGACCGGTGAGTGGTAACGGACGGCTGGGCGGCGGGACGAGCGGGGCGAGCGGGAGCTTCCACCCGTGAGGCCGGGACGGAGGAGCTCGCGGGGCCGAGGGGCGCAGGGGTCGAGGCAGGGCCGCGTCCGGACGCTGGGCGGCCGAGGCGGCGCCGGGAGGGGCGGGCCGGGGGCAGCGGGGCCTTTCCCCCCTTCCCCTTCCCTTCCCTTCCCCTTCCTTTTCCCTTTCCCTTTCCCCTCCTTTCCCTTCCCCTTCCCCTTCCTTTTCCTTTTCCCTTCACGTCTTTTTTCCCTTTCCGTTTGCGCCGGTCCTGGGGCTTGAACCCACGACCTGGGCCTTGTCCCTGCGCTCCCCCCCCCACCCCAGGCTGGTGCTCTACCACTTGAGCCACAGCTCCACTTCTGGCTTTTGTTGTTGTTGTTGTATTTGGTAGTTAATTGTAGATGAGTCTCACCTGCCCAGATTAGCCTCGAACCCTGATCCTCACCACCAACCCCTCACCACCGTCCCCCCCCCCCTCCTGAGCAGCTAGGGTCGCAGGTATGAACCACACCAGCCTAAGACCTGTTTGCTGAGGACGGTCTCTGTGCACTCAGCATCACAGCAGGGAGGGGTAAGAACGACTCTGAGCCCCAGGGGCTGCAGGGCCTGGCGGTTAGGGTGCCCTGTGCAGGTAACTGTGTGATGACTGTACAGCGGAGTTCTCAAAGAAGACCTTTGAGTCCAAAATCAATTTAAAAAAAAAAAAACAAACTTACTTCCTGACCCGTGATGTTGGGTTTATGAGCGTTTTACCTTTTGATAGCATCTCTTCCATTCCTCTGGCTTTCCATTCCTCTGGCTCTCTCTGAGCCGTAGAAGTCATTTTGGGGAAGGCGACTGAGGCATAGGTTGTTAACACCCTTTCCCCCCCTCCCCAAGATAGTGAAGGAAATGTGGGTTTGCTCCTTGCAGTCTCCTTACTCCTCTGCCAGGTTTGAGGCCATGTCCTGCACTGCTGAGTGCTTGGAAGGGATTCTTGCCAGTGTGTGTAGGGGGGCCGGGTGGGAGGAGGATATCTTTCCATCTTAACTTCCAAAGATGGAGTTAGAGAACAGGGGGTTCAGTTATGGTCCAAGAACTATGATAAGGCTCTGCTTTCCTTTTATGGGCCTGTTACAAAGACTGCCTCGTGGCTGTGTTTAACGCTACCTGCAAAAAGGTTGAGGGGATGCTTTCAAAATAGGGGGTGCTATTAAGATAAAAACTCACGAATCACTTGTTATTTATTAAAGCTTAAAAATGTTGATGTTGCCGCGCACTGACATCTGTAATCCTAGCTACTCAGGAGGCTGAGATCTGAGAATCTTCGTTTGAAGCCAGTCTGGGCAAGAAAGTCTGTGAGACTCTTATCTCCAATAAACCATTCAGAAAACTGGAAGTGGCGCTGTGGCTCAAGCAGTAGAGTGCTCACCTTGAGCTGAAGAGCTGAGGGACAGCGCCCAGGCCCAGAGTTCAAGCCCCACCACTGATAAACAACAACAACAAAAACTCTGCTGTCGTAAAGGGTTAACTCACAATTGTCTTAAAGCAAAACAGCTAACATATCTGTCAGAATGGACCATTCCTCAGGAGTAGCGATTGGAGCTTTTGATAACATGACATTCCTTTCTTTTATGGAATGTAGTTGTTTGCTTCAGTCATCTCTGTGGACCAGAGGTCAGTGGGGATGGCAGAAGTCTTCTGCAGTGATAAGCCCTTCGGGAAATGTTTAGGAGCATTGGGAGCAAGCTCTGGCCCCAGCAAGCTAACAGTAATTCCATTCTCCTGCTTTGACTCATGGAAGAATATGTACCAGACTGCAGCCCCTGAGAGTAAAGATGCTCAAATAGATTGGGGGTACATTGTTGTAAATTGGGAACTTAATTTTTTTCTTTTTTTACCAGCGTGGTTTGTGATAGTTAAGGTGACAGTGTTTAGATAGAGCTCCATTTGTGCCACATCCCTTGTAAGCATCTTTAGAGTATGCCCAAGGCAGACAAAATGTATTCTCTAACAAAGCATTAACATTTTATGTTTCACAGTGTTGAAGGACACCTTGGAAAAGCGAGGGGTGCTAGGATACTTAAAGGCGAGGATCCGAGCTGAGGTTTTCCACGCTCTGGATGATGACCAAGAACCCCGGCCGCCCTTGTCACATGAGAACCTCCTCATTAATGAACTCATTCGGGAGTACCTGGATTTCAACAAGTATAAGTACACAGAATCCGTGCTCATGGCAGGTGAGTGACACTCCTTTGTTACCCGGGACAGACTCTCAGAGCCCGTTAGCAGGAATCTCATTTCATGAGATTTGCTGTCACCTTGGCACGTGGAACAGGAGAGTGCCATGGGCTCTTTCCATAGCTTCAGCACGTTTGAAAGCTTATGCAGTGGGAGAAACGAACTTTGCCTTTAGATCTTCACTTTCCAGCGCTGTGTTTTTGTGGTGTAAGGACTTGAATGTCAGACTCTGCTTTCCTCAGCAGGGTCTAGGCAGCTTTATGATTCCACAGTCGCACAGGACAGGAAGCTGAGGGTGCCATTAGCTGTGTGCTGTGGGCTTTTTCAGTGAAACACAGCAGTAATAATTGAGTTGCACAATAATGTTTGACTTTGTGTGTGTGTGTGTGCTGGTACTGTGGCTTGAACTAAGGGTCTCACGCGCTTACTTCTTCACTCACTGTTGCTAGCACTCTACCACTTGAGCCACACCTCCACTTCCAGCTTTTTTTGCTTTTTGTTGGGTAATTGGAAATAAGTCTCACAGATTTGTCTGCCTGGTCTGGCTTCAAATCAGGATCCTATTTTGTATGTCAGCCTCTCAAGTAGCTAGGATTACAGAGGTGAGCCCCCAGTGCCTGGAAAGTGTTTTGGCTTTTTAAAAAGAGTGAGGAACAATTTGCACACAACAAAATGGACCTTTTCTTAGGATAGTTGTGTGGATTTGGTCGAACATGTTCAGCTGTGTAACTACCAGTCACAGTTGAGCCATCTGACATTCTGTGCCCTCACAAAGCTCTCTCTCTAATGCCCTTGTGATCAGCCTCTTCCCCAGTCCTGGCTCCTGTGGCCCCTGGCCTAGAGTTGCCACATTTGCCTTTGCCAGGGTGTCATGGAAATGGAACCATGCACCAAATAGCCCCTGACTCTTCTCCTTAACTGCATACTTGTGATTCGGCCGTGTTGGATTTCACACCCGTGAAAGGCATCGTCACAGGGAAAGGCTATGTGAGTGCCTGTTAGTGGGCTTAGTTGGTTGGTGGGTTTTTTGGTTGGGGGGGGAAAGGGGCGGGGAATTGTGTGCTGGTACAGTGACTTGAACTCAGGGCCTCACACTCTCACTCATACTTGGTGCTGTTATCACTTGAGCCCACACCTCCTTTTCCGGTTTTTGCTGGTTCATCGGAGAGGAAGTCTCACAGATTTGTCTGCTCAGGGTGGCTTGAGGTTAGAAGCCAGCCCAGGTTGGAAACTCCGTGAAACACTCGTATCTCCAGTTAACCATCAAAAAGTTAGAAGTGGAGCTGTGGCTCAAGTGATAGAGCACCAGACTTGAGTGATAAAACCAAGTGAAGGTCTTGAGAAGGTCTTGAGTTCAAGCTCTAGTACCATACCCAAACAGGCAAACAAATAACAATTGAGGACTTAGAGAGACAATATACATTGGGTTATATGAGTTTATGCATTTAACAAAATCTGATGTCATAAAACTGCATGCAGGGGATCTGTCGTCATTCCAAAGTCTGAAAAATATGTGTGCCTGGAAGAAAGGTTCTGAGCAGAATCGTATTTGCTTTCTACATGAACAGACTCAGTATTTTTATGATTTTTTTTCCCTCCCAGAATCTGGTCAACCTGTAGTTCCATTGGACAGACAATTTCTCATCCGCGAACTAAATGCCTTTGAAGAATCAAAGGATAACACAATGTAAGAAGTTGGGATAAATGCAGGTTTGCAGATGTTGTGTATTGGAGCCACAGTGGCACGGTGGCAGTTTTCTTTCTTGTCCATCAAGCGGATATTTAAGCTCTCGTGTGTGTCAAGCCTTGTGCCCCATCCCAGGTGAGCAGCAGTAAGTCACACCAGTTCTATTCACTGCAATCCAGGGTCCTCTGACTTGAGACTTCCATCCATGTGTTGCGGGGCAGGAGGAGGCGTGTGGACCCCGGCCTCCAGTATGCTATGCAGCTGCTCCACCACTGGGCTGTCCTCCCAGCCCTCTAGCTCTTTCTAAGGGAAACTCCTCTTGTGCATGCACTCTCCCTCTCTCCCTCTCTCTCTCCATCTCTCCATCTCTCCTTTTCTTACTCTCTCCCTCTCTTCCTCCTTCCCTCTGTCCCTTTCTGTCCCTCGCTTTCCTTCTCTCTTTCTCTATCCCTCCCACCCTCCCTCCATCTCTTCCCCCATCTCCCTCCTCTCCCCCTCCTTTCCTCCCCTCTTTCCTCTGTCCCCTATCTATCTCCTCTCCTTTCCCTCTGTCCCTCTCTTTCCCTCTCTCTTCCCCTATCTCTCCCTCCCTCCCTCCGTCTCTCTCTTTCCCTCTGTCTCATTCTTTTTCTTCCTCTTTTGTGCCCCTGCTGAGGCTTGAACTTGGGGTCTGGGTGCTGTTCCCTAACATTTTTCTCAAGGCTAGTGCTCTACCACTTTCAGCTTTTTGGTGCTGACTTGTAGAGAATCTCCCAGACTTTCCTCCCTATTCTGACTTCCGTGATCCTCAGATCTCAGTCCTGAGTAGCTGTGATTACAGATAGGAGCCATTGGCACTTGGCTTCCTCTTGGCTTCTTAATCCTGTTCTTTAAGGTCTTGCCCTTTCACTTGTTTTCTTCTTACTTAACTCTTCCCCTCACTGCTTCCTCCATGTCACCTTAGGAGTCTGTCTTGCCTTTTTGCCCTTTCTGTGTCTGAGATTCGTCACTATTTCCCCTGAAGTCCCTTGAAGGCCTGAGGACAGCCATCAGAGCAGCCTCACTCGCTAGAGGCTTCTTGAAGAATTTGATTTCATTGGATGCTCTATTCTTCCACTGTGTGTGTTGTGCAGCAGAGTGTTTTCCCTGGTAGGCACTCTGTACAGGTTCTCTTCTGGGATAACCTGCCACCCTGCCTGGTGCACTGTGCCACCTCCAGCACCCACACCCAGAGTGGTCTCTCTAGCTGATTTCAAAGCATCCTTGGGGCTCCTCATGGCCCTGTCTCCGGATGCCCTCAGAAGCCTGTAAGCCAAGGGCATGCCCCATTCTGTCCTCATTTTCCTCCTTGTCCTCCTCCCTCCTGCTCTGAGTCCTCGAGTCTTTAGTCAGCACGTGAGTAGCTGCTTTAAGCCTGACCTCTTCTGGTGTGGAAGCGTCATGTCTGCCAGCTGCGTCTGGAGTGCACGGTAGCGTTTGTCTCCTCACACCTTCCCATGGCTGTTGTAACCGGCCAGGCCTGAGCAGTCTCCACTGCTCTCTGTTCTCAGCCAGTCCCTTTACAAGTCCCACTCAGCTCTGCGCCCGCTGCATGTTCACACGCCTGCTGACCATTCCTTTGTGTCCAGTCCCTGTCTTCTCCCTTACCTCTTCCCCTGTCCTCTGTGGTCCTGGGGATTACACTCGGGGGGGCCTAGGCACTGTCCTTGAGCCTCTTTGTGCTCAAGGCTAGCATGCTACCACTTGAGCCATAGCGCCACCTCTGGCTTTTTCTGAGTCTTACAGATGTTCCTTCCCAGGCTGGCTTTGAACTGTGATCCTCAAATCTCAGCCTCCTGAGTAGCTAGGGTGACAGGCATGAGCTGCTGGCCCCTGGCTTATGGTATTTTGGGTTTTTTTTGAAAACATGAAGTCACTTCCCATTTCATATGTGACAAGTCCTTATTTTGTAGCCAGGAGCTTCGGATCCAATCCTTCTATCCCTGTCATTGGATCTGCCCCTCCTCCGTCTTCCTCATGCTTCGAGGAACCTTGTAGTTATATTCTCCGCCCAGCTTTGGTGGGAGCGCCCTTATCTTGCTCAGGGTCACATACAAAGTTGATGAAGAAGCCTCTGTCCTTTATGGCTTTTTAAAAATCTTAACCCTTCGAGTTTCTGTGCCTCTGTGAGATTCAACATTTGCTTCCCATCTAACCAGGTTACATGTGGAGTTTCTGTTCGTTTGTTCTCATACTAGACAGCAATCTTAAATGAGCCTGTGAAAACTAAACATGATGGTGCATACCTGTAATCCTAGCCTGGAGAGGCTGAGACAGGAGGACCAAAAGTTCCAGGCCAGCCTGAAGCTCGGTCTTCTTTATATTTCAGAGTAGCAGGGATGACCACTGTAAAACATCATGCCCAGATTTTTATTGGTTGAGATGGGGTCTCTTAAACTGTTTGCCCAGGCTGGCTGCAACCTGCCATCTTTCTGATTTTTGCCTCCTGAGCACCAAGGAGTTGCGGGTTCGAGCCACTGCACCTGGCCTAAAGTAGCTTTTAAAAGATTATTCCCCAATCTTATATAGGTAAAGTTTATCTGCCATTTAAGATATGCCAGGCACAGCACTGACCACTTGGCGTTTATGAACTCATTCCTGCATAACCACCTTGCGACACGGATCGCGCTTCTCCCCATTTATAGAGCAGGGAGGTTTATGAGGCTCTTGCTCGGATCCCACAGCTGGCAAATGCAAGGCAGGGCTTGAGCGCAGGCCGCCGGGCTCGTGCGGCAGTGCGAGGTGAACGCCTGCATCAGCTTGGGGTTTACAAGCTGAATTCCTATGAATTGACTGAAACTTTATTTCACTTGTTAATGTCTTTTGTCTGGGTTTTAAAATCCATTTTATCCATATTTGGATAATCTTGACTCTTTAGGTCTAGTGAACGACGTGGCTATTAAGTGTCATAGCTTACCGAATGTTAGTGATTGATTTGATTTTTTTGGCGGGGTTGGAGGGTGGCGGTCGCTGGGGATTCAGTTCAGACCTTTGTGCTTGCTGGACAAGGACTGTCTTTATCACTGGAGCCGCACTCCTAGGCTTTTTGTTCTTCATTTGTCTGGGCCAGCATGAGACTTGACCTCAACCCCTGCCTTCACCTCTTCTGGGATTACTAGCATGCACCTCACGCCTGGCAGGCTTGCCTCTCAAAGGAAATGCTGTTCATGTGAAGCTAACGGCTTTTTTGTTTTCTCCCTGCTGTAGACCTCTTCTGTATGGAATTTTAGGTCATTTCTTGCATGGCCCTAAGGATGGCGCCCACCATGCATTTGTGAGCGAGCCCTCGCGGCAGCCTCCCAGGCCACCTGTTGGCAGGCAGTCCAGTGGAAGAAGGCAGCCGGGTATGAGTTCCCTGCGCTTCTGCCCTCAACCTCCGCTTTGTCCTCACAGTTTCTCCTGAGCTTTTAGGTCAGAGTTTTAGTCTGCTTACATCTAGTGTAGTCAGCCCAGCAGACTTAGTCTTGAGAAAACAAAATGCTTTTTTGGACAGAACATCTCAGAGGGTGGGGGGAATTCTTTGATATTATCTGTATTCTGGATGATTGAGGACCTGATTTCCACATACCACGTGCCATCCTGGGAATGGCGCAGATCCTAAGCATGCTGCACAGGTAGTTCTAATCGTGTGACCAGTGTTTCCTCCCCAAGACAACAGCAGCAGGTGGGATTGCTGAGGCGAGGCAGAGAACCATGGCTGTTTTCCGGGCTCAGCAGGTGCCTGCACAGCAGCCGCTCCAAGCGCTCACCGCTCACCGTTTGCAGCGCCTCGGGTGATGATCGGGCTGGCTGGTTGTAGCTCAGTCTGTCCTCTGGTGTGGAGTTACTAGCCGCTTACCACTACCGTGTCGCTCCAGCGTCACGCTGGACTACTGAAATGCCCGCAGGGTAGTGGTGTCGATCTCTAAACTGCTATGAGCGCCCATGGACACTAGTTGCAGCTTCCCTGGGACTTCTGCCTGTATCTTAGAACTCCAAGCCCGCTGGAGCTCGGGTGCTGCGCTCCTTCCTACCTGCTGAGTCACAGCCGGGACTAAGAGGGTGTGACGCATTGCGGGCCTGGCAGATAGGAGTCAGCAGAAGCAGCTCCTCAGTGGCTGTTCCTGTGTCTCATCCTCTGAGTCCCCCCCCCCCGTCTCCCCAGGCCATCCTCCCCCAGCCCCTTTTCTCCCTTCCCTTCACCCCTCCTCTCCCGTCAAGCACCCCGCACCCTCCCCCCAGCACCCTGCCAGGTATCACTTGGTACTTGATCCTAGGTGTGCTGTGTACTTGGGCAGTGCTGGGGTTGGGACTCGGCCTTGCTTTCTGCAGGCGCTCTCCTGTGCCACACTCCAGCCCCAGTGTGTGGCTGCCTGGTAGCGTTGCACGGTGTAGCCTGCCGCTGTGCTGCTGTGCAGTCTCTGGTCTCTGGTGTTAGGTTTTGTGGCGCTGTAGGGTGCCTCTGTTTTTGTGACTGTGCAGCTGCGGAGTTCTGCCGTGGGAGCCAAGGCGTCGGGACGCGTCACCATTGCCCCGGCCGCTCACAGCTCCCACCTCTGCCTCCTCTGGCCCTGCCTGGACCTTTATTGGCAGGTTGTGGGCTTTTCAGAACATTTCCCACAATCCCCTGAAGTTTTACCATTTTGGCAGGATGATGTAGACTGCCCATCTCTTTATAACCACAAGAGGGTGCTGCCGTGGGAAGGTTTGTGGTTTAAAGGAGCGCTCTGCCCAACTCACCTGCCGACTGAGCATCCATCCTTCCCTCAGAGGAGAGAGGTCTGTCCCCTTTAGACACAGCTGAGTCCAGCTCGCAGTTCCAGGAATCATGGAGGAGCACTGGAATCGCTGCAGTGACTTCCAGGGAGGAAGCCATCTGCCTTCCTCAGGCGTGGAGGAATTGAGTCATCGGCAGAATTCAGCCAGTGCTCCCCAGCATACGCGTCCTGCCCCAGGCCTGCAGGGCGCACATACTGCCTGCTCTTCGTCCCTGGTAAGTGCTAACCTCCTTTCTCCTCTTCGCAGATGACCGCCTGAGAAGGGAGCCGGGGACTGGCACTGACCCCAGTGCAGAGAAGAGATCATGAGCAACGCGGGGCACGGCACCTCTCCTCCCCACTGCGCATGCCCGCGTTTGCCTCCCACAGCCCTCATGTTTCCCTGCGTTTGTGAATAAAGTTCACTGGGTGTGACCAAAAACCTCACTGTTCTTATATGATGTTTTAAAGTATGTGAAAATGAATTTGAATTTTAATACTTTGACTGTTCTTGGAGCGTATTCTACAGGTCTTTCTCCATAAGTTCTTCTACTACAATTACATGGATTTGTAAGCAAAGAGGCCAGGTGCCATTGGCTCAAGCCTGTCATCCTAGCTATTCAGGAGTCTGAGATCTGGGGATCATGATTTGAAGCCAGCCTGTTCAGGAAAGTTTGTGAGACTCTTATCTCCAATAAACCACCAAGAAAGCTAGAAGTGACACCATGTCTCAAGTGGTAGAGCCCTTGCCCTGGACAGAAGCAGCTTAGGGACAGAGCCCAGGCCCAGAGTTCAAGGTCCAGAACTGGCACACACAACAGCAATGACAAAAAAAAAAGAAAGAAAGAAAATTCATATTTTGCAAGAAAAAAACTTGGAAAAGAACATTAAATCCAGAAAAGCTCATTTGTTGGATTTTTTTCAGTTGAACACACTCTTCAGATAACCGTAACTAGACTTAATCATTGAATTATACTTCAGTGTTGAACCTCTAAACCATGTTCTTTTTCTTAGGCCATTTTGGCTTCTGGAAGATTTCATGACAAGGTAGAGGGGAGTAATTTTGGTGGTGGTGCTGTCCGGAACAAAGAGCTGACCTTGCTCCATGGGGATGCAGTCTAAGCCTGAAGAGGGGCTGTGGAGAAGCCCCGTGGGCCTCTCCTCGCATGGCTTGTGGGGCAGCCCCACTCGGCAGGGCTCTGATAGACTTACTAAATACCTATTGTTTTGCTTGGGACAGAAGATAACAGTCCCTTGGGCTGGGAAGGTGGCTCAGTGGTAGAGTGCTTGCCTTGAATGCATGAAGCCCTGGGTTCGATACCTCAGCACCACATTAGAAGAAAAAGTCGGAAGTGGCGCTGTGGCTCTAGTGGTAGAGTGTTAGCCTTGAGCTGAAGAGCTGAGGGACAGCGCCCAGGCCCAGAGTTCAAGCCCCATAACTGACAAAAAAAAAAAAAAAAGATAACAGTCCCAGCTCCAAGTATTTTTTTTTTGGGGGGGGGGTCCGGTCGTGGAGCCTGAACTCGGCCTGGGCGCTGTCCCTCAGCTCTTCAGCTCAAGGCTAGCGCTCTACCACTTGAGCCACAGCGCCACTTCCAGCTTTTTTCTTTTTACTTATGAGGTGCTGAGGAATCGAACCCAGGCCTCAGGCATGCAAGGCAAGTGCTCTACCGCTGAGCCACCTTCCCAGCCCCATCCAAGTATTTTTTTGTGTGCTGTGGTCCTGAGGCTTGAACTCAGGGCGTCAGGCATAGGCACCATTCTGAAGCTGCTTTTGCTCAAAGCTAGTGCACTACTACTTGACCCACAGCTCCACTTCCAGCATTTTTGGTCGTTTAGTGGAGATAAAAGTCTCACAGACTTTCCTGCCCAGGCTGGCTTCGAACCGTGATCCTCATCTCAGCCTCCTGAGTAGGTAGCATTCCGGGTGTGAGTCACACCTGGCTTCAAGGAAGTTTTCACAGTGTAAAACCAACAGACCCTGTCGCCAAGAACAACCCTTGTGACAGAAGGTTCCAGAATGAAGCTGCCTGGCACTGCAAGCTGATGGTTGCACAGGCTGGGGAGCTGAGGGTCATCAGTGACATTGGTGGTGTTAGGCCCTGCCAGAAAACCACGCAGAAAGGGACTGGCAAGATCCCTTCTCACAAAGTGAGAAATGCTGGCTATTGTCTGAGGTGACCTATAAAACCTACAAGGCTAGGAGGCCGAGACCTTGATGTGGATGCGTGGACCAGGAGCTGCATCACGGCGGGCTAGGGTTCATGGCTGCTGCCCAAGTGGCAGATAGGCGGTCTGCAGCTGCCCAGGCTTGAAGGTCACTTTAAGGGATTGGGTCGCCTTATATGGTTGTAGCTGTCCCGAAGCAGTGCCACTGCAAGGTCCAGGGCAGTGGGGGCCGAGTATTTTACTGCCTTTACCACATGGGCCTAGTGTTGCCTAGCTGTGGGGAGCGGAGGCTGTGGGACTAACAGGTGCCCCATGGTGCTGAGGCACCAAGTTGCCAAAACATCTGATTTTATATTTAGTGATGTGGGCCAGGGCTCAGCTCTCACAGCTAACCAAGGATTTGCATCTAAACACACAACATCAGCAATCCATAGTTCACCAGCCAAAAGATTTGGGGAGACCCTGTTGGTGGCTTCTTAGCAGAACACATTTCCAGTTTAAATCTGTGATGTCTGATTGCAGTAATGAGTTCCAGCATAGGATGTGTGGGAATAGAAATATCTGCATTCTCCCAGAGGACTTGGTTTACATCCAAGGGTACTGGCAGCACACACTGAGTTTACCTCAGGAATTGCAGCCACGCGAGACTGGGGTGAGAAGAGAACTTGAGGTCTTGATTGAAAACCATCATCACAGAAGCCACACTAAGCTGTCACAAGTAGTCCCTTAAGGGTATTTTTGTGTGGCTTCCCCTATTATTGTGTGTGTGTGTGTGTCTGTGTGTGTGTGAGAGAGAGAGAGCGCATGCGTGTATACATGCATGCACCTGTGCAATTTGCATCCTTGAGAATCAGCTTCCCTTTTGCAGGGTGTTCTGTCACTTCTTTAGGGGTAATGTGTGTGTCTCAGGGACAGTACTGCAACCCAGGACCATGTACATACAGCTCAGAAAAACACCGTGTATTTTTAAAACTCTCACTGTGAGATTTTTACCACTATGCAAAAAGGAAGACTGTGTTCTTAGAAAGTTTGCTCTAGAAATTGCTAGATGTGGGGCTTGTGAGCAGAAACAATTTTTGTGCATCTGTGCCAAGTTCTTGGGCTTAACCTCAGGCCCTGGGTGCTGTTCCTTAGCTTTTTTGTGTGTATGTGTGTGTAAATCTAATGTTCTACCACTTGAACCACAGCTCCACTTCAGGCTTTTTGGTGGTTAACTGGAAATAAAAGTCTTACAGACTTTCATTCCTGGGTTGGCTTCGAACTGCTCAGCCTCCTGAGTAGCTAGGATTACAGATGCCAGCATCTCGGAATCAGTTTATAAGGCAGTAGTTTAGGAAGATGTGCAGGCTAAGACACTTGAGCACCCCAGAAGGAAGCGCTATGGGCCGTGTGTTCAGGAAGAGGTAGCCCAGAAGCCGCTGACTTCTCGTAAATGGCTGCTGGAAAGGCTGGACTAGATTGAGGAGAAAACCTGGCTTTGCTCAAACCTGGTAAGAGCCAGGTCTGCAAGGGCTTTCGGAGAGACGGCACTGGGAATGGGCAAACTGAAGACTTGCAGGCCGGGACCTGGCTTTTGAAGATGATAGATTTAAGCCTAGGATATATGGTTGCTTAGAACAAACTAATAGCTTTCTAATTATGTGCAAGAACCCATTTGTGTACAGCTCGCATGCCTGCCCGGTTATGTAAAGTCGGTATTTGTGCATGAGGCATTAACAGTTGTGAGAGTTGAAGGCCTTCGCACAATGCTTCCCAGACACTTGGTATTTGATTTTTGCAACAACCCTCATGCAAGAATTACGGTATCTTAATGATTCTTTTAAATCAAAGTAGAGAGGTAAAACTTCCTTCTTAAAATAGATTTTTTTTTTTAAAGAGCAGGTTCCCTGCACTTAAACTAAATTGATAGTCAGGCACAGTGGCTCACCCTTGTAATCCTTGCTACTCAGGAGGCTGAGATCTGAAAGATCATGGTTTGAAGTCAGCCTTGTCAGAAAAGTCTGTGAGACTTTACTTCCAATAAACCAGCAAAAGAGCTGGCCTAGAGGTGTGGCCCAAGTGGTAGAGCACTGGCTATGAACAAGAAAGCTGAGCAAGAGCCCAGCGCTGGTGGCTCGCACCTATAATCCTAGCTACTCAGGAGGCTGAGATTTGAGGATCACGGTTTAAAGCCAGTCCAGGCAGGAAAGTCCATGAGACTCTTATCTCCAATTAACCACCAGAAAACCGGAAATGGGGCTGTGGCTCAATCAGTAGAGCGCTAGCCTTAAGCTGAAGAGTTCAGGGACAGAGCCTAGGCCCAGAGTTCAAGCCCCACAATTTGGGAAATACCTTTTTGTGAAATCCTGAGTGGCTGAAATCAGTTCGCAGTCAACATTTTTCATTTAGTGATAAGTTGAACTCATGATCCTCCTCCCTCTGCCTCCCAAATGCTGGGATTACAGGTATGCACAACCATACGCGGTTCAGCTATGTGCCTTTAAGGGTCCTTCCAGTCTTCATGTCTTGATACCTCACTTCCTTTTAGTATTGACCATTTCATCCTTTTCCTTTCACCTACTGGGTGACTTCCTGGGGGCTCCTATTGGGGGGTGATTGTGAATAAAGCCACATTTATTTACCTTTTGAGGGGGGGGTTGGACATAATTCTTCACCTTTTTTGAGTAAATCCCTAAAATAGATGATTTGCGGGATTGTCTAGTAAGAGTGTGTTTGGTTTTATATAAACAAGAGAAACTCTAAGACTATTTTTCCTGAGAATTTTTGGGCCTTTCCCCATAGAGGTGGCGAATGAATCGTTGTGGGAGCCGGGGAGCTGGGACCGGTGCACGGGGAAACACAGATGACCAGGCCGTCCTGCGCAGGCGCTGGAGCTCAGCTGCTCATGGTGGGGAGACCCCCCCCTCCTTCACAGGGAGCCCCATGGCCTTGTCACTCAAGTCGCTGTAGCTGGGGCCTTTGTTTTAAAGACATTAGCAAATAAAAAGCTGAGTTAAAAAAGGAAGAAAAGAGCTGGTCGCCAGTGGCTCACGCCTATAATCCTAGCTACTCAGGAGGTGAGATCTGAGGACCAAAGTTCAAAGCCAGCCCCAGCAGGAAAGTCTGTGAGACTCTTATCTCCAATTAACCACCAGAAAACTGGAAGTGGCGTTGTGGCTCAAGTGGTAGAGCGCTAGCCTTGAGCTGAAGAGCTGAGGGACAGCGCGCAGGCCCTGAATTCAAGCCCCACAATGGACAAAAAGAAAAAAAAGAAAAAAGTAGAGCTGTGGCTAAAGTGCTAAAGCACTACCCTTGAGCAAAAGAAACTGAAAAACAGCACCTAGGCCCCAAGTGCAAGCCTTAGGACTCCCCTCCCCCCAAACACACACACACACACACACACACACACAGAAATGTCCCCTTTGCCATCTTGATTCATGAGTTCATGGAAAGTCCCGCTTCCAGCCCCTCTCAGCAAAGAATGCCAAGGAAAGTAACGACAGCATTCAGTCATTTTTAGAGTAGCTTCTCTCCTTCCCTCTTAAAATAACTGACCTTTTTAGCCATGAGAAACAAGACAGAGACATCTGATTTAATTCAAGGAACAATGCACCTCCAAGATCCAAGCGCCTGAATCCTGGGCTTGGGGAGATATTTATTGAGTCACTTAAGTGAACATACCGTCCCTGGATACAGGACAGCGTGCCAGGAAGGTATGAAATCATCTATGTAAGGCCTCAACGCCGGTCCCACAGCCCAGCAGGGCCACCAGGGCAGACGAGGGCACAGCCTGGGCGCTTGGCTGGTGCTTAGTAGATCGCCAAATCCCAGATGCCCACGTGGAGCTCAGTGGTAGAGCACTTGCTCAGTAAAAAAGCAAGGTTCTGGGCTGGGAAGGTGGCTTAGTGATAGGGTGCTTGCCTCCCATGCAAAAGGCCCTGGGTTCGGTTCCTCAGTACCACATAAACAGAAAAAGCTGGATGGGTGGTGTGGTTCAAGTGGTAAAGAGCTAGCCTTGAGCTGAAGAGCTGAGGGACAGCACCCAGGCCCAGAGTTCTAGCCCCACGACCAACAATAAAAAAAAAAAAGAGTCAGGTTCTGGGTTCATATCCTACCCCAAACCTAAACTTTTAGGCTTCCATTTACTTCCTGGACTCTTTAACCAGCCAGGCCACAATTGGACTTTCTGCTGTTTTACAAATCACCTTGCTACTCAGCCAGGTGGTTTGATTTTTCCAAACCTAGAATGGCAATGGTAGAATGGGGGGCTAGAGTTGGCAGGAGCAAAGGACATAGCAGTATTACAGGACTGGGTGAGAAAAATACAGGAGACTTAAGTGGGAGTCTCCTGGTCTTGGTAACACAGTGATGCAGCAGCTACAATGTTTTCCTACACAATCAGGGCAAGCCTGGGGACGCAGCTCTGCTGGGACCACGGGCAAAGCGGGGCTTCCTTCTGGCTCCATCCCGTCTGCTCTGGGACAGAACTGGGTTGATGGGCGCCGTCTTCCCCCTTTCCTCTGCGGAGCGCACGCTGGGACCGTTTCCACTCCTTTTACAGTGCAGATGCTTACCGCTTGTCAGGCAGCCCATTCATCACACCTCCAAGAGCTTCACCCTTGACCCCCACCCCCAGCCAGGCTGTCCTGGCTCTGACAGCCCCCTATGGCCAGGGGCAGGGCTGCATGGGGCAGGGGTGGATGTCTGCAGAGGTAAGCACCAGGTGGGCTTGGAGTTAGAGGTCAGAGGGGTCAAGAAATGGCTGCAGAGAGGACTGTGTGTGTGTATGTGTGTGTAAGAGAGACAGAGACAGACAGACACACAAAGACAGAGACAGAGACAGAGAGATGTTAGGCAGCTCTAGGCCTTCCCTCATGCCCCAGGACGGGCCACAGCACAGCAGCTAGCACTGTCCCTCATGCATCTGATATCAGCTTAAGGATGGTTTCCCAGAACCCAGGAAGGGGCTCACGCCTGTCACCCTAGCTACTCAGGAGGCTGAGATCCGAGGACTGTGGTTTGAAGTCAGCCCAGGCACAAAAGTCTGTGAGACTTTCATCTAGAAGTGGAGCTGTGGTTCAGAAAAGAAAAAAAAAAAGCGCTAGGCACTGGTAGCTCATGCCTGTCAACCTAGCTACTCAGGAGATCGGAGGATCCTGGTTCAAAGCCAGCCTGGGCAGAGAAGTCCATGAGACTCTTAGTTCTAATGAACCACCAAGAAACTTGAAATGGTGCTGTGGCTCAAGTGGTAGAGCGCTAGCCTTGAACTGAAGAGCTGAGGGACAGCGCCCAGGCCCAGAGTTCAAGCCCCAAGACGGTGAAAGAGGAAGAGGAGGGGGGGGGGGAAGAGGAGGAAGAGGAGGAGGAGGAGGAGGAGGAAGAAAAAGGTCAAGCGTGAGAACGCAAGACACTGAGTTCAAGCCCCAGTACTGACACAAGAAAAAGAAAAATAGGAAAGGAAAACACGAAGCAACCCCCCCCCCGCCCTCCGACCCCCGCCCCCTGCTCCCCCTGCACCGTGCGCAGAGCTCCCGGCGCCAGCCCGCGGCCCGCGGGGCAGGGAGGGCTGCGGAGGGGCAGCGGCCAAATTCTG
>NW_012267230.1:8267007-8274726 GCF_000151885.1 Dipodomys ordii
GCGGGGCGCACCCCGCCCGCCCGCGGGGCCGTGCGCGCGGCACCATATTTAGTCAGGGGGAGCGGGCAGCCCGGCTGGTATGCGGCGCGGGGAGTTCCTGCAGAAAGGCGCCCGCGCCTGGCCTTTTTGGGTTGTCCCCCGCCCAGGGTCGGAGGAGGGAGGACCGGGGAGGGAGGATCGGGGAGGGAGGACCGGCTCGGCCCGGGACCGCGGAGCGGGTGCGCGCGGGGAGCGCGGGGAGCGCGGCCTTGGCGCGGGGCCAGCGCGCTGCCTCGACTTCCTTTTATGGCCTCTGTGTGTGTGTGTGTGTGTGTGTGTGCACGCGCGTGTGTGTGACAGGGACAGGAGGAGAGGCACGGGGGGAAGACGGACGGACAGACAGATTGAGTGACAACTGATGGAGAGCCAGAGAGGAGGAGACAGGAAGCCGGGCCCGAGGTCCTGGGGAGAGGTTGGGACCGGGGTCCTGCGGCACCCGGGTCCACAGGGCCCCCCAGCTCTCCCCCGGGTTGTCTGGGGGACAGATCGGAGAGGTCCGCGATCTGCATGCGGGCAGCACCTTGCAGAGCCACGCAGCTCCCACGCTCCGACCGCCACCCCGAGCGGCCGCGGCCGGCTCCTGAGAAGACACCGGGGTGGTGTCCCCAGCGCGAAGAGGGGGCGCTGGGAAGGAAAGTGGCACACGGGATCCGGGCAGGAAGAGGTTAATTAACTCAGCGCCCCAGGCTGGCCCTGGCCCAGGGAAGAAATTCTCCGATGTCCCCCCCTTCCATCATCGCAGCCTCAGGGGACCCCCCCCCTCAGTGACCACCGGGAATGGCCAGACCTGCCAGGACGGGTCGTCCCAATGTGACCCCGGCCAGGTGCGCCTGGGGCCGGTGACAGCGATTCCCCAGGGCTCCTGCAGGGGTCGCTGCGGAGAGCGCCCGCTGGCCCCGCCCCGTCCCGCCAGGCCCCGCCCCGCTCACCAATGCTCGCCGGTCAGGCCCCGCCCCCTCCAGGCCCTGCCCTTGTCCACCAGGTCCCGCCCCAAAGGCCACCCCAGGGTCTCTATAGACAGGCCACGCCCCTCGCCACCAGGCCCCGCCTTTCACAGGCCAAGCAGTCTCTATAAAGTCAAGCCCCGCCCCTACAGACTCCGCCCATGCCACCAGACCCCGCCCCCTCTGCCCAAGCTCCGCCCACCGCGCCCCGCCCACCGCCCCTTTCCCACCCGCGGGCTGCGCGGGGTCTCTATAAAGCCAGGCGTCAGGGGTGCGCAGGGGATTTGGACGCCCGGGCCTGGGAAGCGCGCCAGATCTGAGTCTCCATCCGGTGTCTCCTCTCCTAGCCCCCCCCAGAGGACTGTAAGTGCTGTGGGGCGCCCTGGGGCGGAGGGGAGGGCTGGGCTGGAAGGTCCAGCGGGGTCCCCGAGCGCTGGGGTGGGGGGGGGTCTGGGGGGCAATTAGGGGACGCTGGCGAGCCGTCCATCCGCGTCCATCCTCGAGATGCCAGGCCCGGGCCCAACGCCAGGGTGCCTCGTCTTGGGAAAATGAATGGCTAGGGTGCAGCAGGAAGGGGGTGCTGGGCTGGGACTCGCGGGCGGCCCTGCAGGCGGGCACCTCATGCCCAGCAGCTTTTGCACGGTCTCCAAAAAGGAAAAAAAAAGTGCCCTGAAGCACTTTGCTACCCTGCAGATGGGCAGAGCGCGGCCCAGGTGCACGGCATCACCCCAGGGTTGGGCTAGAGGTGGGTGGGCAGGGGCTCTGGGGCCCGGGAGGGGAGGGGAGGCCCATGGGGTGAGGCTTGTGTACCCAGATGCAAGCCCTCTCCACCTTCTACAGGTGGTGCCAAGTCCCAGATTGCATCCAGGAGCTGCACCTGCGCTAGGTTAGCTCAGCCTGACGTTTCCCACATGGAAACAAACCGGACTGTGATGTTGGAGTAGCCAGGGGGAAAAAACACCCAAAAAACCAAGGCTGGGCTGGCTGGTGTGGAGAGCTTGCAACTTCTAGAAAAGTTCCACAAAAAGTCCAGGCGCGCACACACACAGACACACAAAGGAAATATTTAGAAAACTCAGGGCAGGGAGAGAGCAGCTTCAGTTAATATGAGGACTGATGGATTGGGTTGTGCGCCGGCCAGAGGGTTTCAAAGGGAAGTCAGGCTGGACTGTTAATACACTCCTTTGCGTAGCTGTTTTTGGTTTGGTTCTGTCTTCAGTTCTTTGGCTTGCTTAGAATGACTGTTTTGGAGTGGATTTGAAAGAAAGGAGCTGGATGGGGCTGGTCTGAAAGTTGTGAATGGCAGGATGGGAAATAAGAGGGGGAAGATGGTTTTTGAAAGCCCTTGGAGTTTTCCAGGAAGACGCTACTCTTGATGGGCTTCTATTGGAATGATCACAGGAGTTATACTTTTGTCCTAATCCTGGGGATTGAACTCAGGGTTTGGGAACTGTCCTTTAGCTATTTTGCCATTTGAACCACAGCTCCACTTCCAGCTCTTTTTTGTGTGTGTATGGTTACTCAGAGATAAGAGTTTCACAGGCTTTCCTGCCTAGTCTGGCTTCGATCTCTGCGATCTTCAGATGACAGTCTCTAGTTAGCATTACAGGCATGAGCTATTGGTGCTTGATGCCACATAATTCTTATGAGATCACTTAACTGATCTCATTTAAACCTTGCCCAACTTCACCAGAAGCATTAGGAGGCCTGTTTAGTATAGAAGACAGATGCTCAGAGAGGCTGAGACACCATCCGTGGCACCCAGTAAATAAATGGTCGAGCTCATTCCCTGGTTTATCTGATGCCAGGGTTAGTATGCCCTATAGCTCATCATCATGGCCCCTTTTCTTTCTTTCTTTACTGTAGACTCAAACTTCTCGTTAGAAGTCAGGTTTCTGGTAGAACCAAATTCTTGCAGCATCGTAAATATTTATCCTCCTCTTTGAAGAAAACATAAACTGAACTTTGGGTTGAAAAGAACATGAAACAGTTCTGTCGCTGGCGCGGATGACCTCAGGTACTTCTGGATTCTTGGGGCGATCTTTCAGCAGCCTCCCAAGTTTGACTCCTAAACACCGTATTTTTTTATTATCATGTCTGAAATAGACACACGATTCCGTACAAGGTATTTGTTATGGATTTATCATTACTTTTCCTGGGAGGGCTGAGATGGAGGCAAACATGTCCATGTATGGTAGTGTTTTCCAGCCCAGGCCCCCCCCCCCGGCCAGCTACCCAGCCTTGCTGGCCGAGCCCTAGGGATTTCTGGTCCCCCTCAGGAAGATCTGGGGAGCACAGCCCAGGACATTTGGAAGGAAAGGACGGTGCTTGCTTGCTTGCTTTTTTTCTTTTTTGAGTGGAAATTGCCTCTTCTTTTCCTCTGGGCATTCTATCCAAACAAGTGTCACTGAAGCTGTAAGGCACCACTGGGCAATTCTAAAATATGTTCCATTTTTCCCAGAAAACAAAACCCACTTTCAAATCTAAGGGAATCATAGAAGGCCACAAGCAGATTTTTAAAGTCACTTCAATTGGCATTCAAGTGCCTTACCTTTTCTGTCTGCATAATGGGACTAAAGAAAATAGGCAATGTGTTTTGGGGATGCTCTCTCTCCCTCTCCTCTGTCTCTCTCTCTTTTGTAGTATCAGGGTTTGCTAGGCTTGCTTGCCTGGTGCCTGGGGCCTGGCTTTTTGCTGGGTAGTTTTGGAGGTGGAGCCTCTCAGATTCTGCTGCCTTTACTGGCCTTGAAGTGCGATCCTCTGGATCTCATTCTCCTGCGTAGCTAGGGTACCAGGCACGGGTCCTTGCTACCCAGTGTGTATGGGGCATGGTTGCTGGACAATATTTATGGGCATTTTCTTATCAAATCTTTAGAGCCAGGGGCCCTATTTTATAACAGTAGAGTCTCAGATTTGCTCCATAGCTCAGCCAGCCAATAAAGAAGATAGGGTGTCACAAGGTAAGGGTTTTCTCCTCCCTTTGGGGAGAAAGGGGTGCGAGGCCTTTTTTTTTAATATAGTTTTATTTAAGTAGTTGTGCAAAGGTATTTCAATACAGCCTACCAATTTGTGAGTACAGTGAAAGCCTCTCAACCAATGTCACTTCCTCCATTAGTGAAGGTCTTAACATAGCACCCAGGCCCCGGCACACTTAAGGGGATGAGCATTTCTAACACACATGACCAGAGATGGTAAGGAACTTGTCCCATGTGGCACAGCTCATAGATGGCCAAACCCTAGGAAACTCTAAAGCAGAAACGTGTCTCTAAATTCTCTTTTATGTGTTATTGCTTTTGATAACCCCCATTCCTCTTTGGAGGGATCAGGGAAGTCCAAGCAGTAATTAGAAACTATTCCTATGCCTATAATCCTAGCTAATAAGGAGGCCAAGATGTGAGGATGGAGGTTTGAGGCCAGTAGAGGCCAGAAAGTCTTTGAGATGTGATCTCTAAGCCCTGGTATGGACACCAAAGGAAGGAAGGGAGGGAGAGAGGGAAGGAGGAAGGGATGGACTTCCTCATTATTATTGCCTTCCTTCTAAATTATATCAGCTACATTATAACAGGGGTTTCTTTTTGTTGTTGTTGTTGGTCGTGGGGCCTGAACTCTGGGCCTGGGCGCTGTCTCTCAGCTCTTCAGATGGTCTAATTCCATCTTTCTTGATATTTAGTATGTTGTCTATTTTTTTTTTTTTTGCCAGTCCTGGGTCTTGAACTCAGGGCCTTGGCACTTTCCTTGAGCTTCTTTTGTTCAAAGCTAGCACTCTACCACTTGAGGCACAGTGCCACTTCTGGCATTTTCTGCTTATGTGGTGCTGAGGAATCGAACCCAGAGCCTCAAGCACGCAAGGCAAGCACTCTACCACTGAGCCACCTTCCCAGCCCATATGAGGGGTTTCGATTAAACTTGTCGGTTTATGAATCACTTGCGATTGTTCCGGGCCTCTGAGGAGTCTCTCCCACATCCTCCGCTGCCCAGCCTCCCCAAGGCAAGGAAGACCACTGAGCTCAGAGAAATCCTTGCGAGAATTTGAAGGAACAAAGCTGGGCACCGGTGGCTCACGCCTGTCATCCCAGCTACTCAGGAGGCTGAGACCTGAGGATCATGGTTCAAAGCCAGCCCAGGCAGGAAAGGCTGTGAGACTCCTATCTCCAATAAACCACCAGAAAACCAGAAGTGGCGCTGTGGCTCAAGTGGTAGAGCGCTCACCTTGAGCTGAAGAGCTGAGGGACAGCGCCCAGGCCCAGAGTTCAAGCCCCACGACCAACAACAACAACAACAAAAAAATTTGAAGGAACTCCTGGAACTAGAAACTCTCTGTGGGGACATGGCGGCCCCTTCTCCTGTGGACCTGGGGCCCCAGGGGCTTGAGTTTGGGGCTTTTAGGGGGATTTTGCAGTCTAGACACCGAATTCCTTCCTGGGCATGCCTTGGGTATATAACCTGAGGCCTGCTGTCTTTTTAATTTTATTTTTTATTATTTAAGTAGTTGTACCTGGGGCTTTGAGTTCAATCTGTGGGTTGATTAGTGTCACCCCACCACACATGCTCCCCCATCTCTCCTGCCCCTCCCGCCCCTCCCCGCCCCTCCCCTCCTCTCCTCTCCTCTCCCCTCCCCTCCCCTCCCCTCCAGTGGCCTGGCTTCATTTTCACATGCAAATGTGAAATGTTGAATCTTATTACTGCCTCCCACCCTTCCTCCATTCATCCCCCCCCCACCCCCACTTTAACAACACACCCTCCGGCCTCCTGGTGGTCATTTTGGGGGGGGGTTGCCAGTTGCCCCATCAGAATCCTCCCCTGCGTCTACCCTGCTGCAGCTGGCGTGTTTGTGCGCGTGAGTGTGCGTGCGTGTGCGTGGTCATGTCTGTCTGTGTATGCAGTCGTTTTCGTTGTGTGTTTTAACTGCAATCCGCCAGCTAGGGTGGAGGGAGAACAAGTCTCCTTGGGGATGTCCCGTCGGCACCGCCAAAGGGCAGACATTTTGGAGCTTCTCGGATTGAGGACGTTCACCCCGTGTGTATCTCTTCGCATCTACTAAGATGTGTTGGTGGCATGAATTTCCTAAATTAATTAAGGCCAGTCCTGCGGCTTGAACTCAGGGCCTGGGTGCTGTCCTTGAGCTTTTTGTTTTTCCCACCAGACTGACACTCTACTGCTGAAGCCGTAGTTCTGCTTTGAGCTTTTTGGTAGTTTATTAGAGATAAGAGTGTCAAGGATTTTCCTGCCCAAGCTCGCTTGGAACCATGATTCTCAGATCTCAGCCTCCTGAGTAGCCAGGATTGCAGGCGTGAGCCACGGTGCCCGGCTTGTCCTTACACTTTAAAGCGCTAAATATTGGCAAGTTGTACCCAGAGAGAGACTGCAGAATCCCCCTGTTGCTGTCACTTCTGCCCTGTGCGTTTTTATTGTTTATTTTTGTGCCGGTCCTTGGGCTTGAACTCGGGGTTTTACGCTCTCATTTGACATCTTTGCACAAGGCTGTTGCCGTAGCATTTGCCACAGCTCGGCCTCTGGCTTTTTGGTGGTTAATTGGAGGTAGGAATCTTGTGGACTTTCTTGCCCAGCCTTGCTTTGAACCACAATCCTCCCAGAGTTTTTGAGATGATTAAATGAAATGGTAGCTGGGGCTGGAGCCATAGCTCAGTGGCAGAGCGTACGCCTCGCATGGGGAAGAGTCTGGGTTTGATCTCTAATACCACAAGAAGATGGGCTGGACACACGGCTCAAGTGGTAGAGCTCCAGCTCTGAGCAAGAGAGCCACGCCATTCCCCCAGCCCTGCTTCTCCAGCTCCTCTTCATTTATTTATTTATTTTTGCCAGTCCTGGGGCTTGAACTCAGGGCCTGGGCGCTGTCCCTGGGTGCTGTCCCTTGAGCCACAGCACCATTTCCAGCTTTTTCTGTGTATGGGGTATACTGAGGAATAGAACCTAGGGCTTCATTCATGCTAGGCAAGTACTTTACCACTAAGCCACATTTCCAGCCCTTCTTTCCTTCCTTCCTCCCTTCCCTTTCTTTTCTTTCCTCTCTTCTTCCCTCCCTCCATCCCTCTCTCCCTTCCTTCCTCTCTTCCTCTGTCTCTCTGTCTCTGTCTGTCTGTCTGTCTCTCTGTCTCTCTCTCACACACACACAGAGAAGCTGGCATTCAGTGTGCTTTAGCAGCTTTGTGATCGTGATTGGTATGATTTGATGAGCTCACTGAATTTTCTCAAGGGCATTGTATGGCCAAGCATTATTTTCTTATTTGGGGGGAGCCCCAGGTGGACAGATGGAACAAAAGCCAGGAAGTTGGATATCCCAATGTGCATTGGGGGTCTTCGTGAGGGGCACATAATACCTGGCACTTCCCTAACAGATTTCACGTCTGTACCACAGTGGGAGACCTTTGCGCTTTCCCTCATCCTGCCCCATCTCCAACATGCCAGGTGTGGTAGTGCACACCTGTAATCTCAGCTACTGCAGAGGCAAAGGTACAAGAACCACAAGTTCCAGGCCGGCCTGAGCAAAGGTAACACCAGGCCCTGTCTCAAACCCCAAAACACAAAAATCAAACAAGGGCTGGGATGTGGCTGAGGTGGTAGAGCGCTTGTACCGTCCGCCTCAGGCTCTGGGGGAAGCCTCCAGAAATTCAGGGCCTTCGGGTTCCAAGGAGCCCAGTCTGGGGAAGGGCTTTGCAGCTGGCTTCCTTCAGACCAAAGAGGATTTCGCACTTCATCAGGGTCAGTAGCATCAAAG
>NW_012267230.1:8276652-8311575 GCF_000151885.1 Dipodomys ordii
CGCTGTGGCTCAAGTGGTAGAGCGCTAGCCTTGAGCTGAAGAGCTGAGGGACAGCGCCCAGGCCCAGAGTTCAGGCCCCACGACCAGACCCAAAAAAAAAAAAAAAACCACAAAACAAACAAAAAAGAATGTCAGGGATGTTTCCTCCCCGGGCTGGCCTTGAACCACGATCCTCAGAATCTCAGCCTCCTGAGTGGCTAGGATGACGGGCACGTGGCCACCCATGTGGCCGTGTGCATCCTTTGACAATAGAACATTCTGGTATCTTCTGGATGCTTCTGTCAACTGTGTATGGGGGGGGAGGGGCACCCCCTCTGTCCTGCTGCTGACCGTGTGTGCCCGTCCCACCCCAGGGCACCCCGCAGGCACCATGGCACAGAAGGGCCAGCTGAGCGACGATGAGAAGTTTCTCTTCGTGGACAAGAACTTCCTCAACAGCCCGATGGCGCAGGCGGACTGGGTGGCCAAGAAGCTGGTGTGGGTGCCGTCGGAGAAGCAGGGCTTCGAGGCGGCCAGCGTGAAGGAGGAGAAGGGCGACGAGGTGGTGGTGGAGCTGGTGGAGAACGGCAAGAAAGTGACGGTGGCCAAGGACGACATCCAGAAGATGAACCCGCCCAAGTTCTCCAAGGTGGAGGACATGGCGGAGCTCACCTGCCTCAACGAGGCCTCCGTGCTGCACAACCTGAGAGAGCGCTACTTCTCCGGCCTCATCTACGTGAGTGACTCGGGGGGGGGCTCCCCCGGGGGTGTGGGCTGGGGGATCACACCCCCCCCCGCGTGGCCAGCCACTGGCCGCATGGGGCTAACTTTAATCAGGTTTGAAGATGCACCTGTTCAGGCTACCAGAGATTCCCTGCGGTGTTCACAGAGCCTGTGCAAATATAAGTATTTATTTCGTTATTTATTTCCTTGTCAGTCCCGGGACTTGAACTCCCCTGGCCTGGGTCTCTGAGCTCTATTGTGGCTCCTCCAGGCGAGCGCTTGGCCACTTCTTGGAGCCACAGGTCCCCGTCTGGTTTTCTGGTGGTTCATTGGAGATAGGAGGCTCCTGCCTGGGCTGGTTTTGAACCGCGATCCTCAGATCTCAGCCTCCTGAGTAGCTAGGATGACAGGCGTGAGCCACCGACACCCCGCGATAGAAAATGTTTTAAGTATTATTATTTAAAACTTCATCTCTCCAGTGGTATCTTGGCCCCAGATCAAGCACTCAATGGGCACTGAATTTTGGTGGATACAGCATTGGGTAGTGTAAATCTAGAACATTCTTAACCTGGAGGGACCGGACTATACAAGGGACTGGTGACAGGGGACACAGGTTCCATATGGGGTTAGAGCCAAACCTCAGAAGAAAAGGGACAGAGATATCCTCATGATAGACGTCCTTACCTATTTATTACTGCCTTGTTATGCCAGCCCTGGGGCTTGAACTCAGGGCCTTGTGCTACTAGAGCGCAGCTCCACTTCTGGCTTTTTAATGGTTAATTGGAGATAAGTGTCTCATGGACCTTCCTGCCTGGGCTGGCTTTGAACCCTGATCCTCAGATCTCAGCGTCCTGAGTAGCTAGGATGACAGGTGTGAGCCACCAGCACCCAGCTTTCCTTGCCGGTTACCTAATTTCTTTGAAACATCATTTCCTTCCCTGTAGAAAAGACACAAATCTCTCAGAGTGAGATTTTTTTCTTTTTGCAAACAAATCACCATCAAGCCAGCCATGGTGGCACATGCCTGTAATCCCAGCTACTCAGGAAGTGGAAGCAGGAAGATCAGAGTCTGAGGCCAGACCAGGCCAAGTGAGTGCAAGATCCTATGAAAACAAACTAAAAGCAAAAGGGCTGGGGACATGGTTCACGTGCTAGAGTGCTGGCTAGAGCTCCCCGCCCCCCAGCTACCTCTGAAGGGCTATGAATGTATCATGTGGTGTGTCTAGGTGTTGGACTTATACACCCTTCATTGGTTATGATTGTTATTTGGTAGTACTGAGGTTTGAACTCGGAGTCTCGCACTTGCTAGGCAGGTGCTCTTCCACTTGAGCCACACCCCCGGTCCTTTTTTGCTTCATTATTATTATTTTGGAGAAGGTAGACCTGGGTTCTCCATCCTCCCTGTGCCTCCTGCATGGCTGGGATTATAAGCATGTGCTGCCATGCCCAGCCTGGGCAGGTGCTCTCACTTGACTAGCTTGCTCCATTTCTAGGCCAGCATAGGAGGCCTGGAACAGGAAAGCCCATCATCTTTCCCTCTCTGAGGGAAGTTCTGCGCACGCATGGCATTTTTGTGTGGAAATGTTATCTTCCTAGGTTGGCAGGTGGGCTTTCCCAAGGGCCCCTCTGGAAGGAGCGGGGTGTGTAGGGAAGGGAGGTCTCCTTGGGGTCCTTGGGGTCCAGTGTTCCATCTGAGAGTGTCCCCCCCATCCCGGGCAGTGGAGGGCAGGCCTGTGTGTCTCCTCCATCCTCCCTCATGATCTTTGAGTCCAAACTAGAAAGCAGAAAGATTCCCCCCACCCCCCAATCCAGGGTATCATCTGAAAGAGATTAAGAAACAAAAACAAGCCTCAAATTCCCGCTGATCGCCTCTGGAGGGATTAGATGGGAATGCTCTCTGCCTCGTGATGCCACGGCTGCCCCTGCCTCCAACCTTTCTGCTCAGATTCTCCCCTTCATAGCCAGACAGGGCCTCCTGGAGCAGGAGCAGGAGGAGCAGCAGCACAGGGGCGGGGTCAGGAAGCCCCGCCCACCCCATAAACAGGCTGTTAGCCACGCCCCTGCCACGCTAACCTAGTTTGCTAGCCCCGCCCTCCGCCTATTATAACCCAGCTTGTTAGCCACGCCCCCACTCAGGCTAACCCAGCTTGTGAGCCACGCCCCTCCTATCATAACCCAGCTTATTAGCCACGCCCCACTGAACCTAACTCAGCCTTGTTAGCCACGCCCCCACTCTGGCTAACCCAGCTTGTTAGCCACGCCCCACTCAGGCTAACCCAGCTTGTTAGCCACGCCCCTCCTATCATAACCCAGCTTATTAGCCACGCCCCACTGAGCCTAACCCAGCTTGTTAGCCCCGCCCCGCCATTCTAACCTGTCAGTAGGGGCTGGCAGGTGGTGAGGTGTCTGTCCCCAGCCCGGGCCACCAGCAGCCTGTGTCGTCTGTACTTCTCCACAAGCCCCGCCTCCCCCTGCTGTCACTGCTCACAACTGGCCCCTTGAACTCCTACTATGTGCTTTTCACAGGCAGAACGACTCCCCCCACCTCCCCCTCCCCTACGGAAGCCTGGAGGAGAGAGCGGGGCTCATGAGCCCCCCGGGACCTTTCCCTCTTTTCATTTTTCGGAGATAGTCTCTTGTTATCTCTCCCAAGCTGGACCCAGACAGAGATTCTCCCACCCCGGCTTTTCAAGGAGCTGGGCTGACGTAGGTGCACCGCCACACCTGGCCCGTGAGCTAGAAATTCTTGGAGAGCCATGGCTTGCTTGCGGTTTCTGCCCCAGACCTGGTATTAGTAGCTGCTCAGTGGGTGAGGGAGGGTTGTTCAAACGGGTTTCGTGTGAGCCCATTCACTGCCCACCTGACGATCCTCCTGCACCACGCAGCCATCCTCTGCCACTTTTCCCTTCGCATCCCGCCCACCACTCACCATCCATCGGCCCTGGGCAGACTGAGCCCTGGGACTTCCCGGCCTCTAATCCTCAGCCTCAGCTCAGAAGTCAGACGACCCGCACAAATCCCGTTCTGTGACCTGACACAAGTCTAGGACACACAGGCTGACTGAATGAGTAGATGAGCAAATGAATGAGTGAATGAGAGTGAATGTGTGAGTGGATATGAATGAATGAATGAGTGATGAGTCAATGAACCAGTGAGTGAATGAGTGCTGTGGAGTTTTGCTGGCTACTAGGACCACCTCATCTCAGCTCTGTTGTTTGATTGGCTATGGCTGTGACACGGTGAGCTCTGTCCCAGCCTGGCCTCTGCCCTGGGCCTCTACCATCCAGTGCTCCCCATGTGGGTGCCGTTGGGCCTGGAGGTCTCACTGAGGCACTGAGAAAGGGAGGAAGGCAGGTGGGCCCCTGTCCTCCCCTGCGCCATGCTCCACGCCCTTTTCAGAATGAGCAGAATCTCACCCATCCATCAGCCATGGAAATTCCTGTTTGTAGTGTCAGCCTGGAGCCCAGGCCTAGTGAACCCCAGCCACACACCGGCCCCAGGACATTTTCACAACCTCCACTAATGGCTGCTCCTCTCTCTTAGCTATGGGAGTGATGGGCATACTTTCTGTCTCTGTGGACTTTTCTCCAGTGGACCCCTGTTCCGAGGTCGCCACCCCGGCCTCCATCCAGGCTGCCCGTGGGGAGGTGGTGTGCGTTTATGGAGGATGATGGGCTCTGTTAGTGGCCACACACAAGCAGGGAGTCGGGAGAACCACTCCTGGGGTTCACTTTTACTGTGGCCACACCCTCCACATACCTCAGTTTCCCCTTCTGTCAGACACCTGTGGGAGGCCCGTGGCCTCTCTGGGGTAGTTCTGCTCTGGTGCTAGGACAGCAGCGGTGGCCATCGAGATGCAGGGGCTGAGATTTGAACCCAGGGGCATCTAAAAATCGCGCCATTAGGAAATCAAAGATGGCTCAGACATCCAGGGGACCCCTCTCCCATTTCCCGAGCCTAGGCCCCGCCTCTGCCAGGACATGGTGGATCCTGTCCGTCCGTGTGTGCTTCCATCTGACTGTCCTTCCTCCTGTGTCCGTAGACCTACTCGGGGCTGTTCTGCGTGGTGGTGAACCCCTACAAGCAGCTGCCCATCTACTCGGAGAAGATCGTGGACATGTACAAGGGCAAGAAGCGGCACGAGATGCCCCCCCACATCTACGCCATCGCCGACACGGCCTACAGGAGCATGCTGCAAGGTAGGCCCCTCCGCTGCCACCGCCGCATCCCAAGCGACCTCCCTGAATCCCTGCCAGGAATGCCAGCTTGGCAAGTGGTGCCGGGGACCCAGGGCTGTGACTGAAAAAGGAAGAAAAGCAAAGCCAGCGTCTGTGGGCAGCTGGAGGGAGAGGGGAGGGGGAGGGGGAGAGGCTGCCTGGGCAAATACGGGCAAAGCTCAGCTGCCCCCCCCCGCCTGCCCTCCTCCCGGCCTGCCCTCCCCCCAGCCATGCCAGCTGCCCAGGGAAGAAGAAGGAGGGAGAAGGGTTTCAGGAGCCATGTTGGCTCCCTCTGGAGCGTGGACGCATGTCTGTCCCTCTCCAGCCTGAGTGTCCTCATCTGCACAAAGATTATTCTTCATGCCCACTTGAAGACCTTTCATTTAATATTTTTGTTGGTTTTTCTTTTTTTGTCAGTCATGGGGCTTAGAAATGCTGTCCCTGAGCTTTTCTTTTGCTCAAGGCTGGAGCTCTACCTCTTGTACCACTGCTCCACTTCTGGCTTTGTGGTAGCTCATTAGAGACAGGAGTCTCACAGACTTTCTTGCCTGGGCTAGCTTCGAGCCGTGATCCTCTCAGTCTCCTGAGGAGCTAGGATTCCAGGCGTGAGCCACCAGTGCCCTGTTAGCCTGAAGATGTTTACGCGTTACCTTCACGCCCAGGTATGACAGCTTGAGGGTTGTCATACTTAAGCATAACATGGCTGGATGTGTTTCAGATTTCAAATTACGTTTTGATTTTTAGAACGTTGGAGTATATTGAGATATCTCGGGGATGGAACCCAAGTCCAAAGGGGAAAGTGATTTTAAGTTTTTCAAATCTGCCTTGCACCCATAGGTTGGAGGAAGTGTTGTGTAGTATTTTAAAAGTTGGGCATGGTGGGGTATACCTGTAATCCCAGCCCTTGGGATTACAGGAGGATCTCCAGTTGGAGGTCAGCTTGAGTCTCTGTCTCAGAAAAAAAGGGAATGGAATGGATTTTCTGCGATAAACTCAGTAGATGGGTAAAACGTGCCAATTTGAAGTACCCAGCTTAAAACTGATTTTTATGTGTCATGGTTGTAGACTAAGATGTGACATGTTTCTAGAAAGTTCCCTCTTCAAATTGCCCCCTCTTGCCCAGTCCTGGTGATTCCTATACCATCAGTCTAGCTTGTTGCTGAACTTGATACAAGTGACATCTTCATACAGTCTCCTCCATGTTTTTCTTAGAAGCTTCTCCCCCTCTACAGAGAAAGTACAGTCTAGCAGTGACTGCATTAGTTCAGGACATTGATTCTAGAACAGGGCGTCCTGTGTTCAAATCTGCCACTCATGGTGCTGTGCGGCCTTAGATGAGCCGTTGAACCTCTCTGTACCCATTGCTGCCTCTGGGGAAGAGAGCAGCCTGACTCTCAGGGCGTCTATGAGGATCACATGAAGTATTACATCGGCAGTGCTTAGTGGCAGGTGTGAGTGCCAGGTACTTACCAGCAAACAATTCACCCCCAAATCCCAAATGCACCAGGCCCCAGTGGCTCACGCCTCTCATCCCAGCTGCTGAGGAGGCTGGATCTGAAAATCGTGGTTCGAAGCCAGCCCTGGCAGGAAAGTCCATGAGACTCTTGTCTCCAATGAACCACCAGAAAACCAGAAGTGGCGCCGTGGCTCAAAGTGGTAGAGCGCTCGCCTTGAGCAAAAAAGCTCAGGGACAGCGCCCAGGTCCTGAGCTCAAGCCCCCAACTGACCACCCCCCCTCCAAAAAAAACCCCAAATGCTCTGAACCTTTTCGGTGTCACAGTTGGGAATTTCCACACCCTGAAGCAAGATTTTTTTTTTCTTGCACAAAATTATTGGAAACTGTGCACACAATGACTCTCAGACCATGCGCCTACGATGCGTTATGATGCAAGTAAAATCAGTGTGTAAATCTAGGTGGCAACCCCCGCCCCCCCACCCCCTGGGGCCTCGGGAAGTCTGTGTAAAGATTCCCAGATCTGAAAAACTGGGTGCTCTGACTCACTTCTGGTCCCAAGAATGCTCCTCCCATAACACACCGGCACTGGGCCCACACGTAACTCCAGGACACCCGGGGTCCGAGATCCTAGCTGGGAATTGCAGGAGCTCTGTGGGTGGGAAGCCCCATGTGCCAGCATAGAGGGGCGCAGCCAGAAGGGCCCAAGTGTCTGTGATCCCAATTCCAGACATGGCCTGCAATCCCTCTAAAGACCAGCAGGTGGCCCTTTGCAGGGCCTGCCATGAGATGCCCTGGGGCCCTGCTTTAGGCCCCCTGCTGTCCCTTTGTGATCTCCATGGCTGCCCTAGATGAAGGACTATTTAGGAGGTTGTTCGTGAGCCTCTTTAGGAAGCTGGGCATCATGCGGTTATGGTGTTTTGTTATTTGGCATGCGTTGCACTCACGGAAGTGTCTTGAACAATAGTTTATTACCACTGGGCACCGGTGGCTCACGCCTGTCATCCTAGCTACTCAGGAGGCTCAGCTCTGAGGATCTCGGTTCATAGCCAGCCTGGGCAGGAAAGTCGGGGAGATTCTTATCTCTAACAAACCACCAGAAAACCAGAAGTGGCGCTGTGGCTCAAGTGGTAGAGCTCTAGCCTTGAGCTGAAGAGCTCAGGGACAGCGCCCAGGTCCTGAGTTCAAGCTCTACAACTGACAAAAAGAAAAAAAAAAAAAAACTTAGATATCTTATTTTCTCCCCAATACTTTCTCTAGAAATGGCAGCATCCAGGTACACTAGTCTTCATTGTGCTAGAATGTTCCATGCCTCTGCAGACACATATTTCTTGCTCCCTTTTAAAATATCAGTGTTGATTTTTTTGTGTGTGTGTAAATGGTTTCCAGAGAAATCATTTGTCCAGGGTAGCCGTTATCAACTTCTGTGATTGATTTAGAGGTGTTAGCCTCTTTATCTTGATAGAGCCTGATTATATATTGCTGATAACTAAAAATATTTCCAGCTCTAGGCTTCACCTGTTAACTTTATTTTGTCGTGGGCCTGGGCGCTGTCCCTCAGCTCTTCAGCTCAAGGCGAGCGCTCTACCACTTGAGCCACAGCGCCACCTCCAGTTTTCTAGTGGTTTATTGGAGATAGGAGTCTCACAGTCTTCCCTGCCCGGGCTGGCTTTGAACTTCGATCCTCAGATCTCAGCCTCCTGAGTAGCTGGGATTACAGGTGTGAGCCACTGGTGTCTGGCTACACCTGTTAACTTTTATCTGTGGAAGATAGGGTTTGAGCTCATTCATCCCTTTATTTGCCTAGATCACCTGATCTCACAGATTCCCATGAACTTAATAAAGCTTTATTCTGAGTATTGGTACGAGCTTAGACGATTACAGCTGTGTCGCTGTTCTTCAGTGCTCATCTCTGTGCTGTCTTGTGATTACTTTTTCTTTGCCCGTGTGACTTACTATTTTCTCAAGTTATAGCAATAACCTCCCTGCCCCCCCAAACCTACTTCCTATGTTCTTCATTACTAATGCTGGCTTTCTAAATGACTTTCCTGTCTGAGCTGGAATCACGTGTCTCTAGATCTCAGCCTCCTGAGTGGCTGAGATTACAGAAGTGAGCACTGGTGCTTGGCTAGACTCATCTTTATTTTCCTGCCTACAGTGCTGGGACTTACCCCCGGGCTGTTTCCCGCATTGTTCTGGAGACTTAGTGAACCTTCGATGTTAGACAAATGCCTTCTTCATCATGAAGTTTGGGAAGAGTCTTTCCTTCATCATTTTCTTCTGCTCCCTTGTAGCAGAAGTCCTTACCCCCACAATGGAGCTCTTGAACTGAATCTGTAATTATTATTATTATCATCATCATCATCATCATTATTGGTTGTGGGGCCTGAACTCTGGGCCTGGGCGCTGTCCCTCAGCTCTTCAGCTCAAGGCTAGCGCTCTACCACTTGAGCCACAGCGCCACTTCCAGCTTTTTTCTTTTTGCTTATGTGGTGCTGAGGAATCGAACCCAGGGCCTCTGGCATGCAAGGCAAGCGCTCTACCACTGAGCCACCTTCCCAGCCCCTGTAACTGTTATTATAGCGGTGCTGTGCAGAGCCGTTCCCACCCTTCTTGCTTTAGGTTTGGGTGGTGGTGTTTGGGTTTTTTGTTTGTCTGGACAGGGTCTTGCAGGGCATGGACTATAATCTTCCCCTCTGCAGCTGGGATTATAGGCCTGCACCGCCACACCCGGCGTAGCGGCCCTACGTCCAGCTCTAAAGTGCGGCAGGCCAACCAAGATTTCATTTTTCTCCTAGTGTTTTCCTCTGTGGCTCTTACGCAACAGCAGGCGGTACAATTCCGAGTGCGCAGGCGTGCTCGCTGGGCAGAGACTGTGATGAGTCCCCCTTTACACCTGGGGAAACTGAGGCCCACGTAAACAGAAGGACGGGGCTACAGGTCAACGAACTGGATTTGAACTCGGTGTTGCTGGTGCCCACGTCTTGTCCTTCCCACCAGTGGGAGTGAGGTGCAGGCTGGCCGCCCCCCCCCGAAGCCCATTGGTTCTGACATCCGTGGGTGTTGAAAGCCCCGGGTTGGGGGGTGCTGTTTGCTGAGTGCTAGGTGAGGAGGTTGGGGGGTGCTGGTTGCTGAGTGATACGTGCGGAAGGCGTGTGTGGGCCGCAGATGAGCTGCAGGCACCCGCAGCGCTGGCCCGGCTATGTGCCCCGTCTTCCTGCATTTCTACCAACTGGCGGCTGGCGGCAGACAAGGAAACAGGTGCCCTGGGCTCCATGTTGAAGATAAGCCCGGGTAGTGGCATGATCCGGAGCCTTTTTCCGGGCTGTCTAGGTTTCCTTTGCTGGCTGGCAGCCTGCTTGACAGACGAGGCAGAGGCAAGGAAAAGCGGTCCCCAGGGCCTGGCCGCCCCAGCGCCCTGCAGGAGGCCGCCAGCCTCCCCGCTTCACAGATGGGGGAAACTGAGGCTCCTCCACCCAAGGAGTGCCAAACTGAGGGACACCACTGCCCGCCCTGTGGGCCTTTTCTCTCCCCTCTCGGGCTGTGTGGCACGAGGGCTCTACTAGAGAAACCGAGTCCTTGAAAAGCTAAGGACCAGCGCAGGCCTCCACGCTTCATCCATTCAGGCTGCTGCTAGAACCAAATGCCCCAGGCAGGCTGGCTCAGAAAGCTAGAAGGTTATTGCACAGATCTGGAGGATGGAAGTCCAAGGTCAAGGGGGCAGATCATGTCCTGGCTGGCGCAAAGATGGCGCCATCCGTGGAATCCTGTGGCAAAAGGCTATCTCCTAACACCATTACCTTGGGGAGGTGGTTTCCGTGCATAGAGGTGTGTGCATGCATGCACGCATACATATACACATGTGTGCATGTGCATATGTGCATCTACACACATGTGTGCAGTGTGCATCTGTGTGCACCTCATGTGCACACCTGTGTATGTGCATCACGTGTGCATCTACACGCTTGTGTGTACGCATGTGTGTGGTGCATCCTGGGCAGGCTCTGTGCCACTGAGCTCCATGCCTGTCCTGGGCTTAAAGGGATATTTTCATCACCCTCAGAGAAGTGTAGTTCTCATTCATAATCAGGAGTCTAGTTTCTGTAGACTTCAGTATTCTAGACAGTTCCTGTAAATGGAAACATGAGATGCAGCCTTGTGAGTGTGTGTGTGTGCCTGCATGCGTGCGTGCACACATGCGTGTGTGCCAGTCCCGAGGCTTGAACTCAGGGCCTGGGCGCTGTCCCCGGCTTCTGTGCGCAAGGCTAGCACTCTGCCACTTGAGCCACAGCACCACTTCTAACTTTTTTGGTTCATTAATTTGTGGTGAGAGTCTTGTGGACTTTTCTTCCCCAGCTGGCTTTGAACTATGACCCTTAGATAATGTTTTCAAGGTTCATGTATTTATATGAAAAGAATGTAAACTAAATATTCATTAAGAAATTGAATATGAATTTTTTTAAAAAAGAAATTGAATATGCTGGGCGCTGGTGGCTCACGCCTATCATCCTAGCTACTCAGGAGACTGAGATCTGAGGATCACGGTTCAAAGCCAGCCTGGGCAGGAAAATCCATGAGACTCTTATCTCCAATGAACCACCAGAAAACCCGAAGTAGCTGTGGCTCAAGTGGTAGAGCGCTCGCCTTGAGCTGAAGAGCTCAGGGACAGCGCCCAGGCCCAGAGTTCAAGCCCCACGACTGACAAAACTAAAAGTAGGTAGCTCAGGACATTTTTCTCTGCCATTTTCAGGCACAGGGTATGGGCCCCCTTGGCCAACCCTCTCCCTGCCTGTCCACAGGTGTCCATGTTGCTTTCTCCTGAGGACCCTGGGACCAAGAGCCAGGCCTGAGGCCCAGGGCTCTGTCTGCCTGTGGCCCTGGCTCCCTCCTGATTGAGCTTAAGCTTTAGGCTAGACCCCAGGTCTGACCTTGGGGCCTGGGTGCTGAGAACAGATGTTCCTCCAGCCACACCAGTGGCGCCAGAGTGTGGGTGCTTCCAAATGGGAGCCCCCAGGAGAAGCAAGTCCAGCCTCTCAGCTCAGCGCTGCGTTCTCTCTCCTTTCTGTCCACAGATCGCGAGGACCAGTCCATTCTGTGCACGTAAGTGGAGCTGCTGCACGCGGTTCTACAGGAGTCGGAGCCCATGGGATCTGCGGTGTGTTCACTGCTCTAAGGGTCCGTCCTCCTTCCCAGCGCAGAGTAGATGCTCATCAAACACCAGGAGCGATGTTCTCACACAGGCAGACAAACCTAAACACCAGCCACGCCCACCCACCATCCACCATCCATCCTTCCATACGCTCACCCGTACTTCATCCACCCATCCTTCCATTTATCCACCCATCCTTCCATCTATCCATTGGTCTGCCTCTTCATCTGTCCATCTATCCATCATTCTTTAAGTCATCTATCCATCTATTCATCCACCAACAAATCCATCCACCTACCTACCCATCCATCCATCCATCCATCATCCAATGCAGTCCATCCATCCCCAATCCAATCCATCCATCATCCAATCCAATCTATCCATCCACCCATCCATCCATCATCCAATGCAGTCCATCCATCCCCAATCCAATCCATCAATCCAATCCAATCTATCCATCCACCCATCCATCCATCATCCAATGCAGTCCATCCATCCCCAATCCAATCCATCAATCCAATCCATCCATCCATCCATCATCCAATCCAATCCATCCATCTCCAATCCATCAATCATCCAATCCAATCCAATCATCCATCTCCAATCCATCCATCCACCATCCAATCCAATCTATCCATCTATCTCCCATCCGTCCATCACCACGCCATCTATCCATTTGTCCATCTTCTTATCTACCAGTCCATCCTTCCATCCCTCCCTCTTCATCCTACCTCCCACCCACCCATCTGTCCATCCTTCTGTCCCTCAATTCACCCACCTACCAATTCATTTGTGTTCATCCATGGTTCCAGCCAGCCGGCCAGCCATTGGGCTGGGCTGAGGGTCAGGACAAGGCCGAGAGGCCACATCTGGCCATTTGGGGTCTCCCCAGGGGGCCAGAGCTGAGCACCAAGTTCCCAAGGATGGAACTAGAGGCTCTGACCTGGGCCACCTCTGCACCCCAGGATTCCAGGGTCAGAATAGCAGATAAGCCTGTCTCTGCCTGGCTCCGACACCCCCGGCCTGGCGCATGGGGTGTTTTCTTTGGCAAGGCCTCCGGGTGGTTTATTTTTATCAGAAAAACTTGGAAGTAACCCGCTGGGGAGAAGCAGCGATCCAGAGTTTGCACCCCACTCCTCACCATGGCAAAGCTGTGGGGGGAGGGAGGAGAGCGTGGGGAGAAGTAGGAAGATGGTGGCCGTTGCTGTGAGAATCCAGCGCTCCAGACTCGGTCTCAGGCCTCAGTCTCAGGACCAGCCATGTGCTTGGCTTCCCATAAGAGCTTCCCCTCCTCCCTTCCTCTCTGATCAGAACCCGGCTCGTTCATACTATAATGTACATGACTGAGTGGTTGATCCTTGCTGACATTTTTCCCAGAGCCTGTGAAGGCCAGGGAGGATTTTGATGGAGGTAGAGCTGGAACGGCCCTCAGCCTTTCTCCTTACGCTATGAATCAGAATGAATTAGCAGACAGTGGCAGGACCTGAGTTCAAATCTTGCTCTTTCCCTACGTCTAATCTGTAGCTTAGCAGAGACAACTGTGGGACCTGGAGAAAGGACTTGGGCCTCTCCAAGCCTCAGTGTCCCCTGGTGGGCGATGAGAATGAGCAGCTGTTTCGTTCCTAGCTGGGATAGCTTGGGGAGCTGCCTGCCAGCGGGGCCGGGCACAGGGAGATGTTCCATTCCTAGAAGTTCGTGCCCTGGAATTGGACCCGACTCTGAGTTCTCCTTGTGTGTCCCTGCCTTGCTGTGTGACCCAGGGCAAGTGGCTTACCCACGCTGGGCTGGACTTGCTTCTGACCTAACACGGAGCCCATCAGGCCCGTGTCCGGGGAGGGGGCTCGGGAGCAGCAGCGAGCCGAGGTTTCCAGGACGGCGGGACCGGGTGGATCTGGCCTGCGAGTGGGAACACGTGTTTCTTTTCTTCTTTCTTCTCTTCCCAACATGAGCAAAGTTATCAAGGGGAGCTTGGCAGAGGAAGCGAGCTTCTCCGTTTCCTAATTAGGAAGAAGAATCGAGGCTGGGCTGGCTCTGGGAGCCCCGGTTCGGCACGGGGGAAGCTTGAGCCGACCTTGGAGCGGAGCGGGGGAGGGGGTGTGCATCCTTCCACAGACTTAGAAAAAGACCTAGAATGTTCCAGTGCGCTCAGAGCATGGGGGAGTTTAGGCAAGGGCAGGACAAGCAGTCAGTGGGAGGAGGAGACAGGGGCGGGAAAGCTGGGGCCAGGAGAAATCGGGGAGCCCCTGGATGGACTGGCCCCTCCATGGTGGTCCCGCATTACAAACGGGTCACCAGAGCCACCCCAGAAAACCCACATCTCCCTCATGGTCTGGATGGATTTTGGTTTTGGTTTTTGGGTGGTCGTGGGGCTTGAACTCTGGGCCCAGGCGCTGTCCCTGAGCTCTTCAGCTCAAAGCGAGTGCTCTACCACTTGAGCCACAGCGCCACTGCTGCTTTTCTGGTTGTTCCTTGGAGACAAGAGTCTCACAGGACTTTCCTGCCCTAACTGTCTTTGAACCTCGATCCTCAGATCTCAGCCTCCTGAGTAGCTGGGATGACAGGCGTGAGCCACTGTGCCCAGTGACTTTTTAACTTAAAAACATCCCTGTTGATCAGACGATTCTAGCCAGGTGTGGTAGCATGCACCTGTAATCCCAGCACTCAGGGAGGCGGAGACAGGAGGATGTGGAGTTCCAGGGCAGCCTGGGCCACACAGCCAGACCCTGCCACAAACAACTGAATTCCAAGCACACTTCAGCCCTTGCTAGCCAAGATCCGGGCATTTTTTGTTGCTGATGTTTGATCTTTTGCGAGGTATTGCACACCTGCTTGGGTGTTAGCAGGGGTGTTAGGGGGCAAGTCGTGCCCTCTGCAGGCCTCAGTTTCCCAGGGGTGTGTCTGGGATGGCCATGGTCAGCCTGCACGCTTGGTGCCCTGGGCAGGGCCGAGGCCTGGGCAGGCCCTTTTCCCCTTGGCCACCAGGCTGCTCGTGTCTTCCAGAGGTGAGTCTGGAGCCGGCAAGACGGAGAACACCAAGAAGGTGATCCAGTACCTGGCAGTGGTGGCCTCGTCTCACAAGGGCAAGAAGGACACCAGCATCACGGTGAGCGGGGGCCTGGGGGGCCCGGGGCGTGGGGCTCGGGGTCCTGTGCGGCCTGGCAGTGGTGCTGACCGGATAGCCCGTGGGCGGCAGTCCTGTGGTGGTGACCACGCATGTCCACAGACACGGGGGCGCAGCTAGGCCCTCGGAGACCCGGCCTCCAGGAGGGAGGCTGTGGGGGCCACTTTGGGGGTGCGAGGGCGTCCTGGAGCAGACCCAGCCCCCGCAGAGCCGCCCGAGGGCTCCCTGAAACCCTGCTCCCCCCCCGCCACCACGTCGGGGTCCTGCTGACCAGAGAACGGGGCCGAAAGGGACCCCAGGCCCTGCCATGCCTCCGGCGGAAGGCGTAGGCACAGAACCACGGCAGAGTGGCAGGGGCCCATGCGTGACCGTGGCGGTCATCCCCCCACCCTCCACACACCTGCCTTTCTCCATCTGGCAGAGGTGGGGTGGTGGCAGGGCGGCCAGGGCGGCTCAGGTTCCCGGAGACCTGGCGTGGGGCCGACACAGCGTCAGGATTTTCCTTTCTCAAACCCAGGAAGCAAGGCCCGGCCCGGCCTGGCCAAGTATCTCTGGCCACTTGGCTCCTAGCCAGCGTGTAGGGGAGAGATGGCCTTGAACTTGATGCAGCAGGGAAAAGACCCTGCTGGCCGCCTGTTCCTACAGAGTAAAAACCAGGGGTCCTCTGTCCCAAGTGTCACCTCTGCTCCCAAATAGTTTCTCCCTGACCACAGGTCAGGTGTGGTAGTGCATGCCTGTAATTCCAGCGACCTGGGAGGCAGAGGTAGGAGGATCGTGATCCGAGGCCAGCCCTGAGTGAGTCCAAGTGTCAGACCTTATCTGAGAAATAACTATAAAGCCGTAAGGAGTTGGGGGGAATAGCCTAAGGGGTCGAGCACCTGCCTGGCAAGTGTGAGGTCCTGTGTTCAAATCCCAGTACCTCACGCACACATCCACCTTGGCAGTTACAGGAAACCTTCCCCGTGTATCTGAGAAAGGAGGCCAGGAAGGAAGGCGGGCAGAGAGGCAGGATGCAGTGTTGAGTGGCTGCTGTCAATCTGGGGGCGCCCAGGCCGATGGGGGGGGGGCAGGGAGAGGGGGTGTTTGTGAGCTCAGACCCGGGCGGACGTATGTGACCGAAATAACGCTGACATTTGTTCCTCACCGAATGGTGCGACCACAGCAAGGCCCGTCCTTTGCCTACGTGAGTAACGGCGTGTTCTGTGGCGTGACGGGCGGCACGGCGTGGAGTTAGACCCGCATGCTTCGCTGCACCCGTGGGCGCCCCTGACCGAACCGATCCCACAGCCCCCCCCAGCGCCAGGGCGCCATGTGGGGGTCCACCCGCCACCCATGGACCCCCCCCGGCTCCCGTTTAGGATCCCCAGTTCAGAGTGGACCCCGAACTCCTCCCCCCGAGCGCACCCCTGCTCCCCAGGCGCAGGGCCCTGGAGCGGTTCCCCCGTGTCTGGTTGACAGCCTTGCAGGTGGTTTTGTGTGGTTCAGGCGCGCTAGGCCCCGCCTCCCGGCTTGATTGACAGCATGGCTCCGCCCACCCCTGCACGTGTGTTCCTGTGCATGCGTGTGCAGTGCCGTCCGCGCGTGTCCTCTGCATGCCGATGCTTGGCCCGGGGCTCCGGGGTCTGCCGAGGCCCTGGCTCGGGTGGCTTCGTGAGGCCCCCGGCCGGGCCAGGCCGGGCCCTGCGGGCTAACGCAGAAGCTTGGGGGGGGTGGGCCGGGCGTCTCGGGTGGACGCTGGGCCAGAGCCGCCACCGTGTGGCGGGTCACTGCTGCGGGCCACGGTCTCATCTGTGATATGAGGTCTCCATGGGTGACCCCCCCCCTCCCCGGAGGGCCTCGACACCCTCCCGCCAGCATCCTGGTTCCAGATCGGAGGATTGGGGAGGGTGTAGGCATTGGAACCCCAAGTTTGTCTGGACGGAGACAGCGACTTTAGTCCGTGGTCCGTCCTGGGTGGTTCCGGGTGGGGTGTGGTTTCCATGGAGACAAGGCCTGGGTTCCATCTGGCTGTGGGATCCCCCCCCAGAAGACGCAGAAATCAGTGGTCACTTCCGGCCCCGGGCCGGGGTCTGCCTGCGGCTGCCGCTTCTCCATGTCCGCCACCCCTCCTCCAGTTCTGGGGCGCTGCCTGGGCTGTCAGGGAGGAGGAGGAGAACCCCGAGAGGCCATCCTGCCCCAGAATGCAGCGGGGGGGGGGGGCGCCCGCTGGGGCCTCGGGCCGGGCCGGGCAGGGCGGCTTGGCGGCCTTCGGCATGACTTTCCTGCCCCGGCAGCTCTCGTGGCCTGCCGTGGGCCCGGGCTGCCTCTAACCCGCTTGAGGAGCTGCTTCATGCCGCAGGGCCCCCCCAAATCATCCCTGCCGGGGCTCCCCATCTTCCACAGGAGGCCTGAGGTGTTGAGGGAGACTCCGGCTCCAGCGGGCCGGGCCGCCGGGTGCGCACTGCGCAGCTGCAGGGCTCTGCGTGTGCGCGCGCACGCGTGCGTGCGTGCGTGTGTGCGTGCGTGGTCCAGGGCTCAGGACACCTGGACGCCTGGATCGAGGAGAGGGTGGCGGGCGGGAGTGCGCCTGCGCGCCAGGGCCCCCGGTCAGCCCCGCCCACCGTGCTTGGCCTTGTAGGGGGAGCTGGAGAAGCAGCTGCTGCAGGCCAACCCCATCCTGGAGGCGTTCGGCAACGCCAAAACCGTCAAGAACGACAACTCCTCCCGATTCGTAAGTAGCCGGCCGTGTGTGGTCATCACCCCCCAACCCCTGCAGCTGTCACGATGGGGGGGGGTCCCTCTTGGGGGACTTGAACTCTGGGCCTGGGCGCTGTCCCTCAGCTCTTCAGCTCAAGGCGGGTGCTCTACCGCTTGAGCCACAGCGCCACTTCCAGTTTTCTAGTGGTTTATTGGAGATCAGAGTCTCACAGACTTCCCTGCCCAGGCTGGCTTTGAACCGCGATCCTCAGATCTCAGCCTCCTGAGTCGCTAGGATGACAGGCCTGAGCCACCACTTGGGTACAAGGTCATTGCAGGAGCTGAAGGTCATGGACCCGCTCCAGGGGGGCACAGGGTCCCCGGCCTCTAACCAGCTCTTTGCAGAGAACTGGGGAGGGGGGGCTCTGAGCATTTGCACGAGTCCCTGCCCCCCCACTGCCCCCCCTGGGGCCCCTACATCCCCCCCTCCCCCTGCTGGGGACCTGCAGCTGGGGATGAAGCCCGAGCTGCCTGAACACGGCTTCCTCCCGCAGGGCAAATTCATCCGCATCAACTTCGACGTCACTGGCTACATCGTGGGCGCCAACATCGAGACCTGTATCCCTCAGCCGGCCGCCCGCGTGGGGCCGCGCCCCCGGCTGGGTCCACGCAGTGCCACAGGGTGGCAGATATCTCTCCCTGACCTCTAAAGCTGGCCCGGGGTGGACGGTAGACAGGAGGCCATGGCGCCCGCCTCAGAAGCCACCGTAGGCCTCATCCTGGGGGCACATGGCTCCTGTCTCCTTCTGGTTTTGGGGGGCATCCAGGAGGGGTACCCTGTGGCCCTATGTGTCCTCAGGAACCTTGGGCAGAGGACAAGAAGTGGGTAGTACGTGGGGGTCAAAGGCCAAGCCTCTCCCCGCAGCCCTCCTGCCCCCCCCCAATGTTTGATGATGTCTGTGGGCCGGATGCAGAAGTGATGGTTCTAGAATCCTTAACACTTGCACCCCAGACCTGCTGGAGAAGTCGCGTGCCATCCGCCAGGCCCGGGACGAGAGGACCTTCCACATCTTCTACTACATGATCGCGGGGGCCAAGGACAAGATGAAGAGTGAGTGGTGGGGGGTGTGGGGGGGTGCGTGCGCCTCCGTGACCCTGAGCCGCGGGTAGACCCACGAGGTCACAGCCTGACTCCTGGGGGCCTGGGGCTGAGCAGCTTGGGGGACGGTGGAGTAAGGGGGCGCATGCGCGGGGCCTGCAAGTGACTGGGAACCGGACTTTGTAAGACCAGGTCAAGAAGCGCTTCCTCCCTCCTCCCTCTGCCCACCCCTTCCCCCACCTCCTCCCTCCCTCCCCAACCCTCCTCCTTTCCTCCCTCCTCCCATCCCTCCTCCCTTCCTTCCTCCCCAGCCCTCCTCCCTTCCCATTTCTCCCTCTCCCTCCTCCCTTTTTCCTCCTCCCTGTGTGTACCTGTGAGGTGTGTTCTAGAATGTGCGAGGAGGGGTTTGGTGCACACAGCCAGGGAGCCGTGGTTGTGGTTTTCACCACCGCGCTGAAGGGGGTGGTAAAATCCTGGCAGTGTAGGCAAAGGTCTGGGTCGGGAGGGGAACGGGATGTAGAATGCTGTTCCAGCTGAGCGCTGGCGGCTCACGCCTCCTACTTATAGTCCCAATGAGCCACTAAACAAGCTGGCCATGGGGGCTGGGAAGGTGGCTCAGTGGTAGAGTGCTTGCCTCGCATGCATGAGGCCCTGGGTTCGATTCCTCAGCACCACATAACCAGGAAAGGCGCTGTGGCTCAAGGGGTAGAGCGCTAGCCTTGAGCTGAAGAGCTGAGGGACAGCGCCCAGGCCCAGAGTTCAGGCCCCACGACCAACAAAAAAATAGTTGGCCATGGGACTGTGGCTCAAGGGGTAGAGCACCAGCCTTGGGTGAGGAAAGCCGGTGCCAGCGAGCGCCCTGGAAGCCTGCGTGGGTTTTGTTTTGTTAAGGGACACATGGCGAGCGGCTGGGCTTAGGACAGCGAGGCTGCAGGCAGCTTTGTTTCAGGGGGCCAGTTCATGGGGAATGCGAGAATAAACGCACCCTGCTTCTGGGTGGACCCGACCCTGTGCCGGGGCTCGGGGCTCAGCCGGGGAGCCGGGCACTGGTGGCAGCAGGGCCCAGCCCGCACCGCACATCAGCTGCCGGCGACCCTGCACGCCGCAGCAGAGGACGGTTCAAAACCAGCCAGAGGCCGGGCGCCGGCGGCTCACGCCTGGCATCCTAGCTACTCAGGAGATCTGAGGATCGTGGTTCAAAGCCAGCCCAGGCAGGAAAGTCCGTGAGACTCTTATCTCCAATAAACCACTCAGAAAACCAGACTGGCGCTGTGGCTCAAGTGGTAGAGCGCTCGCCTTGAGCTGAAGAGCTCAGCGGCAGTGCCCAGAGTTCAAGACCCATGACCGACCAAAAAACAAACAGCCAGACCCTGGGATGGGACCGAGGTGACAGTGACCTGGGCCCCCAGCCCGGCCTGAGGGAGCCATGTGCTGACCCCCCCCCCCAGATGACCTGCTGCTGGAGGGCTTCAGCAACTACACGTTCCTCTCCAACGGCTTCGTGCCCATCCCCGCCGCCCAGGACGACGAGATGTTCCAGGAGACCCTGGAGGCCATGTCCATCATGGGTTTCAGCGAGGAGGAGCAGCTGGGTGAGCGCTCCCCTGCGCGTGCTCCCCCCCCCGCGCGCGGGCCCACCCCCCTGCGCGTGCTCGCCCCCCCTGCGCATGCTCGCCCCCCCTGCGCGTGCTCGGCCCCTGCACGTGCTCGCATGGAGTGGGAGAAATGTGGGCCCCGTGGAAATGCTTAGCAGATATTTAAACTGGAGAAGTCGGCCGGGCGCCTTGGCTCCTGCCTGTCATCCCAGCACTTGGCAGGAGGGTCGAGAGTTCAAGGCTAGTCTGGGCTAACTAGGCCCTCACTCAGAAATAACCAAAACCACCATAGTCAGGAAGCCGGGGGGCACAGCAAGGGGTTAAGTGCTGTTCCACTATCGGCATCCAACAGCACTGCAAGGAGACCCTCGGTAGCTGCCGTTTGCGTGCGAGGCGACAAAGGCACAGAGCAGTCAGACAGGCACCCCGGGACACACAGCCAGTTGTTGGTAGAGCAGGGACTAGGTCTCGGGCCTCTAGGAGGCCCACGCCCCTGACTTTGCCTGTGGGAAGACAGGTTCTGCTCTTTAAAATCCTTGAATCATGTCTGTCAGGGCCCAAGTGGGAAGCGAGCTTAGACACAGCCTGGGTCTAAACGTGGGGGGCTGCGGGGGGCTGGTTGTGGTCATGCAGTTTTGCCCCGGTCGCAGGCAGATGGCCCAGGAGGGTATGGAACTGCATGGGTGTCATGGTGTGTCAATAAAACTTTATTTGTAACGGCAGCTAGTGGGCTGTGCTCGGTGGGCAGGCTAGGGCTTACTTCTCCCCGGCGGCATAGTACTCCATGTAACACAAGGTCATCAGCAACTACCAGAAAACACTGAGTGTCCCTCGCCGGTGCTCGCCCCGCGGATTTACACCTCCCGTTCCAGGCAGCTCCGCTTGATGCGGCGTCTTTCCTTCTCTCCTCAGCCATATTGAAGGTGGTGTCCTCTGTCCTGCAGCTGGGCAACATCGTCTTCAAGAAGGAGAGAAACACCGACCAGGCGTCCATGCCTGACAACACAGGTGGGTGGAGCCAGGGGCTTCGGGGACAGGGACGTGGCGGGGGGGGCTGGTCCAGCTGGGGTCCGTGGCAAGCAAAGAGCTTGCACACATACGCACACGCTGCTGGCCCCATATACAGTCCTGGGCCAGCGGCAGCATCGGGCTGCCCGGAACCCGTGTCCTGGGGATGAATGAAGGGGCTGGACTGCGTTTCTGGGAGGAGGTAGCGGGCACGGGGGCTTGGTCAGCGGCCGGACACTGTCCTTACTGCCTCTCGCTCTCTTTGCAAACTTTTCCCAGTGAAGTTTTGAGTCGATGTTTTGCTTTTCTATGTGTCTGTGCATGCGCATGCCAATTCTGGAGCTTGAACGCAGGGCCTGGGCACTGTCCCTGAGCTGTGCTCCAGGCTGGTGCTCTGCCACTCTGAGCCACAGCTCCACTTCTGGCCTCTCTGGTAATAAATTGGAGATCAGAGTCTCACAGACTTTCCTGCCTGGGCTGGCCTTGAACTGCCATCCTCAGATCTTAGCCTCCTGCATGGCTAGGATGACGGGTGGGAGCTACTGGCGCCCGGCCTTTACAACAAACAAAAAAGTGTTCTCAGTTTATTCAAGATTCACATTTAACTGGACTTGGATTTTTGTCCCCCTAAATGTGAGCGTGCTACCTGTGAATAAACAGGCAGGGTTTGGGGTTTGGGGATGGATTGGCTGCTTTCAGCCACACCCCAACCCCCCCTTCCACCTGGGAGAGGCCCTGCTTTGTATCTTGGGGCCTGAACAGCTGCTCACCCCACCCCAGGCTCACCCCACCTCAGCCTTTCTTGCATATTAACTCCACATGCTGCCAGAGACCTTCCGTAATGAGAACTATAAGCCAGGCGCCAGTGGCTCACGCCTGTCATCCTAGCTACTCAGGAGGCTGAGATCTGAGGATTGCGGTTCAAAGCCAGCCCAGGCAGGAAGAGTCTGTGAGACTCTTATCTCCAATGACCCACCAGAAAACTAGAAGTGGTGCTGTGGCTCAAAGTGGACAGAGCCCCCAGGCCCTGAGTTCAAGCTCACAACCGCCCCCCGCGACCTTCCCCACCCCCCAAAAAAAGATGCCATGTAATGGATGGAGGAAATCTGTTTACTGTCTCCCTGTGCTGAACAGACTGTAATGAAGCACTCATTTCTATGCTGAGGTCACAGGACGTGAGTGTGTGTGTGTGTGTGTGTGTGCATGTGCGTGCGTGCGTGCATGTGTGTGTGTGTGTGTGTGTGACTGAGGTTTGAAGTCAGAGGCTTGTGCCTGGCAGGCAGGTGCTCCGCCCCGAGCCACGCCCCCCAGCCGTTCGCTTTCCTCATTTTTGGGAATAGTGTCTGGCTTTCCGCCCGTGTCAGCCTGTGCACGCCGCACCCACCCAGCGAGGGTGACGCGGCCACGCCACTGTGGTTGAGATGGGGGTCTCACCAGCGTGTTGCCTGGGCTAGCACAGAACCGGACCCTCCCGGTCCACCCCCCCCGAGTAGCTGGGGTGGCAGGGGTGCGCCACGGGGCCCGGGGAGCAAGTTCCTCCTGCGGAGGTGTGCGTGGCGCTGTGAGCTGCCCAACACACAGGCTCCAGAGCTGGCGCTTGTGGCTGCGCTTTCTTTCTTGGTCTTGGGCGGTTAGTAAGGCCGTGCAGGTGAACACCCCGCTGCCCTCTCCCCCGGGGGGCTGTGGGGCTCTTGGGTGCTGCTCCCCCTGGGCTGCTGGCACATGCAAAGTGCAGAGACACTCTGGGGGGAGCTGTCCTTCACCAGCTGGCGCTGCTGCCATCTCTCCATCAGCGTGACAGCAGCAGTGTCCCCAGACAGGGGCCTCTGTCCCCCTCCCCCTGGGGACAGTCAGCACCGGGGGGGGGGACAGATGGGAAGGGGGAGGGACCCTAAGCCCCCTCGGGAATCCCCCCAGCGGACCCCAGCACTGACTCTTAGCACCAGGAAGGGGGACCATACAGCCGGCCACTGGGCTCTGCTTCTGCGAGAGCAAGCCTGCACGCACCGACCGTGGAGGGCCGCGGGGGGGCGCTCTCCCCTGACGCTCACAGAGCTCTCGCGCGCTCTCATCCAGCTGCACAGAAAGTGTGCCACCTCGCCGGGATTAATGTGACCGACTTCACCAGAGCCATCCTGACCCCACGCATCAAAGTTGGACGGGATGTGGTGCAGAAAGCTCAGACGAAAGAGCAGGTATAACCAGCACTGGCTCTTCTCATCCATCTACTACCCATCCATCTGCCCATCCATCCACCTACCCATCCATCCAACCAACCATCTACTACCCATCCATCCATCCATCCAACCATCCATCCAACCATCTGCCTACCCATCCATCCATCCACCTACCCACCCATCCTCCCATCCATCCACCTACCCACCCATCCTTCCATCCATCCAACCATCTGCCTACCCATCCATCCATCCACCTACCCACCCATCCTCCCATCCATCCACCTACCCATCCATCCTTCCATCCATCCATCCACTCATCATCTGTCCATCCATTCATCCTTCCATCACCCACACATCTCTCCATTATCCATCCATCCACCTTCCTACCTATCCATTCATCCATCTCCACCCGACAGTAGACTATTCAGAGTCCCATGTCAGATTCTGAGGATTTGGTGGTAAATGAGAACGGCAGCGTCGCTTACTCATGACCTCTGACCTCCTAACTGAAGGCAGGAGCCTTGCTGTGGAAATGCTCGGGTGTCTCTGCGTGTCCCCGGAAGGTCTCCCACTCTTCCCGCAGGCTTCCTGCCCACTGGATCACGGCCCCTTCCTTTTCCTGCTTTAAAGGGCTGATAAAAGGCAGTGGGGGACTCACAAGTCTGCGCCCCCAGCCCTGGTGTTGGGGAAGTGCAGGCCTCGGGTGATAGCGTGTCCCCCTGCGCCCCCTGCAGGCCGACTTCGCCATCGAGGCCTTGGCCAAGGCCACCTACGAGCGGCTTTTCCGCTGGATACTCACCCGCGTGAACAAAGCCCTGGACAAGACCCATCGGCAGGGGGCGTCCTTCCTGGGGATCCTGGACATTGCTGGATTTGAGATCTTCGAGGTACAGTGTGGTGGGACTGTGGCAGCCATGTCTCAGTCCCCGGGGGCCGCGACTTTCCCATGAAGAAATGATTATTTTGGAGAGGAAGGCCACTGGAGGAGATATAGCTGTTTAGTGAAGACAGAAGCTTGGGGCTATACGAGACAGAAAGCCAAGGGGGGTTTGCTGGTTTGTACAGTGGAGTAACCGGAGTACAGCTGCATCCGCTAGGCAGGGCCTGCCTGCCTGCCATCCTGGCTTCCATTCTCCAGCAGGTTCCCTCCTCATGGTGGCAAGATGGCTGCCACAGCTCCATGCAATCTTCTCTCAGCAACTAGAGCAGAGAGGAAGACATCCCATTTCCAATTTCTGAGTTCCAATGATTGCCCTCCAGCCAGGCACTGTTTTCAGACCCAGTGAAGGATTTCACATGGTGTGGACATCGTTGCTGGAGGCAGTTCAGAGGAAGGGGGAGGGGGAGGATGGGAGGGAGAGATAGAGAAAGAGAGAGAGGTATCTTTTAAGGTTTAAAGATACACAGGAGACATCTGCTACAGACAGTCTGAGCCTCAGTTTCCCCAGCTGTAAGGTGATGAGTCCATGCCTCTGTGGCGGCCGTAGATGAATGTCGCAGGGAGGAGTGATAAGCCTCCTCAAACCACGCGGCACAGGTTGTCGCCTGTGCTAACCCCAGGGTCTCTGTGGGTGCTGAGTGGCAGGGACGAGGTCTCTCGAGGGGGCGGGGGAGGGGCGCCGCCCTCTGACGTCACCGCCCTCCCCCCCACGCGCAGGTGAACTCCTTCGAGCAGCTGTGCATCAACTACACCAACGAGAAGCTGCAGCAGCTGTTCAACCACACCATGTTCATCCTGGAGCAGGAGGAGTACCAGCGCGAGGGCATCGAGTGGAACTTCATCGACTTCGGCCTGGACCTGCAGCCCTGCATCGAGCTCATCGAGCGCCCGGTGAGGGGCCCGCCCGCTCCCCTAGGCCTCAGGCCATGCTTTGCTCTGGGGCATGCTAGTAAAGGCCCCGGGAGGTAAGGATGCTCTGTGAGACCCGGACAGCAGGGGGCGATAGAGGACATGTCTTTTACGGTGCTGGCCTCCTATTGGCCAGGGGGTAATTGTTGGATGGATTGGGAGGAGGAGGCTGAAATCCATCCTGAGAGCTGGGCGCCTATAGACATGGATGGGGGGGTTAGGGGTGGGGTGGGGGGGTGCCTTGCTCTCCCTGGCGAGCTGGGGCAACCCCACACCTAACTGGCCCCGCCCACCTCGGTGTCCGTCCTCAGAACAACCCTCCGGGCGTGCTGGCCCTGCTGGATGAGGAGTGCTGGTTCCCCAAAGCCACAGACAAGTCCTTCGTGGAGAAGCTGTGTTCCGAGCAGGGCAACCACCCCAAGTTCCAGAAGCCCAAACAACTCAAGGACAAGACGGAATTCTCCATCATCCACTACGCGGGGAAGGTGTGAGGGCGGGGCCGGGGCTCGCTCCCTCCTGGGGTGAGGGGCCCAGGCAGACCCCACACAGCCCCCCTAGCCATGTAGCAAATCAGATCCCAACCCTATCCCAAATATGGCCTCCACGCGTGTAACTTCTCTTTAGGTCTCATTGTGGCTGCCAGACTGGCGGACCAGCCCTGGGGTTTAACAAAAATCCGGGGTTAGGGATGTGGCTCAGTGGTAGAGCGCTCGCCTAGCATGCATGAAGCCCTGGGTTCGATTCCTCAGCACCACAAACACAGAAAAAGCCGGAAGTGGTGCTGTGGCTCAAGTGGTTGAGTGCTAGCCTTGAGCAAAAGTTCAGGGACAGTGCTCAGGCCCTGAGTTCAAGCACTAGGACTGGCCAAAACCCCCAAAACTCTGCCATTGCCGGCAGGCTCCAGCGAGGGGGCCTGTGGGAGACGCAGCCCCGTTGCTGTCCTCACCCTCATTGTCACGTCGTGGCTGCCCGTGTGCAAACCTTGGCTTAGGGCTCCTAGGTAGGCCTAGCCATTGCCCTAACAACCAACATCCCATAATCCAGCCCCCTTCCTGAGCTGTACTTGCTGCTGTCCTACTGTGTGCAGGGCCAGTCTTTCTTGGTGTATGGGTCGGCCCAACCTGGCAGCCACGATGTCACTTCCTGGGCCAGCTCAGAAGCCCCGGGAGGGAGATGGGAGGACTCGGGCTGCGTTCACCTCACCTGCGCGCTGCTCCTCGGCAGGTGGACTACAACGCGAGCGCCTGGCTGACGAAGAACATGGACCCCCTGAACGACAACGTGACCTCCCTGCTCAACGCCTCCTCGGACAAGTTTGTGGCCGACCTGTGGAAGGACGGTGAGTCCGCAGGCGGTGGAAATCTGGAGATGGTGGTCAGAGCAGCCTGGGGCCGGCAGCTCTGTGAGACTCTCATCTGGCTCCAGGCCTGGGCGGCAGGAGCGGGATTCACTCCTGGGCCCTGATGATGCGAACGCGGCTCGGGCGATCTCGGGCTACCTCCAAGATGAGGCTGCTCACGGCCCATCCCCCCCGGCCCTGCCCAGCCTTGTCCCCTGCTGGCATTGGTCAGCAGAAGAGAGCAGAGGGGGGGCAGGCAACTTGGGGGTCCCCTGGAGGCTATGTCCTCGCCCACCACCCTCCTATCTGGGTCCTCTGGCCGGGGGTAGGGGTGCAGGTCCCCGGTCAGGGCAGAGACCGGAGGCGAACACCGCCTCTTCCCCGTGCCCACAGTGGACCGCATCGTGGGCCTGGACCAGATGGCCAAGATGACCGAGAGCTCCCTGCCCAGCGCCTCCAAGACGAAGAAGGGCATGTTCCGCACGGTGGGCCAGCTGTACAAGGAGCAGCTGGGCAAGCTGATGACCACGCTGCGCAACACCACGCCCAACTTCGTGCGCTGCATCATCCCCAACCACGAGAAGCGGGTGAGCCCCGCGCGGCCACCAGGGGGCGCCCTCGGGGGAGGGAGCTAGCAGGGGAGAGGGGCCTGCCCCCCCCCCGCCCACTCCAAGAGCCTCAGCTGCCGTGGGTGGAAAGATGCCACGGAAGGAGGGGGACTCTGGTGATGACGACCACGGAGGGGGGGAGGGGAGGAGAGGTGGGAGGGAAGGGCTGTAGAATGGATGATGGGCAGGGAGGGAAGGCGGAGAGAGCGAAGCAGCAGCCCTGGGTGCTATCCAGGGGATGCTAATGTACCAAGTCTGTCGACAGCAAAGGACAAATAGCGCCAAAGAAAGCCAGGCGTGGTAGCCCAGACCTGTAATCACAGGACTTGGGAGGCTGGAGCAGGAGGATCGAAAGTTGGAGGCCAGCCTGGACTACGCAGTGAGACTTTGTCTCAAATATATAATTTTTAAAAAGTGGAGGATGGGCCGCGGTGCAGTGGCTCATGCCTGCCTTCCTAGCTACTCAGGAGGCTGAGATCTGAGAATCACAGCTCGAAACCAGCCTGGGCAGAGAAGTCCCCGTGAGACTCTTACCTCCAGCGAACCACTCAAAAACCCGAAGTGGTGCCGTGGCTCAAAGTGGTAGAGTGCTAGCTCAGGGACAGCGCCTAGGCCCTGAGTTCAAGCCCCACGACCCACGGAAAGGGATGGGAAACCAGACCCCAAGCTGAGTCCTGTGTGGGGGCCCCCCCTGGCCCCGCCGGGCCGGGCCTGGCCCGGTGAATGGGGCTGGGGCTGATGGCTCCGGGCGCGGTGGTCACGGCCGTCCTCTGTTGGCGCAGTCGGGCAAGCTGGACGCGTTCCTGGTGCTGGAGCAGCTGCGCTGCAATGGCGTGCTGGAGGGCATTCGCATCTGCCGCCAGGGCTTCCCCAACAGGATCGTCTTCCAGGAGTTCCGCCAGCGGTAGGTGGCCCAGGCCGGGGCTGGGCGCCGAGGGCCGGGGCTGGGCACCGCTGGGGCGCTGGGGTGACTGCTGTCCTCTATTCCAAGCTATGAGATCCTGGCAGCCAACGCCATCCCCAAAGGCTTCATGGATGGGAAACAGGCCTGCATTCTCATGGTAAGCCCGGTCCTGGCCTCCCCGCCCCCCGGCCGTCCAGCCCCAGCCCTCACTGCCCTCCGGGGTGGGAGACGCCTCACTAGCCACCGCAGGGCCCAGCTGGACAGACACGGGAGCTCTCCTCCCACCCGCCCGCCTGCCCTCCCTCCCCGCAGATCAAAGCCCTGGAGCTCGACCCCAACCTGTACAGGATCGGGCAGAGCAAGATCTTCTTCCGCACCGGCGTCCTGGCCCACCTGGAGGAGGAGCGGGACCTGAAGATCACCGACGTCATCATGGCCTTCCAGGCCATGTGTCGGGGCTACCTGGCCAGAAAGTAAAGATGGCCGCCTTCCCCCCCCCCCCGGGATGGTCAGGGGTGGATCTGGGGAGCTCTGGGTTCTCACGGTGGACTCTGCTTGCTGGCTTCCACGACTCAGCCCTTCCCCTGGCCCGCTTCCCACCTCCAGCATCACTGGGGCCCTTCTATCCTTGATGTGGCCAAGATGGCAGCCGCCAAGATGGCAGCCGCCAAGATGGCGGCCATGGCCAAGATGGCGGCCATGGCCAAGAGAGATGGCAGCCGATACCATGCTATGCTTCCTCCCACCCAGTCGCCCTTGCGTGGCCGAGTGCTGGCTTGGTTGGAGATTTCTTAAAGACAACCAAGAGGAGAGTGGATGTGTCAGGAAGGGACTCCTATAGGGCAGAGGCAGGCTGGGTTGGTTTCCTGGGGGTGCTGGTCTGGCCGTGAGTCTGGGGTCCCCCTGGAGCATCGAGAAAGGCAGTGAAGCTCGTGCCGATGCTCAAGAGAGCGCCGGGTGGGAGGGGTGTGTAGGGAGGTCCCACATGGCCGGGGGGGGGGAGGGGGACAGTGAGGCCCAGGGGAGGCCCGTCCCTGGAGGCCGCCTCCCGCCCCGCAGGGCCTTCACCAAGCGGCAGCAGCAGCTGACGGCCATGCGGGTGATCCAGCGGAACTGTGCGGCCTACCTCAAGCTGCGCAACTGGCAGTGGTGGAGGCTCTTCACCAAGGTGGGCGCTCACCCCTCTCCCCGGAGGCCGCCCGCCCCAGCCCCCCCCCCCCGCGCGCCCCCGCCCTGCTGGCCCCGCGGCTGCACTGGCGATGGGCTACCAGAGGCCCCGAGCGGGCTCAGTGGCCGCATCCGGCCCGCCCCTTCCACGCCTTCCCCTGGGGACCAGCCTTTCTCTCCCAGCCACCTTCTACTGACTCTGGGAATGCAGCTGTGACTGCGCCCCCTGCTGCCCACTTTGTGAATGTCCCAGCTGACCAGGAGGCCTGCCCAGGGCCAGCCAGGCACAGACACAGATAGATAGGCCCAGGCCATGAAGGGGCCCGCTCTGTGGAAATGTCCACCTTCTTGACCCCACACCTGAAAATCTATACTAAGAAAACCACCTGACCATGCCGGCACCAGTGGCTTACTCCTATAATCCCAGCTACTCAGGAGGCTGCGATCTGTGGATCATGGTTCAAAGCCAGCCAGGGCAGGAAAATCCATGAGATTCCTATCTCCAATTAATCACACAAAAAGCCTGAAGGGGCGCTGTGGCTCCAGTGGTAGAGCACGCGCCTTGAGTGAAAGGAGCTCTCGGGCACAGTGGCCAGGCCCTGAGTTCAAGCCCCAGGACTGGCCAAAACAATTAAAAAAAAACAACCATACACATAAAAAGCAAAAGGTGAGAATGGTGAGCAGTAGGCCCAGGCTCGGCACGCACAGATGACCGCAGGAGAGCCTCTCGGTGCTGCTCCTGTTTGGGCACATGTGTCGTGGTTTGCCCTGTGCACACGACTGGACACTTGGCGACCTCTCTGGTCCCTCACCCTTGGAGGCCGGCCGCACCCTTCACTCTGGCTGCGAGCCAGTGAATCCCGTGGGCACTGGGGCTGCGTGTGAGCGGAGCATGTCCGCGTCCGCGTGCAGGTGAAGCCGCTGCTGCAGGTGACCCGGCAGGAGGAGGAGATGCAGGCCAAGGAGGACGAGCTGCAGAAGACCAAGGAGCGCCAGCAGAAGGCAGAGAGCGAGCTCAAGGAGCTGGAGCAGAAGCACACGCAGGTGCGCAGGCGCAGCTGGGACTACAGGCTGGCGGCCGAACACCAGGCCACAGACGGAAGAGGGGGGCCTCTCACCGGCTCTCTCCCACCCACCCCCCTGCAGCTGGCCGAGGAGAAGAACCTACTTCAGGAGCAGCTGCAGGCGGAGACGGAGCTGTACGCCGAGGCGGAGGAGATGCGGGTGCGGCTGGCGGCCAAGAAGCAGGAGCTGGAGGAGATCCTGCACGAGATGGAGGCCCGCCTGGAGGAAGAGGAGGACCGGGGCCAGCAGCTGCAGGCCGAGAGGAAGAAGATGGCGCAGCAGATGCTGGTAAGGCCGCCCAGGGAAGGAGCAAGCCCTGGTCACCTCAGCTCGCTCTGTGCTCTGTGTGCGTCAGCTAGTGCTGTGTAACAAAACAGCCCCAATGGAAATAATACTTAGCTGCCCTAATGAGAGCTTGGGAAAGCTTAGCCGGGTGGCGTTGGCTCAGGGTGGCGTGCACACCTGCTGAGAGGCTGTTGGGGTGCTTCAGGGCCAGGTGGAAGGCTGAACCCCCTCTCCCAGAACCGCCACGGCGCCCATTATCCTACGTTACAGAGACCGAGAATGCCACTAAGCGACCCTTGAGAGGGAGACGGCGGGGGCTGGGGTCCCTGGCCCTGGTGTTTGTGGGTATCTGAATTCACCTGGGGTTTCTCCCCCCCTCCGCCCCACCCCCCAGGACCTGGAGGAGCAGCTGGAGGAGGAGGAGGCCGCCCGGCAGAAGCTACAGCTGGAGAAGGTCACGGCCGAGGCCAAGATCAAGAAGCTGGAGGACGACATCCTGGTCATGGATGACCAGAACAACAAACTCTCCAAGGTGGGCTTCCCGTGGGGCATCCCTACCCCCCCCCCGCCCCTGGGCCGGGCCCCACGTGACGCCCAGGGAGGGCGGTGTGCAGAGAGGCCTCACCGAGGGGCGGGCTGGGATCTCCCACTGGCCTTGGGGAGGAGGGGAGGCCTCGAAGGGAGGCTTTCCTGGAGGAGGCTGGCATCTCAGCCAAGGAAGAACAGAGACATGGGAATATACGAGCAGAGTCATCTTGACTGGCCCGCTGTGCAAAGGCCCCGGGGCAGAGACACGCTGGCGTGGGGTAGCACTGGAAAGACCGTCCCTTGAGCGGAGGGAGCGGGAGGGACAAGAGGACAAGCGGTCGGCGGGACAAGACACTTCTCTGGCGTTTCAGACGCCTAGAAAACGCCAACACCGCTGCTTCCTGTCCCCCTCTCCACTCCCCATAAACACAGGAGCGGAAGCTTCTGGAAGAAAGGATCAGCGACTTGACTACCAACCTCGCGGAGGAGGAAGAGAAGGCCAAGAACCTCACGAAACTGAAGAACAAGCACGAGTCCATGATCTCGGAACTGGAGGGTGAGCCGGGGCTCCGCAGGCAGTCCCAGGCACCCAGGAGGCTGAGAAGTAGAGGATCCGGGGTGGAGGCCACAGGGCCAGCGGAGTCGGGTGGGGTCTGTGGATCAGGGTGGGTCAGGCACTGGGGCCAGGCCAGAGGGTGCCCCCCCGCCCCCCCCTGCCCGCCCGCGTCCTGACGGGCCCGCCGGCCGTGTTGCAGTGCGGCTGAAGAAGGAGGAGAAGAGCCGGCAGGAGCTGGAGAAGCTGAAGCGGAAGCTGGAGGGAGACGCCAGTGACTTCCACGAGCAGATCGCGGAGCTGCAGGCGCAGATCGCAGAGCTCAGGGCGCAGCTGGCCAAGAAGGAGGAGGAGCTGCAGGCCGCGCTGGCCAGGTACGCCGCGGGGGTGCCTCGGGCAGAGCTGCAACCCCACCCCACCCTCCCACCCTCCCACCCCACCATCGCTGGCTCCCACCGTTGATGGGGCCTGGGCCTGTCCACCGCCCAGTCTTGCTCTTTCTGTCTTGCTGCTGTCCACTCCCCGGCTCAGTGCCCACCTGGCCCCGTTCATGCCCGTGTGAGGAGGGCTCAGGCCTCTGCCTTTGGCCATTCCACCATTCAGTCACTGCCCTCTGGACAGGGTGCCACGCTCCCCCCCAAAGGGCCTGGCGTGGAAGGCCGGGGTGTGGCCTCTAGAGAGAAGGGAGGAAGCCCAGAGCACTATCTTAGTAACGAAGCATCACGAGGGGCCGGGGCGTGGTTCGCTGGGCGCACACAGGGCCCTGGATTCAATCCTCAGCCCTGCCAAAAACATATATGAGGGAAAGAAAGTGTGTGTGTGTGTGTGTGTGTGTGTGTGTGTGTGTGTGTTTGCATGGCATACATGTGCCAGTACTGGGCATTATCCTTTAGTGTTTTTGCTCTTGAGCCACAGCTCCACTTCTGGCTTTGTTTTTTCTGGTTAATTGGAGATAAGAGCCTCGTGGACTTTTCTTCCTGGGCTGGCTTTGAACTGTGATTCTCAGATCTCAGCCTCGGGTAGTTAGGATTATGGGAACAAGCCACCAAACTCTGGGCCTGGGCCTTCAGCTCAAGGCGAGCACTCTACCACTTAAGCCACAGCGCCTCTTTCTGGTGGTTCACTGAAGAATCTCAAGGACTTTCCTGCCTGGGCTGGCTTTGACCCGTGATCCTCAGATCTCAGCCTCCTGAGTAGCTAGGATGACAGGCGTGAGCCACTGGTGCCTGGCTTTTTTTTTTTTCTTTTTCTTTTGAGAAAGGATATCACTGTATAGTTCAGGCTGGCATGGAAGATCCTCCTGCCTCAGCCTCCCGAGTGCTGGGATTACAGGCATGCACAACCACTCCCACTGCGACCTGCTCTTACCACTCTTGGCCCTTTTGTTCCACATGAAGCTGTCCCTCCCCCCCCCCACGTCCTGGAGATGTGTATGAGATGTTGCCCCTACCCCTTGGGTCTTAGCCCTGTTCCCCACCCCCCCTTCCCGGCAGGCTGGACGACGAAATTGCGCAGAAGAACAACGCTCTGAAGAAGATCCGGGAGCTGGAGGGCCACATCTCAGACCTGCAGGAGGACCTGGACTCGGAGCGTGCGGCGCGGAACAAGGCCGAGAAGCAGAAGCGAGACCTGGGCGAGGAGCTGGAGGCCCTCAAGACGGAGCTGGAGGACACGCTGGACAGCACAGCCACCCAGCAGGAACTCAGGTGTGGGTCCGGCGCGAGCCCCCACAATGGCTGTGGCTGGATGGGGGAAGAGGCGCTCGGCTCTGGATCCAGTGTCAGCCCCTGGTTTCTTGTCATCAAGGGCCAAGCGGGAGCAGGAGGTGACGGTGTTGAAGAAGGCTCTGGACGAGGAGACGCGGTCCCACGAGGCACAGGTGCAGGAGATGAGGCAGAAGCACACGCAGGCGGTGGAGGAGCTCACCGAGCAGCTGGAGCAGTTCAAGAGGGTATGTGGTGGGCGAGTGCCCTACCTGGAGGGGTCTGGGGCCACCCCTTCGAGAATGCACCCAAGCCCGATGTGCTGTCACACCCCAAACTTGGCGTGCACATGTGGAAAATTCCACACCTGCTTCCATGTGATGCATCAGTCAGGTGCACTGAAGATAAAGTTGGGTACAGTAGCACCTGCCTATAGTCCCAGACACTTGGGTCGTGGTGATCAGGAGCCTCCTAGAGTTCATGGAAAGCCTGGGCAAAAAAAGTAGCCAAGACTTCATCTCCGCTAGTAAAAAGCTAGGGGTAGTGGTACGTGCCTCTGCCATCCCGGCGACTGGCAAAGGGCAAATAGGAGGATCACAGTCCTGGCCTGGCCTTGGCGCGGTGGCTCCCACGTCCCCACAGTGCGGCCTGGGGTCCCTTTTGGGGGTCTGGGACACCCCCCCCTCTCTGTGGAAATAGCCCCCACTTGAGCCATAGCCCCGATTTGTAGTTGGGACTTGTGATGGGGTCTCCAGGCTGGCCTCTGACTGTCATCATCCCATCTCTGCCTGGCGGGTAGCTGGGATTCCAGGGGTGCCCCACCATGCCCAGGGACCTGACCGCTGGTGCCTGGCTTGGTTTGGACCCGAGGAGATGGGGTGGCAGTTTGTCAGCCCGTGCATTTGGAGAACAGCACCCCAGAAGTGTTGTCTGGGTGGATGGGTGTGTGTGTCCCAGCTGCAGAGCCGGGCAGCACAGCCCTAGGGAGGAGGGAGGAGCAGAGGGGGGAAGGGAAGGAAGGCAGCCAACCTCCCCCCCCCCCCCACGTGCTGCCCCAGGCCAAGGCGAATCTGGACAAGAGCAAGCAGACGCTGGAGAAGGAGAACGCGGACCTGGCCGGGGAGCTGCGGGTCCTGGGCCAGGCCAAACAGGAGGTGGAGCATAAGCGCAAGAAGCTGGAGGTGCAGCTGCAGGAGCTGCAGTCCAAGTGCAGTGACGGGGAGCGCGCCCGCGCCGAGCTCAGCGACAAGGCCCACAAGCTGCAGGTGAGCGCCCCCTAGCGGCGGCCGCCCCTCCCGTCCCGCCTGCCACGCGCTGTCCCGGCCTTCGGACGCCGGCCAGGCGGGCGATGCCTGCCTAACGCATCACCTAACATGCCGTTACTCTGGAAGGGGAAGGCGTGTCCTGTCCGTGGGACTGGGGAGCCTGTGCGCAGGCGCAGTGGTCAGAGACGGCTGCTGGGGACGAAGGAGCGGGTTGCGAGGGAAAACATACGGGGGGGGCACCATGGCTGCATAAGGAACGGCCTTTGAGCCCCATGATCGGGTGATGGGAAGCCAGCGGAGGGCTTCACGCTGAGGTCTGTCCTACTGGGGTTCCACCGGCCTGGCCTGATGTTCTCAGCCTTCCACCCCGTGCTTGGCATGTGTGTAGTGGGAGTGCAGGGCCGGGAAGGAAGGAAGGAAGGAAGGAAGGAAGGAAGGAAGGAAGGAAGGAAGGAAGGAA
>NW_012267230.1:8311714-8327551 GCF_000151885.1 Dipodomys ordii
AGGAAGGAAGGAAGGAAGGAAGGAAGGAAGGAAGGAAGGAAGGAAGGAAGGAAGGAAGGAAGGAAGGTTCTTCGCGCTTGCAGTGAGCAGATGGTGGAGGTTTATTACCCACCATCATTCACAGCCTTGCGGCAAATGTGTGTTGGGGGCCGGGGCGGGGGCCGCTGTGCAGCAGAGGCTCTGGCGTCTTAGGCTGTGGGGTGCGGGTGAAAGGGCACGGCCACCGCAGCCTCGGGCATCTGCGAGTCCCTCACATGATCCTCTGCACAGCGTCTCAGCACATGGCTCAGCCCCACTGCTGGGATCCAGGCCCAGTCAATCCAGCTGGGGCTCGCAGCGCAGCAAAGGGTGTGTGTGACAGGGCATCACCCCTCGGGGGCTGGCGTCTTCCCCCGCCCCGGCCCCCGCAGGTGCTGTGCTATGAAGGCGCAGAGGCTTGTCTCGCGTGGTGAGGGCCCCGCTTTAGACGCTTCCGCTCACGGGCTCTCCCTCACCCTCAGAATGAAGTAGAGAGCGTCACGAGCCTGCTCAACGAGGCGGAGGGCAAGGCCATCAAGCTGGCCAAGGACGTGGCCTCCCTTGGGTCCCAGCTGCAGGACACACAGGTGAGCTGCTCCGCATCCTGGGGTGGGGTGGGGGTGGGGGTGGGCAGGTCCCGGGGCCCCGGCTGGGCCGGTTCCCTGGAACCTCCGCGTCGGCCCCCCATAGGAGCTGCTCCAAGAAGAAACGCGCCAGAAGCTCAACGTGTCCACCAAGCTGCGGCAGCTGGAGGATGAGCGCAGCAGCTTGCAGGAGCAGCTGGACGAGGAGACCGAGGCCCGGCAGAACCTGGAGCGCCACGTGTCCTCGCTGAACGTGCAGGTGCGCCCCCTGCTGGCGGGACCCCGCGGTGACCGCGCCCGTCTCCCGTCCTCCCCCTGGGTGAGCTGGGAGGGGGCGGGCCGGGCCTCCACCCTCACCCCCCACTGGGCCTCTCTCTCCCCTCTCAGCTCTCGGACTCCAAGAAGAAGCTGCAGGACCTGGCCAGCACCGTGGAGGCCATGGAGGAGGGCAAGAAGCGCTTCCAGAAGGAGATCGAGGGCCTCACGCAGCAGTACGAGGAGAAGGCGGCGGCTTACGACAAACTGGAAAAAACCAAGAACAGACTTCAGCAGGAGCTGGACGACCTGGCCGTGGACCTGGACAACCAGCGGCAGCTGGTGTCCAACCTGGAGAAGAAGCAGAAGAAGTTTGACCAGGTGGGAGCTTGGGGGGGGCTGCATTCCACCCCATGGCAACACCTCTAGACTTTTCTAGACCCCAGCGCCGTGGGGGCCCCCAGCAATCCAGTGCTCCACCCCAGTTTCTCACCCCCAGGAGGAAGGGAGGCAGCAGGTCACACTCAAAGCCGACGGCCTTTAGCCTGCGTTTCCCTGGCCGTTTATTATGTTAAATCTCAAGCCCAGCTAAGTAGAACCAGCACAGGGGAAGCCTCGAGCAGCGGCCACCTGACCCCACCACGGACAGAACTCCATGCCCGCCCGGGAGGCAGAGCCCCAGCTAGCCACATGGTTTTTTATCTTGTGGGTACATTTCCCTCCCTCCACATCTCAACGTGAGCAGGACTGACTAGAGTTCAAGAGCTCCTTTGGTAGGCAGGTGTGGTAGGTAGTGCATGCCTGTAATCCCAGCACTCGCTCCGGAGACTGAGGCATGAGGATTGGAGTTGGAGGCCGGTTTGGTTTCCGGTGAATATTTGTCACAGAAGGTAACGGTCCCGGGAGGCGGGGATGTGGCCAGGCACCTCTTAGGCCTCTGTGCGTCGTGTTGCAGTTGTTAGCCGAGGAGAAGAACATCTCCTCCAAATACGCGGATGAGAGGGACCGAGCGGAGGCCGAAGCCAGGGAGAAGGAAACCAAGGCCCTGTCCCTGGCCCGGGCCCTCGAAGAGGCCCTGGAGGCCAAGGAGGAGCTGGAGAGGACCAACAAAATGCTCAAAGCCGAGATGGAAGACCTGGTCAGCTCCAAGGACGACGTGGGCAAGAACGTAAGTCGCTGGCCGGCGGGTGGAGGCTGCCGGGCTTCCGCTCGGGGGACGAGGCCTCACGCTGCGGGGGGTGCGGGGGCGCCCACAGGTGCACGAGCTGGAGAAGTCCAAGCGCGCCCTGGAGACGCAGATGGAGGAGATGCGGACGCAGCTGGAGGAGCTGGAGGACGAGCTGCAGGCCACGGAGGACGCCAAGCTGCGGCTGGAGGTCAACATGCAGGCCCTCAAGGGCCAGCTCGAGCGGGACCTGCAGGCGCGGGACGAGCAGAACGAGGAGAAGCGGCGGCAGCTGCAGCGACAGGTGAGCCCTCTCCCCCGGCGGGGGCTCCGTGGAGCTCTCCCCCGTGGGTGGCTCAGGGCGGCCCCGCAGCTCTGCCCGTTCCCCCGCTCAGCTGCACGAGTTGGAGACGGAGCTGGAGGACGAGCGGAAACAGCGCACCCTGGCGGCGGCGGCCAGGAAGAAGCTGGAGGGCGACCTGAAGGACCTGGAGCTGCAGGCCGACTCGGCCATCAAGGGGCGGGAGGAGGCCATCAAGCAGCTCCGCAAACTGCAGGTGCGTGGCCCACGGCGGGCGGACGCGGGGCGGCCTCGATCCCAGGCGCCACAGGGAGGGCTCTGCGCGCTCAGGCCCGCCCCGGTTGGGTGGTGACTTTCCACCGTGTGGCCGTGGGCGGGTGCCACGGTCAGGCACTGGAGGCGGTGGCGGAGGACTGGCCTTGTAAGGAGCCCTTGGCGTGTCCGCCGTGTGTCCCGCGCAGGCTCAGATGAAGGACTTCCAGCGAGAGCTGGAGGACGCGCGGGCCTCCAGGGACGAGATCTTCGCCACAGCCAAGGAGAACGAGAAGAAGGCCAAGAGCCTGGAGGCCGACCTCATGCAGCTCCAGGAGGTAGCGCACCCCCAAATGCCATGGTCCCCCCGGAGCAGGCCAAGGGGGGAGGGGCCTCCCCAGAGCCTTCCTGAGCCCAGGGGAACCTGCATGTCAAGGTCTCTGGAGACTGCAGGGGGGGTGCAGAGTTGGGGTGTCGGGGCCCCCCTCCATGGGGCACAGCCAGCCATCTCCTCCGCCACAGGACCTGGCGGCGGCCGAGCGCGCGCGGAAGCAGGCTGACCTGGAGAAGGAGGAGCTGGCCGAGGAGCTGGCCAGCAGCCTATCTGGAAGGTATGGGGGGTGCAGGGGACTGGGCGACAGCTCGTGGGGTGCACATGAACCCCAGGTGGGTGCTGATGGCTGACCGAGCTCCCTCACCAGGTGTAGGGACAGACCCCCGGTGAGGGACGGGTTACCAGGCGTAGGGACAGACCCCCGGTGAGGGACGGGTCTCCAGGCGTAGGGACAGAACCCCCGTGAGGCGCGGGTCACCAGGCGTAGGGACAGACCCCCCGTGAGGCACGGGCCTGCTTGGAGGCGTGGCCACACCCATTCACTCCGAATAAGTAGTGTTGGGGGCGGGAGGGGAGAGCTGGTCCCCGCTCGGTCCTGGGCTCCTCTTGCTAGCAGGGACCTTGGATGAGGCGTCTGAGCCTCTCCACAATTAGAACGAGGCCAATCGGAGGAGGGAGGGCGTCCAGCGGCGGGGGAGGAGGGACCAAGCTGGCCGCGTCCCCCAGGAACACGCTGCAGGACGAGAAGCGCCGCCTGGAGGCCCGGATCGCGCAGCTGGAGGAGGAGCTGGAGGAGGAGCAGGGCAACATGGAGGCCATGAGCGACCGAGTCCGCAAGGCCACCCAGCAGGTGACGCCTCCGGCCGGGAGAAGGCGTCCTGGCTCTCTCCTGTGGCCAGCTCTGCGAGGAGGGGGGAGGCCTGAAGTTAGAGACGCAGGGCCTAGGCATGCTCCCGCCCCTGTTCCTCGCCCCCTCCTAAGCAAGGCTGGCACAGTCAGTGAACAGTCACGGAAGCCAGGTGTGGTGGTACACCCCTGTAATCCCAGCTACCCAGGAGGTGGAGACAGGACGATTGTGAGTTCGATGCCAGTCCGGGCAAAGGGCACGGCGTGGGCGTTGCTGAAGAGCTGAGAGCCAGCGGTCACGGTGGGGGCTACAGGAGCGGGAGGAGGCTGAGCCGCCGGCCCTCTGTGACCGCCCCTCGCGCCCCCCACGCAGGCTGAGCAGCTCAACAACGAACTGGCCACGGAGCGCAGCGCGGCCCAGAAGAACGAGAGCGCGCGGCAGCAGCTGGAGCGGCAGAACAAGGAGCTGCGCGGGAAGCTGCAGGAGATGGAGGGCGCCGTCAAGTCCAAGTTCAAGTCCACCATCGCCGCACTGGAGGCCAAGGTGGCGCAGCTGGAGGAGCAGGTGGAGCAGGAGGCCAGGTGAGCGGTGCGGGGCCCTCGGGGCTTTGTTCCCGCCACCTGGCACACGCACGCCGTCACACACACACCCATGACCGGCACACTGCAAGCAGCTGACCTGGGTATATTTTTTTGCAAGCCTAGGCAACAGTTAGGGAGACCCTATGTCACATACAAGCTGGACATGGTGGTTGCCGACTTGGGAGGTGGAGATAGGAGGATCACAAGCCAAGGCCAGTGGGACCAAAGAGTAAGGCACTGTCTGAATAGAACACACTAGAAGCAAGAAGATCGGGGCTTGGCTCAGGTGGCAGAGCTCTGGCCTACCAAGTATTAGTCCCCAGTTCTGAAAAAAAAAATGTATTATGTTTGCTTCAGTGGCTTCACATTTTCATCCTTTCAAAAATAAAGCCCGTAGCTGGAGTTATGCCACAGGCACACGCCTGTAGTTCTAGCTCCTCAGGAAACTGAGATCTGAGGATCACGGTTCAAAGCCAGCCCGGGCAGGAAGTTCCATGAGACTCTCATCTCCAATGAACCACCAGAAAACCAAAAGTGGGACTGTGGCTCAAAATGGTAGCGTGCTAGCTAACCTTGAACGAGAACACTCAGGGCAGCACAGGTCCTGAGGTCAAGCCACACAACCGACAAAAATAAAACACAAATGATAAAAGATACAGTGCTAGGAAAGTCCAGGTTGGAACTAAAGGAAGATCAGAGAAAATAAGAACATACAATTTTCCACAGAACCGGGTAGCGGATCATAGAATAGACTGTCTGCTGGATGAACTCATACAGTCACTGAAGGACTAGGCTCAGTATGAATCTTTAGTAGAAGTCATTTCCAAAAGACTTAAGTTGATTTGTTACTCATGCTTTTCATAAAATAAGGAAAAAATTTTAGTTAAAAAAACAAATGAAGCCCATACTATAGCCACCCTCCTCCCGTCATTCCTCTGTTTTTGATGGAGGTAGAGGGGTTTGAACTTTTGGGGCCTTGTACTCATGAGACAAGTGCTCTATCACTTAGGCCATACTGTCAGCCCAAGTCATGGGGCTTGAACCCAGGGCCTGGACGCTGTACCTGAGCTTTTGTGCTCAAGGCTAGAGCTCTACCACTTGAGCCACAGTGCCACTTCAGGCTTTTTTTCTTTTTGCTTATGTGGTGCTGAGGAATTGAACCCAGGGCCTCATGCATGCAAAGGCAAGCGCTCTACCACTGCGCCACCTTCCCAGCCCAAGGGTCTTGTGTTATCGTCTGGGCCAGCCAGGACTGTGATGCCATTTCCACTTACCATGTGGATGGGATGACGGTGTGTGCCACCGTGTCGGCTTGTTAAGACAGGGCGCTCACTCTAAAAGATACACACACACATTCATAGACATGGACATACACGCACACATAGAACGTGACTAACTCTAGAACCATTTAGGACTAATAAGAGGGCATGTAACTGTGACACACACTGCAATTATGTATGCGCATGAAGATGTCCTAAACGGTCTCCCACCACAGAGCGTTCTGGCGGAGCCGGACCTGGGGCGCGTCCCACCCTGGGCACAGGGTTGGTGCTCACAGAAGCGCCTCCCCTGTCTGGTTGTGTGCAGGGAGAAGCAGGCGGCTGCCAAGGCGCTGAAGCAGAAGGAGAAGAAGCTGAAGGAGGTACTGCTGCAGGTGGAGGACGAGCACAAGATGGCGGAGCAGTACAAGGAGCAGGTAGCCCGGCCCGGCCCGCGCCTCGCCCGCCTGCCCGGCCGGCCCCTGGGTGCCCGCTGAGCCTCCGACTTGCCCTGCACAGGCCGAGAAAGGCAACACCAAGGTCAAGCAGCTCAAGAGGCAGCTGGAGGAGGCGGAGGAGGAGTCCCAGCGCATCAACGCCAACCGCAGGAAGCTGCAGCGGGAGCTGGACGAGGCCACCGAGAGCAACGAGGCCATGGGCCGGGAGATGAGCGCGCTCAAGAGCAAGCTCAGGTGAGGCCTGCCCCCCCCACCAGCCCCACGCCCCACCCCGCCGGGGACGGGAGGAGAGAGGAGATGGGGAGAGAAAAGGAGAGGAGGAGGAGGAGTAAAAAGAAGATGGGGAGAAGGAGAAATAAAAGGATAAGAAGAGAGGAGGAGGTGGGGGAGGAGGAAGATGAGCAGGATGATGAGGGAGGAGAGAGTAGAGGGGAAAGGATGAGGGGCTGGAAGAGGAGGGAGATGAGGATGAGTAAAAGGATGAGGGACAGGGCAGGAGGAAGTAGGGGGAAGGGAAGATGGGGAGCAGCTAGGAGAGGAAGAAGTGGAGGAGAAGAGGATGAGTAAAAGGAGATGGAAAAGAAAGGAAGGAGGGAGGGGAGGGGGAGGAGGGAGGGGAAGGAAGGTGGAAGTGTAGGAGAGGAGGGAGGGGAGGAGGGAGGGGAAGAGGAGGGAGGGGAGCAGGGTCTTCCATCTTGAGATCTTTCCATCATGGGACCCTGCACAGCTCCCACCCTCTCTCCCCCTCAACATGGCGGAGTTTCTGGAAGGCTCTCTGTCCCGCTCTGGGTCTCCCGCGGGTTCTTGCCAGCCACGGATCCGCTCACGGCACACACCAGCTCAGCTCCAAACGCTTCTGTCCTCTCCTCTCCTCTGTCCAGTCCGGTATCTTTCCAGAACTAACCACGCCTGCCCTTCGCACTCAGGTCCGCGCACCCACCCTAACGCCGGCCCAGGCGCGCGCTCCCCGCCCCCCGCCTGGGAACCCGAATGCCGAGGACAGCAGCAGCTAACTGCCCGCACGCCGGGCTCCGGGGCACCTCTGCCCTGGCCCCACAGCTACGCTGCTGGGGAGGGCACCCCGCTTTCCCTTCAGAACACTGTGCGAGAATCCAGCCACTGCTGCCACCCCGGTCCACGCGGCCAGCACCGCCCCCCAGCACCCCACAGCTGACCATCAGGGCAACCAACCCTCCACCCAAGCCCTGCCGTTAGCTACTGCAGCGCGCCGGCTGGGAGCTCAGGGCCCGGCCTCCGCCTGGGCCTCCGCACTCCCCAAGTCACTCCACACACCCACCCTCGCTTCCTTCTCTGCCACCGTCCCTTGTCCCTGGCCTCCACATCACCAGGCCCACGCTGCCACCCGTCCCTCTCCCCACAAGCCCCAGGGGGTCTGTCTGTCTGGCCTGCTCTTACACCGGCACTAACGATGGCTTTGAAATGAACCATTTTATGACCGTTTGCGCCGGGCATTTACACAGCCTTGCCTTCAACTCACAGATCGCGACAAAATTAAATATGCTTCAAAGAGTACAACGCTGACCTCTTGCTAGTACTGCCCCCCCCCCACTCCTGCAATTGGGACTAGGGCTCAAAGAGAAGGCCCACGTGATCAGCAGACAGAAGCTGCCGTGGTTGAGACGGTGGAGGGAGCCCATCCCGTGCTGCACGGCCTCGCTGGGCAGTGGGCCAGGAAGCCATGCAACGTGGTTTTGGAGGACAGCCTGCGACTGGGGACACGGAGGTGGAGGAGGGGGACAGTGTGGCTCCCCCTCCCCCCGGCAGCTCCAGCCCTGAGGGGTCCAGGGAGGGCGGCTGTGCTCCCATATGGACCCCAAGTGTGTGCCAGGGCCTGGGTACTGCCCCCTCTCCCCACGAGCCTGCCCCATCTAGACAGCCGAGGCCTTGCGCGCCAGGTCGCGCAGATGCAGGCTGAGGCGCCGCCGCCCCTTGCTGCACAAAGATGGAGTGGGATGAAGCTGGTCCTCGGCAGCAAGGCCTTGTGGAGCAGGTTTCTGTCTGTCAGGGCAGCCGCCCTTCGCCCGGGCGCCAGGTTCAGGAAGGATGCTCGGCGCATGCGGGGCGAGCTCGGCCCGGGGGTGATGTCAATGCCTTTGCTGTTACTGCGGCCGCGGTGACCGCGCAGGCATGTCTCTCTCTGTTTCAGAGGGCCCCTCCCACAGGAAACCTCGCAGTGACCCAGCAGGTACCCCGCTCCCGCACCACGGCCCGTGTGTCACTCTCTCTGCGCCCTTTCTGCCCAGCACACCCTTCCTTCCAGTCCTTGCAAATTCCCCGCCCGCAAAAATCGAAGGGCTTAGACATTTCGTTCAAAACAGTGGGGCCTTGCCACATCCCCACCCCGTCCTCCTGCGGACGTCTGTCGACAGGGCATGTGTCACTCAGATTTATTTTTCCTTACCTTTATGCTGAAGTCACTCCTCCACGGTCAGGATGCCTCGCGCAGGGTGAAGAAATCCACGTGATAAATGCGACAAGCCCGCACTGTCTGTTCTGCAGACTGGGCGTGGCTTCTGCCCAGCTGGTCGGGGTCTGACCCCAGCCCACAGCCTCCCACAGCTCCGCCTCCACCGCTGCGCTGAGCACCTGAGCACGTGGTGCACGTGCGTGCGTGGGGACTGGCCACGCCCCCGCTCCGGGCCTGCATGCGCTCGGGGGAGTGGGCACCCAGGGCCCCGCTCAATGGGGCGCAGAGGCCTCCACGTCTCTGGGCTCCTGGGAACTTGTCTGTGCAGTGAACCTGTAAAGGGCTTGAGTTTTCTCTTAGGCTCGGAGAGGCCAATGAGCCCTCGTCTGGGTCTGCGTTTCTTTTGGAGGCTCCACTTGGCTACTGCTACCATATACTTAAAGCTGGGTCAGCTCTTGCCAGGAGCTTGTGAGTGGGTTGGCGGGGGGCACTAGGGTAGCCCTCCTGCCAATTTGGCTGAGCTGGTCTGTTGCTGCTGTGGCCCACTGTGCCTCAGACAAGGTCAAATTCTCCAGGGCCAGACCCTCTTCAGGCAGCCTCTGGAGGGGTCTCTTCTTGTAATCGAGCTGGATTTAAACTAGCCCAGGAAAGGCCTGAAGCCAGGACAGATCTGTTGCTGAGATCAGAGGCCAGGAGATCCCTCAGCTCTTCTGACAAGCCAGCACATGCCAAGAGGCAGTGTCCCCTTCCTCTGCCCTGGCAAGCCTACCCACTTTAGATGGGGGGGTGTCCTGTGACTTTAGCACAAGGGTGGCTGATGTTCATTTCCACACCTTGAACTTCTAGAACCTTTTCTCAGTGCTGGAAAGAAAGGGGTGGAGTTCCTTTCCTAATGGAGCAAAAGTCTAGGCATCTCCCCATGCATCTGGGGGCAGGGATGTGTGTGCTTATATCAGGAATGGCTACAACTTTTAAGTATTTATTCCTGATTGCTGTACAGGCTCCTAGTGGGGCCCCCTTCTCAGAGATCAGGAAATCTCCGGGTCTTGCTTACGCCTCTGGTTTTACCTGTCTGAGCTGTTCCTTTGATTGGAGGGTCTGTCTATGGGTGAGCTCATCTCCTGGCTTCTTGGCCCAGTCTTCCTGCACTGGAGTGGGCACTTAGATGGCCTAGAAGGAGTTAAGGCTTGTCCTCCGACTTGGGTCAAATGGGGCCTGGTGGACAGAGCCACAGGCTATGTTCAACCGTAAAATTCCACTGAAGTTGCCAACAGAGAGGCTAGTGCCCAGTAGATCCGCTTCTGACCCCTCCTGCCCACGTCTCCCTCCCACCCACCTTCCTAGGTTTAGCCCTTCCTGTGAAGGCAGGATAGGCCTGGATAAGAGAGCGAGATGGGCAAAGGCCTGAGGAGACAGGGGCAGTGAGGACAGGGGCGTGTCTACCTTGCATTAAGATGTAATTTACCAGCCGGCACCAGCAGCTCATGTCTGTAATAATCTGTGCTACTCAGGAGTCTGAGAGCTAGGGATGGAGAATCAAAAGCCAGCCTAGGCAGACAAATCTACAAGACACTTTACCAAAAAAGACAGGAATGAAGCTGTTGGCTCAAGTGGTAAGAGTACCAGCTTTGAGTTTTACTCAAGCTTGGGGACAGTGCCCAGCCCTTCGGTGCAAGCCCCAGTACTGGTGCGCGCACACACACTCACACGAAGATGTAACTTATGTAGCTAACCAAAACACGTTCACTGAGCTCCTACTTTATGCCATGTGTGACACATCCGTGGTGCGCCGAGAACACAAGCCATCCAGACACAATCCCCACCTTTGGGGGATCTGGAGAGGGAAGCTTCGCACGGGTAGGGGGCGCCCCTCCCGTGTCTACCACCCATCTCATCACACTGCTCTGGCTGTGAACTTTCAAATCAGCTGAAAGCTTAGCCCTGTCCCCTTTGCCTTCTAAAGGGGGGAGGGGGTGCTACAGCACAGCAGGTTGTTCTATTACCCCCCCCAAAAGATAGGAGACTTAGCCATCACCTGCCCTTCTATTCCAATCCCAGATTGCAGGAACTAGGGTCCCGAGCATCAGATGACCAAGCCAGACAGTTTGGAAAGCAGACAATGGCCCTGATTAGACACGGCGCACCCCCATACCTTAAGCTCTGCCAGGGTTTCTCACCCTGGGCCGGACTCTTCTCTGCTGACTGTTGGCATTTGGTCTGGACGTCTCTGCTTCTTGTAAAACAATCTACCCAAGCTGGAAAGAGGGGGCTAAAGCTGGGCGCCTCTTCTGCCTCCAACCCACAGGAGAGGAAACGAGACGGCGTTCATCCCTTCCAGAAGGTCCGGAGGCCGCAGGGTTATCGAGAATGCGGATGGTTCCGAGGAAGAAACAGAGTCCAGGGATGGAGACTTCAACGGCATGAAATCCAGCGAGTGAGCCCGCCAGGCCCCGCAGACTCTGGTCCGTCCTCGACTTGCAGATGGCCCCCGCACCCCTCACCACGACCACGCCGGCGCCGCCCCCGCCGGCGGGTGTCCATCCTGGGTTTAGAAGTCCATCGGGAGACGCGGCCCGGCCTCCCACTGGCGGTGGCGCGTGCCCTGATGGCCAGTTTTGGGCAAAACACAGGTGATAACCAGTCACCGGCGCTGGGTTTCCATGAATTGGGGGGTTACCAAATGGGCATCACTGCCCTCTCACGGCCCCAACTCGTTTCCTCCCTGTGGACCCCCCAACCTCTCCAGAAAGACCCTTGCTTAGGAATTTTTCTTCCCCTGCCCTGCCTGTCACGCCTCAGACCACACAGCAAGCGCCTCCTGTAGTCTCAGGAATTAACGCGGGAAGCCCAGGGCTCAAGCAGAGATGCCACACTGTCTTGCTTGCATCCGGATTGTACTTGCCGACACGTGCACTAATAAAAGGTTCTAAGTCACCAGAAAGGTGATGTGATTCTTCTGTCCAGCCCTTTTCTGCAGAGCAAAGCACGGGGGGTGGGGGAGGACGACACCCCCGGTGAACCCCAGCAATAACAGGAAGTCAGGGCTATCTGGTCAGCTGGGAGGCGATCCGGTGGAGGGAGGGGCTGAGGCTGGGCGTGGCTCAGCCTGGTGGCACTCCCCTGACCTGTGTGAGGCTCTGGGCTCCGTCCCTAGACAGCCCAAGCAAGAAGAAAAAGCAGCGGCTCAAACCTGTGACCCCAGCCACGCAGGGAAGGCTGGGCCAGCCCAGGCGTAAAAGTTCACAAAACCCCATCTCAGTCAGTGGCCGGGTGTGGTGGTGCACGCCTGTTATCCCAGCAACAGGAGGAAGATGTGTGACAGCTGGGCACAGTGGCGTCAGCCTGTCATCCTCAGTGGTTCAGGAAATCACAAGTAGGAGAGTCAGAGCCCAGGCTAGCCCTGGCATACAGCCAAACTACAACCCTGAAAATAACCAAGCCGGGCACCGGTGGCTCACAGCTGTGAACCTAGCTACTCAGGGAGCTCTCAGGAGGATCAAGGTTTGAAGCCAACCTGAGCGGAAAAGCCCATGAGACTCCATTTCCAACGAAACAGCAAAAAGCTGGGCTGGAGGCATGATTCAAGCGGTAAAGTATCACTCAAAAACACATTGTGTCTGCTCAGAGCCCCAAATTCAGACCCTATTATGGGTACCAATCAATGTAAAAAGGAGCTGGAGGTATGGTTTACATGGTTGAACCCCAATTTAGCACCCCCAGTACTGTCTCCCCCTCAAAAGGAGGGGCATGAAGCAGCATGACTGCCTGAGGGCTGCCCTGGCTGCCAGTGGCCGGGGCGCTCACCCAAGCCCTTGAATGTGACTGAGGACATCAGGCCAGACCCAGCCCCTTCTGAACACCGCCACCTCCACTAGCGGAAAACCCCGCGCCCTCAGGTGACACGTCACTGTCCAAACGTCAGGCTCTGTGGATAACAAACAAGTGGATTTGTGTTTCCACTTGGGTACCTCATTCTGTACACGCAAACAGTTCATCGTCACCCCAAACCCCCCAAGTCTTCAGCTGCCCTGGTCTCAACCTTGTCCAGAACACTTCCTTGTTGTGCTATCTAGATTTGATATTTCATTTAAAACAACGAATCAGCAAACAGCTTCTGTAAAAGCCAGACAGTCAACATTTCACATTGGCAGGTTACATCTGGTTTGTTACATTCACTATCAAAGAAAAAAAAAAAAAAAAGCAACAGCACTTAAAAACATAAGAGCAAGCGCATGGTGGCAGATACCTGCAATCCCTGCACTTGGGAAGGAGGAGGAGGATCACAAGTATGAGGTCAGTCTGGACTTCACAGGGAGGCCCTACCCACACTCCCCCTGAATAGCCATTCTTAGCGCCGGGGTCCTAAAAGACAGGCCGAGGCCCTCGCCGCCTAGCACAAGCGTCTGGACAGACATGCGTCAGGAAGTTTCCATTGCACACACGATCCCTCAGGCCAGCCCTGCCCAGGACGGACGAGAAAACAGCAACCAACCACACAGACAAAAGACGCCACAGCACCACCCAGGGCCCAGACCTGGGGTGACACGCGCACCCGCAGAGGCCTCTTAAAAAAGCCCATTTCTGATTTCCACATCCACATCTTGAAGACCCCATTTCCCACTTGCGAGCGGCGGCCTGAGCATCCCCTGACCACACCACAAAGCGGCTGAGCACAAGTTTCTCTTCATTTTATTGTTCCTTAAAAAAAGAAGTCCACCTTTGTGCCAACAAGGGTTCGCACATTTTAGGGGACAAACATCCTCGTGAGGAGCGTCAGCAGCCTTGAGGGGTCCCGGCCCCGACGCAAGGTGGCCTCACCTGTCCGGTAAACGATGCGAGCAGTGTGGGTGACACGCAAGTGCGTCCCAGGGCCAGGGGGGTGACAGCGCGCATGTGCTGTGACATGTATGTGTCCCAAGGCTGGGGAGGGCAGGGCGCTGGCATGGCTCCCGAGCCCGGGGCCGCAGAGCCAGCAGGCCCAGGGCAAGGGATCTTGGGCCGGCGCGTCACCTGCCCGGCTGAGTCCTGCTGCCACGCTGCCCTTCCACTTGGGACAGCCAGGGTGGCCGAGTGCAGAGTCCCCATGGGCCTGGGTACCACGGTCAAGCATGCGTCCACAAACCTCGTGAGAGGCAGATTCTCAAGTACCAGAGGTGCAGGAGCGTTCAAAGAGAGCCCACACCGACCAAGCCTCCTTCGCACCGCACTCCTATACGGGCCACGACACCCCATGGGGGGCTGGTTTGTTCTGGAAGGCAGATCCCTCTGGGTGGAGCCTGGGAGAGGAAAAGGGGGTGGGGGATGTGAAGCACACGTCCCTCTGCAGGAAATGGGGGACCTTAGACTCGGGGGCCCATGATGGGGTGGCTACCTATGCCCTGGAACCTTCCCTGGGGCCTGGCAGACAGCAAGTAGGGATGGTGACATTGTTCACAGGGACAAAACCAGGGCCACAACTGATGCCCGCAGTGACGGACTTGGGCCACACAGCACAGGGCGAGCTAGGGAGCAATGGCTCTTAGTTCTCTAGGAAGGAAGTAAAAAAGCTGACAGGCAGGAAGGTGAGTGGACAGGGCGGGAGGTGTCAAACGCAAGACAGACAGACAGACAGGCAGGCAGACAGATGGGGCTCCGGCTCCCTGGTCCTAAAGCAACAGCTTGACCACACCCTGGGCGGACGGCAGCGCAGGTGATGGGCTGGAGGGCGGCTTCCCGAATTCCAGGCGTTTCCCCAACCTTCAGACAGAGCAAACCACATTTAGGGGACAGGCTAAGCCAGGAGTGACAAGCCACCAGCGCCCACGGGGTCGGAACACTGAAAGTTGGGAGCTGGGTCTCCCAGGCCTCAATTTTCTCTCCTGTGGAAGGAAGGAAGAGACTGGCCATTGGGTTCTCCAAGGTCACATCCCCAAGGTCAAACAGTGAAACCCTGGCCTAGCCAAAGCCAAGCAGGGCACTGGTGGCTCACGCCTGTCATCCTAGCTGTTCAAGGAGGCTGAAATCAGACGATTCAAGGTTCAAAGCCAATGAAGCCTAACTCTATCTCAGGCGGAGGGAGCAGCGGCTAAGGGGAAGGCACACCTATAGATTTATGTCACAAACTGATGATGAAGCCGGGCACCGGACCCACACCTATAAGCATAGCTACTCAGAAGGCGAAGATCTGAGAGTCTCAGATCTCAGTTCAAAGCCAGCCCAAACAGGAGAGTCCACGTGACTCATCTCCAATTCACCACCAAAAGGTCATTAGTGAAGCTGTGGCTCAAGTAATAGAGTGCCAGCCTTGAGCAAAAAAAGCAAAGCCAGAGTGCCCAGGTCACAAGTTCAAGCCCCAGCATGGGCACCACCAACAAACCAGATGGTGGATGAATGGGGCCAGCCAGGGGGTCCCCGAAGGAGAGCAAGGAAAGGTACTGACCCTTTCTCCCCCAAAGGTACACTGGCGCTACTGGGCCGCCGGTCACCGCTGTCTCTGCTCTTGCTCCCCCGCCCCGAGGCTGGGCCACTCGTCCGGTTTGGGGACTGATCGTACATAAAGTTCCGACAGGACGCCAGCTTCGACTCCAGGGCCTGGAGAGAGAAGGAGGCAAGTTACAAACACAACTAACTCCCCAGCCCCACCGCCGGAAGGGCAAAACCACACAAGCCACATGCACTGCCGGCTGGGACCACACGGGGACCCCAGCGGCTCACAGAACCCCAGGCTCCGAAGCACCAGGGAGCTTCCTGGAATACTCCTGAGCCGGGAAACAGGACATCAACTTTGGGGACTGTTCCCTCTTTTGTTAAACCTGCATAGAAGGGCAGATTTGAACAAGGACTTGATCTGGCTCTGCAGTACACGCAGAGGCCCGCTCTCCAAACAGAAAGCCAGAGCCCAGCCCACACCCAGGAGAGGAATGATATGGCCTCCCAGGCATCATTTGTAAGAATAAAAGAAGAATCTGGACAGAATGCCTAGCTTACTGCTTCAGCATAAGAATCGCTCCCTGTAATTACCTGGAGGGGGGGGAGGAGGGGGAGCAGGTTGTTTATTCTGGACTTACAAGATGTTCCACTGAACTGTGAGACCCTCCCCCAAGAGAGGGGAGGGTTGTTTTTGGTTTGTTTTTCCTTTCTAACACAGGATCTCACTTCATAGCCCAGGGTGCTCTCAAACTCTTGGTGCTGCTGCCTCACTAACCAGAGTGCAGGAATTACAGGTGTGCCCCACTGTGCCCAGCAGAAAGCTAGTCTTTTTTTTTTTTTGGGTCCGGTCATGGGCCTGAACTCTGGGCCTGGGCACTGTCCCTCAGCTCTTCAGCTCAAGGCGAGCGCTCTACCACTTGAGCTACAGTGCCACTTCCAGTTTTCTG
>NW_012267230.1:8328496-8352323 GCF_000151885.1 Dipodomys ordii
GGGGAGGAGGGGGAGGGTTTTGGAAAAGGGGAAAGGGGGAGCGATGTCATCTGTCACTCCCAGTGTGTCCCAGTTCACTCAGGAGTTAAACGGACAAGGTGCCCAGGCTCTGCTGACGATCAGCTCAGAGTCTTTGAAAGGATTAAACATTTATTTTTACACATTAATCTTTGTTCTTGTTATCTTCGAGCAGTTGTACCAAGAAGTTGTCATTTAACAAAGCAGTGTAAGAATACATCTTGGGCAAGATCACTCCTTCCAATGTAACGTTCTCACCCATCCCTCCCCCTTGCCACTTCTTCCCTCCCTTTTCTTAATATTGGAGGATAAACATTGGATTCATTTTTTTTTTTTTGGTCCGGTTGGGGGCCTGAACTCTGGGCCTGGGCGCTGTCCCTCAGCTCTTCAGCTTAAGGCGAGTGTTCTACCACGTGAGCCATAGCACCTCTTCTGGTTTTCTGGTGGCTCATTGGAGATGAGACTCTCGGACTTTGCTGCCTGGGCTGGCTTTGAATCACGATCCTCAGATCTCAGCCTCCTCAGTAGCTAGGATGACAGGGTGAGCCACCTCTTCTCCTCTTCACGCATCTCTCTCTCCCTTGACCCCACCCCACCCCTTTGTGTACCAGCTTCCTGGTGTTCTATTTTGCTGAACTTTGGTTTTTTGCCGTTCTGAGAAATGACACTATTTGAGATCTCTCCTGAATTTACCGTATTCCAGTTACTACACTTGTATACCACCCAATGTATTCACTTACAATTTTACAAGGGGAAATATGCCAACTTTGTCTGTCTGGGCATGGCTTACTTTTCCAAATCTTTCCGTTTCTTTACAAATGGTACAATATCATCTTTATGGCTTGGTTTTGGTTATAGCAGGGATTGAACTCAGGGCCTCAGCAAGCACTCTACTACTTGAGGTGCGTCCCTAGTCCTTTGATGCTTTAGCTATTTGTGCCAGTTCTCGGGCTTGAACTCAGGGCCGGGGCACAGTCCCTAAGCTTTTGTGCTCAAGACTAGCACTCTACCACTTGAGCCACAGCTCTCCTGTTTTTTTTTCCTGTTAATTATAGATAAGTCTCACAATCTTTCTTGGCCAGGCTGGCTTTGAACTTCAAGCCTCAGATCTCAAGCCTTCTGGGCAGCTAGGATTACAGGCATGAGCCAGTGGTGCTTAGCTAGCTTTATTTATTTGTTTATTTCCAGTCACAGGGCTTAAACTAGGCCTGGGTCCTGTCCCTCAGCAAAGCAAGCGCTCTACCTCTAGAGCCACAGCGCCAGCGCCACTTCCGGTTTTCTGGTGGTTCATTGGAGATAAGAGTATCATGGCCTTTCCTGCCTGGCTTTAACCCGTAATCCTCAGATCTCAGCCTCCTGAGTAGCTAGGGTGACAGGCGTGAGCCACCAGTACCCAGTTTTGTTTTGTTTTTGTTTAAGATATGGCTTTTGTTAGATATGGTTTCCTGTTTTTTCCTGAGGACCTTTGGGCCACAATCTTCCCATCTCTGCCTGAGGAGCTGGGACCACAGGAATAAACTACCAGAGCTGGCTTTCAGTGAACGGACAAGTCTGCCTTGCTGGACCGGCATGCCGGCGTTCCAGCATTCCTTGCGGCAGCATCCCCCTCTATGGGCGTTTGCGTTCTTTACTGCAGACTCCACCGCTCCCTCTGCCCTCGCTCCCAGGACCCTCCTCTCCCTTTTCATTCTGCACTGCCACACTGGCCCTTCAGATTGTTTCCTGCTGCAGAACCCGGCCCAAGTCATCCCTTTCCCCCACTTCCCCCCAGCCAGAACACAGCCCAGGTCCTCGCTGTGGAAAGCTCTGTAAAGCAGAGAGGATCCCTACCCCTTCTGAACGTCCCCGGTGTGTTTAAACAAGAGGCAGGGCCTCGCTGGGCCACGGGAGTGGAGGGCACGGAGCCCGTGGCCTGCACTGCTGTGTCGGTCCTTTCCGTCTCCGCCACACCGGCCATGGGTGTCCGTGGCTTCTCTTGCTTCTGCTGTACTGCCAGTTCCTGCCGCAAATCTGTGTGGGAAAAGGAGCCAGAAATTCAGTCCCTGTTTTTGGGATGGGGAGAGCTACGCAGGCCAGATGAAACACTGCAGATGGAGAAAAATCCTCAGGGGAAGGAAACCCACTCAGCTTTGCCTGGCAGGTGTGCAAGAACTAAAGGATTTTTGAGTTAAAAAAAAAAAAAGTTAAAAGGTTTTATCAAAATAGATGGGGTGCCAGTGGCTCATACCTGTAATCCTAGATACTCAGGAGGCTGAGATCTAGAAGGTGATTTCCATCCAGCTAGGGCAGAAAAGTCTGGGAGAGTCTACCTCCAATTAATTAACAATGCTGATAGAGGTATAGCTCAGGTGGTAGAGTAGCAACCACTAGCAAGCAATCTGAGCATGCTCGAGGCCCTAAGGTCAAGCCTTTGTTTTTAATTATAACAAGTCACAAAAAAATGGGCTGGCAAGTCAGCCAACAGACTTTCTGCCCCACAAATTGAGCATCAAGCTCTCTTGATGTGTGACTCATGTGTGGGTAGCGTCTTTCTTGAAAGGATTTCTTCCCAGAGGGGGAACTCCCCAAACAAGGGCGTCATCTCAGAACCCCCAAACTTTTTCATCCTATAGCTTTGTCTGCAAATGCTGAAGATGACAGGGGCTGGACAGGGGCTGGGGCCATAGCACCTGATGTTGGCAGAAAGGGGGAAAGGGGGGTCACACTGATGAAGATATAGAACAGGCCAAGATCCCTGACCTCTGGCTTCATCCTTCAGTCTCTGGACAGATTCTAGAAGATTCTCCTTCTCGTCAAGTTCACTCTCCAAGAAGGCATTTCTTTCAATGGCTTGATTCAGGCGTTGTTCAAAGTCTTCAAGAGACATGATTGTGGCTCTGGGTGAGAGAAAGGCCAAGTTACCCAGAGAACAATGGCGTATTGTGTCGGTTGCCAGGGCCCAAGTCTCTTGGCCTTCTGGGGGGGGTCTCTTCACCTGCCCAGAGGGACCTGTCAGTGCTCAGGAGGTGCACGGTGTGTGTGTGTGTGTGTGTGTGTGTGTGTGTGTGTGTGTGTGTGTGTGTGTGTGTGTGTGTCAGTGCTCAGGAGGTGCATGATGTGGTGTGTTGTGTGTGTGTGTGTGTGTCAGTGCTCAGGAGGTGCATGATGTGGTGTGTGTGTGTGTGTGTGTGTGTGTGAGAGAGAGAGAGAGAGTGTCAGTGCTCAGGAGGTGCATGGTGTGGTGTGTGTATGTGTGTGTGTGTGTGAGAGAGAGAGAGAGTCAGTGCTCAGGAGATGCATGGTGTGGTGTGTGTGCACCCAGGCATCACCCTGCACACTCAGTGCTGACTAGAAATCAGCAGCCTGCATTTAATCACTCAGAACAAACCAGCTTGCACCTCTTGGTGACTTAACTGTTAAAAGTTTAAAAAGTTCCCAGGGCTGAAGGTAGGGCTCATGAGGTAGATCACCTGCTTAGAAGGCACAGAACCTTGAGTTCAAACCCCAGTGCCAAAAACAAACCAAAAAAAGCATTTGCTGGGAGCTGGTGGCTCATGCCTGTGAGCTGAGGACGAGGTAGGGTTTAAAGCCAGCCTTGGCGGGAAATTCTGTGACACTCTTATCTCTAACCACCACAAAAGAAGCTGGAAGTAGAGTTGGGGCTCAAGTGGTAGAGTGAAAGGCTGAAGGACAGCACTTAGACTCTGAGTTCAAGTCTTAGTACTGGCACCAAACGGTCAAAAAAAAAAGTTTCTAGCATCCAGCCACTGTCTGGCTGAAGTGCTGTCTTCACACAGACATTCTCCTGGCACTTTGGTGGGTAAGTATGAAGCGCCGTGATGAAAACATCCAGCCAGGGCTGAGAAGGTGGCTCAGTGGTAGAGCGCTTGCCTAGCATGCATGAGGCCCTGGGTTCGATTCCTCAGCACCACATAAGCAGAAAAAGTGGCTCAAGTGTTAGGGCGCTAGCCTTGAGCTGAAGAGCTGAGGGACAGCGCCCAGGCCCAGAGTTCAGCCCCACAACCACTACCACCACCACCACCACCACCAACAGAAAATCTGGCCAAGCTCATCCTTGTCACCTCAGCTACTCTAGAGGCTAAGGTCCAGATGATCACTACTGTTCAACGTCATCCCAGACGGAAAAACCAGGAAGACTCCAGTTCCAAAATAACCACAAAAGAGGCAGGGTGGAGGCATGGCTCAAACGGCAGAGCAACAAAACCCATCACAGAGTAGTGGATTAACAAATAATTATTGTACTGCACATCACCAACTATCCAACAGAAGACAAAGAGACATGTCAAAACAAAAGGAAAACAAAGAACAAGGATTGCTGTGTCCTTGGGCAGAACAATGCCCAAAATCTACTGTCACTTGAAAGTGGCAGATGTCAAGCAGTATGCCTGGGCCTGGGGGGAGAGGGAGGGGGGCAGCTAGTTTTATGTGCCTGAATTTGCATTTTGAAGACTGTGTGTGTGAGTGTGTGTGTGAGTGTGTGTGTATGTGTGTGTACTAGGAGACTGAACTCAGGACCTGGGCAATGTCCCTGAGTTTTTCTCCCCTCAAGGATGGCACTCTTCCACTTGAGCCACAGCTCTACTTCTAGCTTTTTAGTGGTTAGCTGGAGATTAAGGCTAGTGGATTTGTCTGCCTGGGATGGATGGCTTCAAACCCAGATCCCCAGCTTCCAGAGTAGCAAGGATTCCAGGTGTGAGCCACAGGCACTCAACAACGTTTGCCTTTTTAAAGCAAAAACTCTATCCTAGTGGCTGGGGAGTCCATTTTTCTTGTGTATGTGTTGGATGCACAGATACCTGCATTCCGGCACAGCATCAAGCTAGCTAGGCTAGCTGGTCGAAGCTAGCTAGGCTAGCTGGTCGTTGCAAAGATGTTATACTTTGTAGGAAGTGATACTTTGTAGAAAGTGATCCTAAACTTTGTAGGAAGTGATCAGCTAAGTGAAGGAAATACAAACAGCTGTGTCATCCTCAAGACAACTGCTAAAAAAAAAAAAAAAAGCGAAACAAAAAACAAAACAGAAAAAACAAACCACTCTGAAGGCAAAGGGAATGTCCCTGGTTTGGGCCTGAGCTGTGTCAAATGTCCCTTTGTCAAAGCCAAGAGAATAGCACACTGTAGCTGTGTGCATCTTAACATTAAGTCATTAAGCTAGAAATGTTGTTTCCTTAAATGATAGGTATTTACGGACAGAGAAATTTTAAGTTTTTTGGTGTTTTTTTTAAAGTGTCTACAGCCAGGTGCAGTGACTCACGCCTTATAATCCTAACTACTCAGAAGGTTGAGATCTGAAAATCAGCCGGAGGAAGGAATGTCTGTGAGACTCTTATTTCCAATTAACTTGAGCTGCAGCTCAAGTCTGTAAAGTACCAAGCTTGAGCAGAAAAGCCACGTGAGAATGTGAGGCCTTGAGTTCAAGCCCTATACTAGCAGACACACACAAAGAAGTACCTCTAGTCAGAATCATCACCATGAACGCAGTTATCTTGCCAAACCACAGAGCAGCAGTTTGAGAAATCCTGTTCTTTAGCCAGACACAGTGTTTCATGCCTGTAATCCTAGCTACTCAGGAAGCAAGAGATAGGGAAGACTCAAGTTCAAGGCCAGCTAAGCCAAAACTTCAAGTGGAAACCCTGCCCCCAAGCTTTGCTAACAAAAAGCTGGGTGCAGTGGCACACGCCTGTCATCCCTGCTATTTGGGAAGTGTGCAGACAAGGCGCATAGAAGGACTGTGGTCCAGGCCCCAGGAGAATGTGAGAGCCTATCTGAAAAATAACTAAAGCAAAATGGGTTAAGGGTTTGGCTTAAATGGTAGAGCACTTGCCTAGCAAGCATGAGTTCAAAAATATTACCACCCCTCTCCCCATAGCTACTAAGTATTCTTTTTGAAAATGCCTCCTTCCTGAGCACAGGCTGGTGGCTCTTTCTGGAATGTTCTTGCCTTGCCTGACAATCTCCTACCAGTGGCCAAATTAATATATCCTATGCGTTCTCTCACGGCCTGGACCCGGAACCACTCTTGACAAAATCTGTTTTACTGTCCACTGAGCTCTATTAATGCACACGGGCCTGGCAGCCCACCTCCCCCGCCCTGCTCACCGCTTGGCTCTCTCCAGGTCATCGTTGGCTTGCTCCAGCTCCCGGATGTACTTCTGCAGCTGATCTTTGATCGCCTTCGTCTGCGCCAAGTCGTCCTCCAGGGCTGAGATCTGCCGGTAGCCTTCCGAGTGCTGCAGCTCCAGCTTCTCCTGAAGGACAAGATCCACCCACACCGTGTTGGAGACAAGCTCAGGCTCCGTCTCTTCCCTGCTGGTCTCCTGGGGGGCCTGCGCTCCCTGCTCCCCCACACAAGCACCCTGACTTCTTAGGGGGTCCTTCCCCTCGTTTGATGGCCTTTAGGGGCACCTCCTGGCCGTCATCCATGAGGCAGGGCCAGACCTCCTCATCCAGTCTCCCCTGATGCTCAGACTATCTCCCCACACACCTGCGTTGGGGGGAGGGAGGGGAAGGACGTGACAGGTAGCCGTCCTGTCCTCACCAGCTGTCTCAACCACGTCCTGACTGCTTCCTGACTCCTGGTTCCCATACCTGAGCCCCTGTCCCATTCCAAAACTGCTCCCTGCTGCCACCAGCTTTTTTTGGCCAGTCCTGGGACTTGAACGCAGGGCCTGGCAGTGTCCCTGAGCTTCTTTTGCTCAAGGCTAGCACTCTACCGCTTGAGCCACAGTGCCACTTCCAGCTTTTTCTGTGTATGTGGTGCTGAGACTTCAAGCATGCTAGGCAAGCACTCGACCACTAAGCCACGTTCCCATCCCCCCACCCCTTTTTTTAAGCCAGTCCTGGACCTTAAACTCAGGGCCTGAGTGCTGACCCTGAGCTCTTTTTGCTCAAGGCTAGGACTTACCCCTTGAGCCACAGCACTTCAGCTTTTTGTTGGTTAACTGGAGATAAGAGACTCTTGGGTTTGTCTACCATGGGCTGGCTCTGAACCATGATCCTCAGATCCCAGCCCTGAGTAGCTAGGATGACAGGCATGAACCATCAGTGTCCAACCCCATCAATCTTTATTTAAAAACAAAAAAAACTTAAGATGTCCACAGGCAATGAAAGTTCCACGCAGCCTTGAAGCCGTGTGTGTGACTAGACACACACCGTTTCACACACTGGTACCACTGAGTGCCAGTGATGAGCTGTGGCTGCCGACCCTCACATCAGGATGACCACAGGCAGCCTCTTAGTACCTGGTGCTGGGAAAAATGGACGTACACTGTACTGGACTAAAAGTGCATCCCGATCTGTCACCTGACACCAGTATCAACTCAAAATGGATCAAAGGCCTCAACGGCAGACTTGAAACTTTGAAACTACAAGCAGCAGGAGAAACATTAGAACTTACAGGCGGAGGCAGAAATTTGTTGAAGAGTCCCAGGGCCTCAGCAAATAGGAACAAGATTTGACAAATAAGATGACACCAAACTAATAAGTTTCTGCACAGCAAAGGACATAGTTACAAAATTAAAAGACAGCCAATGGACGGGGGGGATCTTTAGTGGTTACGTTCAAAATATACAAGGAGCTCAAGAAACCCAAATTAATAACCTAATCAAAAAATGAGCAAAGGAGCTAAAGAGACTTTTCAGAAGAAGAAGGGTCAACAAACACAGGAAGAAATGGTCAACATCCCTGGCCATAAAGGAAATGCAAATCAAAACCACCCTGAGATTCCATCTCACCCAGTAAGATGGCCAGCACGGGGAATACAAACTACAAGGCATGCTGGCGGGGATATGGAAAAAAAGGAACTCTACTGCACTGTTGGTAGGAATGTAAACTAGTGCAATCACTCTGGATGGCAGTTTGGAGGTTTCTCACAAAACTGAACATAGACCTTCCCTATGATCCAGCCATACCACTCTTGGGCATCTACCTAGACTATTACTCGTCAGGATATGGTAAAGACATTTGCTGCGTTAGTCCATGTCCATTGCTGCATTCTTCACAATAGCCAAGTTGTGGAAACAGCCCAGATGCCCTCTAATAGATGCGTGGCTCAAGAAAATACCGTACATATACACAATGGAATTTTATTCATTCATTTGAAGGAATATTATGTCATTTGCAGAGAAATGGATGGACCTAGAACAAATGATATAAGCCAGGCTCAGAGACTAAGGATACATTTTGTCTCATATGAGAAAGCTAGATCTAAAATACAAGTATGTATGATAACACATACAGGGCTCACTGCATTGACACACTAACAAACTGACTAAAGGAGAATGAACATAGGGGAAGAATCTGAAGGCACATCTCCTCTGAACAACTGAACACTGTTTATTAAAGTTAATGCCAGGAAAGTGGAAACACATTTTAGGGAATAGGCAAAGGGGGTGTACAGGATTGGAGGAAGGGTGAGGAAAAGCGGGCATTGTATTCAATGTACATTTTGTTTTTTTAAAAAATGAACTATGGCTGGATACTGGTGGCTCACACCTGTAGTCCTAGCTACTTAGGAGGCTGAGATCTGAGGATCGCAGTTCAAAGCCAGCTCGGACAGGAAAGTCCGTGAGACTCTTATCTCCAATAAATTACTCAGAAAAAGCTGGAAGTGGCAGAGCACGAGCCTTGAGCACAGAGAGGCTCAGGGACAGTACCCAGACCCTGAGTTCAAGCCCCAAGACAGGAGAAAAAAAAAAAGTTATGTAACTTGAAGGTGCAGATGGTTAGGATGTAATGAAGGATGACTCTGACCAAGAAGCATTTTCCTCATAACCCGACTTACAGAATTGTAACCCTTCTTTACAACTACTTAATAATAATAAAAATAAATAAATAAGAGGGCATCAGGTACTTAGTGTGACAACTGTCCTAATTTGATCCAAGACACTTCAGCAGAGGGGAAATCACAAGGAACATTTGGGAGAGGAGAGGGGAGGGGAGGGGAGAGGGGAGGAGAGGAAAGAGAAGGGAACAGCTGTTGTTAATTACCAAAGGAAATTCAGTGATTGGCTATTGCTTTCCAAGGGTGGAGACAAGTCAAGATGAGTCTCAGTGATTGGCTGCTACCTACTACATCAACCAATATTCATTACATCTGTGGTACCCTTGGCTGCTGCACAATGCTGTCTTACTTCACAGGTGTGGGAATCAAGGCTCCAATAACTAGCCCAAAGTTAACTGAGCCAAGGGCCAGGCCAGGCCACTGGATGCTGACCTGGGCACCGGTGGCTCACACTTGTAATGCTAGCTACTCAGGAGGCTGAGGATCTGAGGATAAAGGTTCAAAGCCAGCCTGGGCAGGAAAGTCTGAGACTCACATTTGTGAAAAAGCTAAGGGATCAGTCCCAAGCTCCTGAGTTCAAACCCTAGCACTAGCACAAAAACCAGCAACAACAACGCAAAAGATGCCAAATGGCCCTAAACAATTTCAGTGCAAGTCAGTAAGGGGGCTGACCATTCCTCGTTTTCTGTTTCTCGCCTCTCTGTCTCTGCCTTCTCTCGTCAAGTACTCTTCCCAGATTCAAACAACACAAAAGGCCCAAAATTTCATTTGAAGCCTTAAAGCAAAGTCAAGTTCCTCTTTCAGACTCAGCTACAAACACACCCCCACCCTCCCAAGAGCCAGGAAATGAGGTCATGGTGCTTGATGCCAGAGTGGCGAGGCGGGGGCCCCAGACAAAGAAGCCGGCCAAGGGACCCAGTGACTCACCCGACTTGGGTTGGGGTGGGTGATGACAGGAAGGTCACCCCACACCATCCTGCTGCTGGAGCCCTTCTGACGCTCGTGTCCTGGCCAGGAGCTGAGCGTGCGGGCCTGCCGTCAGGAAGCAGCAGCCCAGACCCCTACTCCCAAGCACACAAGGGCTCGGGCATGCGCGCATGCACACACGTGCCCACGCATGCTCTCTCCCACCGGCCAGCACCCATAGCCAGACAAAACAGGATGGACCTTAAGTAATTAACCTTGATTCCAAAAAAATTCCAAGAGGGAGACCTCCCCAGACAAACACGCTCAGCTGTGGCCTCAGAACGTGTGATCTGGATCCGTCACAGGCCTCTGTATTTTTGTCATGTGCCTGACTCAGCTGACGTGACTTAGGTGACTGGCATTGCTGGTGGCGGCACCACAGGTTTGGATGTCTGCCCTCTATCTCGGCCCTGTGACCAACAGGTCCTCTGCAGGTTCAATAGTTCTGTCTAGAAGTACTTGGGGACCTCTTAGCCTCGCCAAAACACAGGCACACTGCAAAGCTTCCCTTCCTTAGTGCAGGGCAGTCGCAAGGCCCCCCTCAATTGGAGATCTAGGACTCCAGGTGGGACTTGCTTGGGCAGTGATCACACCCTTCCTTCAGGCCTGTGTTAGGAGTGGGCAGGGTTGAGTCTTCAGCCTGTAGGGCTCCTTCTCCCAGCCAGCCCCACTGGGCAAGTGGGTGATCCACTCACCTAGCCCTGCCCCCCAGCACTGTCCCAAGCTCCTCACCTTGACGGCTTCCAGCTCCATCCGCAAGCGACTGTTTTCAGACAGGAGGTCTCGGTTCCTGGTTTCAATCTGTTGCAGCTGGGTCTCCAATTCAGCTTCATATTCTCTACTTCCCTCCTGGAATTCCCGGAGTTCCTCCTGCGTGTTCTCTGCCCTGCCAAAGAATTCCCAGAGGTCCAGTAAGAATTTACTTATTTACTGGGTGCTGGTGGCTTATGCCTTTAATCCTAGCTACTCAGGAGATCTGAGGATCTGAGGAGCCTCAGTGATCTCATGATCACAGTTCAGAGCCAACCTCATAGGAAAGTCTGTAAGAATCTTATCTCGAATTAACCACGAGAAAACCAGAAGTGACTCAAAGTGGTAGAGGACTAGCCTTGACCAAAAGAGCTCAGGGACAGCACCCAGGCCCAAAATTCAAGCCCCATGACCCTCTCTCTCTCATACACACAAAATACAAACACACAGACACAGACACACTCACATACACACACAGGTTAAAAACTTATTTGCTGCTAGTCCTGTGGCTTGATTTCAGGGGATGCAGTCCTTTGGCTTTATTGGCCAAACATGGTGTTCTACCACTTGAGCCAAAGCTCCACTTCAGCTTTTTGGTGGTTAGGCGTAAGAGTCCCAGATACTTTTCTGCCTGAACTGGCCTTGAACCTTGGTCCTCAGATCTCAGCCTCCTGAGTAGCTAGGATGACAGGTGTAAGCCACCTGTGCCCATTTTTATTGTATATTAATGTGTACTGCGTGTTGTATGAGCCATGGAGCGATGCATCTTTACTACTATTTGTGCATGAAAGATATAATTTAGACAGGCTGAGTGACTTGTCTGCTGGTCACATGAGCCATCAGAAGCAGAACTTGCACCTAACTTGGGAATGACTAGCTCCAAAGCCACTTCTTAACCAATTCACTTAACGCCTACTCATTTTTTTTTTTGACCAACCTGTAGGAAATCTACAAGATTTTGTAGCTTCTTTCAGACTTACTTCCATGTCTGTCTCCAGAAAGCAACCAATCAGTAAATGTGAACTTATCACTTCCTCAACCTCTGTTCTCAGAACACCACAAACCTCGGACTGCCTTTAAGCCCTACATTGTCAGGAACTTTCCACTAATTTAAGTGCAACCAAAAGTATAGAAACTTGACAGTGGCTCCCGTCTGTCATCCTAGCTACTGAAGAGGCTGAGATCTGAGGATCACAGTTCAAAGCCAGCCCAGACAGAAAAGTCAGTGAGACTCATTTCCAATTAAGCAGCAAAAAGCTGGGAACTGGAGGCGTGACTCATGGTAAATCGTCAGTCTTGAGCAAAAAGAGCCAAACGGGAGCATGAGGCCCCGAGTTTAAGCTCGCAATACCAGCATAAAAAAGAGACAGACAGCAAGAGAAACTAAGAAAGGGCCTGCTATGGTAACACACGTCTATAGTCCCAGTATTCAAAAGACTAAAGAAGGAAAATTGGGAGTTCAAGGAGAAAGTAAATGGGCTAGAACATGACTTTGGATATGTGGAGATCATAAAACTCCTTGAGAAGAAAACTGCTCAATACACAACCACCCCACACCCTCACACTCCCCAGCTCTCCCAGACACAGGCAGTTGCAGATTTTCAGGAAAAGTTCTTTCCCCTAGAGGAAGATCTGAGCAGATCCGAGCTTACAGGACAGATAAGATCCTTCAGAACCAGAGGTGAGAAGCTGCACCACGCGATGGTGCAGGGCCTCAGCAGGCAGTTCTAAGTTCTGCTCTGCTCCTCATGGCTATGGCCCCAGGCAGGTCATCTGCCTTCCCTGCAGCTCAGTGTGCTTATCTGCAGAGAGCCGTGACAAGTTCCCTCACAGGCTGAACGAACAACAGGTGTGCCCCTCACAGCCCACACAATAGGCCTACAGTGCACAGTAGGCCTGCAGCAATGGGCCAAGAGCAGAACTTGCAGGACTGACCTCTGCTTGTAGGTCATCGCCAGGTCTTTCCAATAGGTGGCCTCTTCCTCCTGGGAGCCGAAGGTCCTTCCCGGGTCCTCCATGGTGGAGATGGCACGTGTTCACGCTTCCTGTGACATAGTGTCTACAAGGCAAGGCTTTCAAGTTATTATCCAGGCCAGGATAGACAGATGATTTTCAACAGAAGAATTAAATCAATAACCCTGAACTTCATGGTGGATTAGCATGCTAACATGTGAAAATTATGACAGCCTGACACTGCTAACATCCAAGGGCTTAATCTCATGTTGTATGTATCATTCCATGAGTATTTATTGAACACCCACAACAGAACCTAGGGATCCAAGCAAGATGTCTCCAAGGTCCCTCCTTCCTCCTTAAGGGGCCTGGGGGAAGGAGGGGAGGAATCACATGCGAATTGCATGTAAATGCATGCAAATCATATGTAAATCATTCAGTAGTGTTGACATTCAAGAGCACATACTATATTCAGAGCATATTCTTCAGTGTGTGGCATGCATCTAAAAATTACCACAATCAAAATCAGAAGCATCTCTTCGGTACCAGATAGGACATCCCAAACTCAACCTCATGTACGAGCGCAACAAGAAATGAACAAGAATAGGAAAGCAACAAATGGAGGAGAAAGAACTGAACAGGAGAAAAGGCAGAAACAGCCAGGCTTGGGAGAGAGGCTGAAGGTTGAAGAGAAGTAGAGGCACTGGGCAGATTAAAACAGAGAAGTCAAATCACACAGCCATTTTTCTGCCTTGTTCAAAAATTTCATAGTAAGCCAGGTGTGGTGGTAGATGCCCGCAATCCCTGCACTCAGGAGGCAGAGGCTCAGGAGGACTTTGAGTAAGGCCAGCCTGGGCTACACAGGAAGACCTCGTCACAAACAAACCAGAAAAGAAAAACACCGAGCGGCAGCGGGAGCCATGGGAGGGCTTCGAGGAGGGCGGCAGATGGGCTCCTCTGCTGAAATGGCTCAACCTGGAGGAACCCAAAAAAGAAAGGGAGGTGGCCTGAATTAGAAGTGAGAAGGAGGACGGCAGGAGGAGCCACGGACTCCAAAAATATTTAGAAGGCAGAACTGGCCAGGCATAGTGGTGTGCGTGTGTGTTGGCAACAAAGTGAGATCCTCTATCTTTAAAAAAAAAAAGGGGGGGCTGGGAAGGTGGCTCAGTGGTAGAGTGCTTGCCTTGCATGCCTGAGGCCCTGGGTTCGATTCCTCAGTACCACATAAGCAAAAAGAAAAAAACCGGAAGTGGCGCTGTGGCTCAAGTGGTAGAGCCTTGAGCTGAAGAGCTGAGGGACAGCGCATAGGCCCAGAGTTCAGGCCCCACAACCGGACTCCCCCCCCCAAAAAAGGCAAATGTCCTGGATCTCAGTTATTACATTTGATGGGAGAAGAAGGGAAGAAGTCCAGCACCGGGCCAGCAATCCCCATCATGAAGGGTGGAAAGAACCAGCAGGCTCATTCTGGGGGGAGTGGGGGGGTGTTACTGGGAGACCACACACCTTGTCTAGGCTATTTTCACATGACATGTTTAGATAAAACTGAGGATGGAAACCCCACGGACGTAAAACCTGAGGCACCTGTGACTGGGAGGCCCTGTAGTCTCGTCTCTCTTTCCTTGAGCCACAACCGTGAGAACTTTCATGAGCACTGCATAGGGACGGGAGGAAGGCCAACACTAGAGAGGTGGGCCGAGAAGGAAAATGCCATCGGAGATGGGAAACAGTGAGAAGGATAAGAACCAGGAGCTTGCTCTCCTGGAACATTCCACAGCAACAGGGATGCGAGAGAGAGATGCGAGTGAGATAAGGACTGGAAATTCAGCCACTGGCTGTGTCGGGAAGAAGAGCTCCACCACAGAGGAGAGGGAGAATAGACAGTGGGGATCAGGATCAGGCAGGTGGCGGTACACCCCTGCAATTCCAGCTGAAGGCCAAATGGATCTCAGGTTCAAGGCCAGCCTGGGCTACATCGCAAGACCCTATCTTGGGTGAGTGAGTGAATGAATGAAATACTGAGCCAATGACAAGGATGGCTCCATGAGTGTCCAGGCCCGGGCCTCGTGCAGCTATCCGGAGAAAGCCTTTCCATTACAGTAGATAGAAGCGTTCCACTGTTCTTACTTTCACAGCAGAGACTGCGGCTGAGAGCGGAACCGAGAGGAAGGTGCTGCTGACGAGAGAGAGAAAAAGAGACCGAAACAGAGAGGGAGAAAGGAGGAGGGGGGAGAAGAAGGAGAAAGTCGGGGGGAGACAGAGAAGGAAAAACAGCAGGGAGAGGGAGAAGGAAAGAGAGAAAACACTAGAACTGATGGTACCATTTCAGCAAGGGCAGACGGAAGGGTATGAGCGACGTGACTCCCTGTCCTGGCACACGGCCCAAGGTTACCTTTCCACCACAGGCAGCCCTTGCTGAATATGGAGAGAAGAAGCTTATTTGTGGACGTTGTAAAGAGTAGAGCTGGGTTTGCTCCGGTCCCTAAGCCAGCCGTTGCCTCAGTGGCTAACGGTACTCACCAAGGTAAGGAGCGGTGCGGAACCCAGGCCCACCTCCCCACTCCCCCGTCCCGCTGTCAGGTCAGGGGGAGTCCCCAAACCAAGACCACGCAGGCGTGTAGACATGAGCACTGTGTGGGTCGGACCCTGGCAAGTTTGCTCCTGAGCACAGTCTCCGTGTTGAAGCAAAGGAGGAGGTCAGTTTGCAGTGGGGTGAGGTGCTGAGGAATTTGGAACAAGGTAGACCGATGTTTCCTTCACTTGGAAGAGAGTCATACATAAGGCCCAATGTCACTACTACGTTGATAAACATCTCCCACCTCTCAGGACCCAGCCACACTATCATCTTCCTTAAGGCCAAGCTTGCTCCCAACCCCAGGGCTTTTGTACTTGCTGGTGTCTTGGCCTGGAATGTTTCTAGAATTACTGGGCTTTAAACTCAGGGCCTTGTATTTGCCACAGCTGCTCTATCATTGGAACCACAAGCCAGGACCTTCATGAATTTTTTTGTGTGCTGGTACTGGGGCTTGAACTCAGGGCCAGGGTGTTATCCCTTAGGTTTTCCTTCAACACTGGTGCTCTACCTCTTGAGCCACAGCTCCACTTCCATCTTCTTGGTGGTTTAACTGGAGATAAAGAGTCTCATACCCTTTTCTGCTTGGGGCTGGCTTTAAACCTCAATCCTCCAAATCTCAGCCTCTAGAGTAGCTTGGATTACAGGTGTGAGCTACCAGCACCCAGCTACAGTGACTGAAGTTTCTTAATGCCCTCTTGCCTGCTATGGCAGATGTATTTTGGGGGCTTCTAATCTGTTATCATGGCCACTGAGGCTTAAAACTTGAAAGGAATGCAGGGGACATGTTTGGGGAGGTACATTCTGTTGTGACAGAGTGCGGAGCTGAGAAGGGTCTGGTTTTGAACTTCCAGACCTGGACAGTGTCAGAGCACAGGAATGATACTTCAACCAAGCTCTGTGGAACGAACATGCTAGAAGCAGAGAGGGAAGCAGCAGCTGCACCTCACTTGGTTATGAAACCACACTCTTAAAAATACAAGATTTTTCTCTTGCCATGTGGGAATGTCCCAGAAAGTTCTTCCCCCTGGTCTCTGCCGTGGGAGACAGGCGAAAGGACTCACGAAGCGCCCCTTCACGAAGGGTGGCTTCCTCGGTGTCGTCATCCCCTGCTCTCTGGCACGAGCTGCCCATTTAATGTATTTCCTTCAAAGGACATGAACCTCTTGAAGCTTTTCTATTCTAAGCGAAGAGCAAAAACAATCGCTTTGTTTCTTAGCAGCAGACTAGAGCAAAACATTGTACCTTCTGGCCATCATAAGTGAGGGTTAAAGTGAACAGATCCAAGTATGAGTTGTCTTTTGTAGGTCAAGTTCAAGGACCAGGCTTTTTAAAGACACTACAGCTAAGGGCTCATGTCTGTAATCCTAATTCTCAGGAGGCTGAGATCTGGAGGACCAAAGTTCCAAGGTGGGCAGAAAAGTCTGTGAGATTACATCTTTTCTAATAAAATGCCAGATGGAGGCAGGGCGTAAGTGGTAGAGTGCCAGCTTTGATTAAGAAAGCTGGAGAAGCCGGGCGCTGGTGGCTCACGCCTGTAATCCTAGCTACTCAGGAGGCTGAGATCTGAGGATCGCGGTTCAAAGCCAGCCCGGGCAGGAGAGACCGTGAGACTCCTATCTCCAATAAACCACCAGAAAACCGGAAGTGGCACTGTAGCTCAAGTGGTAGAACGCTCGCCTTGAGCTGAAGAGCTGAGGGACAGCACCCAGGCCCAGAGTTCAAGCCCCACGACCGACAAAAAAAAAGAAAGCTGGAGAAAAAAAAAAGCTGAATGAGAGCATGAAGACTTAGTTCAGGCCCCAGTACCCTCAAGGAAGGAAGGAAGGGAGGGAGGGAGGGAGGAAGGAAAGGAGGGAGGGAGGGAAGGAGGGAAGGGGAAGGGGAAGAGGAAGGAAGGAATAATAAGCAGGTGTTAATGCCTGGGCACAGTGCACACTGCTTTGTAACTGATGTCTTTAAAACAGTACATTCATTTGTTCTATCTGTATGCAGATAACTCTCATTCTCAGTACACCATCATCATCATGGTAATGGTGCCCCAACAGCTCAGTAGACAAGTCTCGAGGGAGCCTCAAATATGTACACTACAGCATATATGTCTACATGGAGCAACAAACAATGAGCCAGAGGTATAAAAAGTATCAAAAAACTGGGACCAATGGCTCACACCTATAATCCTAGCTACTCTGGAGGCTGAGATCTGAGGATCACAGTTCAAAGTCAACCTAGGCAGGAAGGCCTGTGAGAGACTTATCTTTAATTATCAAAAGCCAAAAGTAGGGTTGGGAAGGTGGCTCAGTGGTAGAGCGCTTGCCTTGCATGCCTGAGGCCCTGGGTTTGATTCCTCAGCACCACATAAGCAAAAAGAAAAAAGCCAGAAGTGGCACTGTGGCTCAAGTGGTAGAGCACTAGCCTTGAGCTGAAGTGCTGAGGAACAGCGTCCAGGCCCAGAGTTCAGGCCCCACGACCGGACCCAAAAAAAAAAAAAAGCCAAAAGTAGAGCTGTGACTCAAGTGACAGGATGCTAGCCTTAAACATATTGCTCAGGGACAGCGCTCAGACCCTGAGTTCAAGCCCTCGGACCAGCACCAAAAATAAAATAAAAGTTCAGCAGCTGAGCCTGCTAGTGCCTTACCTACTTAAGAGGCAAAAGTAGAGGATCTCAAATTAGAGGCCAGCCTTGGCAAAGATAATGAGACTCTATTAAAACAACAACAACAACAACATGTTAATAGCAAATATTAATGGTAACCCCCTTTATATAACTAAAGAGAATTTAAAAATACATTTTTTAAAAAAGCAAAATAAAAAGGGATAGGAGTTTAGCTGAAGTGGTAGAGTGTTTGCCTAACATGCACAAAGCCCTGTATTTCATCCTCAGCACCTCAAAAACAAAAAATTCCCTTGTAGAGGCAATGAAGGACATATTGGAGGATGAGTGGGCAAGTGCAGTTATTATATTCAATGTACGCTATGTAAAAACTGACCTACAGGAAGGGGAAAGCTGGGTAGGAACGATGGAAGCGGTGACATTGATCAGGATGCATTGTACTCCTGACTCGACTTCTGAAACTGAAGCCACCTACATAACTGAAAAAGCAAAATAAAATAAAAATAATTTCCCCCGAGGGCTAGAAGGTGGTTCAGTGGTAGAGTGCTTGCCTAGCGTGCATGAAGCCCTGGGTTTGATTCCTCAGCACCACATAAGCAGAAAAAGCCCTAAGTGGCGCTGTGGCTCAAGTGGTAGAGCGCTAGCCTTGAGAGGGACAGCGCCTAGGCCCTGAGTTCAAGCCCATAACCGACAAAATAAATAAATAGTAATAATTCCCCCAAACTAATTTCAGGTTGGTTTGGGGGTTTCTTTGTTTGGTGGTGGTGGTGGTACTGGGGTTTGAACTCAAGCCCTTGTGCTTGCTAAGCAGGTGCTGAGCCCTGCCCCAAGCCTGTTGCTTTTTGTCTGGACCACTCCAGACTGTGATTCTCCTATTTATACTTCTCCACTAGCTGAGATGAAAGGGATGCATCACCATGCCCAGCTTTGCTCTCCACCCCCCTACCCCTCCTAGAGCTAAGGATGGAACTCAGGGCCTTACACTTGCCAGGCAAGTACTCTGCCACTGAGCTAAATTACCAACCCCTTTGCCCAGCTTTTTACTGATTGAAAAAGAACCATGCAAACCTTTTGCTTGGACTGGTCTCAAATCTTGATCCTCCCCCCATCTCAGCCTTGGGCAGCTAGGATTCCAGGCATGAATGACAGTACTCCCCTCCCTCTCAGCATGGTTTGTTTTTGAAGTTAACAGAAAAATCTGAAAACACATTTGAGACATATACCTCTGATTTTAAAACTCTAGAAAATAAAAAATGCTGTCTTTTATCTTTCTTCTGAGTAAAGAACGTCAGCGTGGCTGGTCAGAAACAACACACATGGAGAAAGCATCAGGAATTAAATCAACACCCTTCTCAACACAAACTACAGAGCTGAAGGCAAGAGACGGGAGCAGCAGTGTCTGCACATGCTCCTGGCCGACTTGACATCACTGGGGCACAATCTGCCAAGAGTCAGCTTGCCTGGCTTCAGAGTGTGTAATGACCCACCTGAAAGCTTGAGGCATGCAAAGACAAGCACTCAGTGACATACCCACCCTTCACTAGACAAGAACACTAGAGACACTTGCCAAGAGAGCCCGGATGAGAAGTCTGTGCTTGTTAGAAGAGCTAGATGGAGGAATGTATTAGCTTCCTCTCTGCATGGCGGACCACAAGGGTCTGGAAGGAAGGAGCAGAATGTGGGTAGAGCCGGCACCGAGACAGAGCACTTGTACCCTACACACTTCTTTCTAGAACACTGGCTTTTGTTGGTGGTAGTTTTTGTTTGTTTGTTTTTTGCCGGGACTGGGGTTTGAACTATGTGGGGTTTGAACTAGTCAAGCGCTCTACCACTTGAGCCACATTCCCAGCCCTTTTTGAATTAGGTGAGGTTTTTGTGGGTTTTTTTTTTGTTGTTGTTGTTGTTTTGTTTTTGGTATTGTTTTATGATAGGTTCTCTCACATTTGCCCTGGATATCTTCAGACCACAATCCTCCTATCTCCACCTCTGGAGCAGCTGAGATTACAGGTGTGAAACATCAAACTCAACCCAGTTTTGTGTTTTGTTTTGCTTTATCCCCCGAGACAGGTCTTACTAGGTTTTAGATGTTGATATGGAGCTCAGTCTATAGCCAATGATGGCCGTGAGCTTGAGACCCTCCTGTCTCCTAAGTGCTGAAAGTTCAGGCATGGACTACCATAACTGAAATGAAATTAAAAAAAAACAAAACTTTTGGCTGGGTGCTGATGGCTCATGCCTGTAATTCTAGCTAATTGGGAGGAGATCTGAGGATACCAATTCAAAGCCAGCTAGGGCAGGAAGTTTATGAGACTCTCATCTCCTATTAGCCACCAAAAAACTGGAAGTAGAGCTGTGGCTTAAGTGGTAGAGCACTAGCCTTGAGTATAAAAGCTTAGGGACAGAGCCCAGGCCCTGAGTTCAAGCCCTAGGACCAGCACACACAAAAAAAATGTTTACACTTGAAACCAAAAAAGAACAGCTATTGCTCCAAGATAATTTTATTCTACTGAACTCTACTGTGATTTTTCTGTTTCTCCATTTCTTTTCAGTCATTTTGGTGTCTGTTTCCTGAGACAGGGTCATTTTCCCTACAGCTAGACTGGCCTGAGACTTATTAGGTAGCTCAGGCTGGCCTTGAACTCTCAACCATACTTCTGGGATCACTGGCATGCACTACCACACTGGGCTTTCAATCATTTCTTGGACACCTCCTAAGAGTGAGGTGTTAACTGGGAAAGGCAGATGCAGAGGGGACTCCATCCTGGTACTAGGCTCAAGCACAGGATGAGCTACAAGCACAAACTCCCTACTATACTGGCAGGTTCACGCCAGGAACTTGTCTTTGGTGGAAAGAATATACTTGGAAAAGAACACAACAGGCTAATCACACAAGCCAAGTTGGTAAAATATCCAGAACAGAATAAAATGCACGCCCCCCCCCCCACAGACATTCAAACTAAGAGCGATGACTTAAGTTTCAAAACTTAAATGCTGGTGTGGTGGGAAGAGGGGGGTGCAAGAGTGGTCAGATGACCAGAGGCCCCGGGAGGGGAGAAGCAGGTGTTGGATTACTCTTCAAAGCGGTCTACCCTTGTCCTAGCCGGCAACACACTAAAACAAAACTAGCTCCCAAAGTGACAAACCTCGGCGCCGCACACGCTGCAGAAAGGCCTTCTTTCTCTGGATAGGAAGCTAACAGAGACCTCAGGCTCGGAGTGGGAGGAAAGGGGGCACGACCCAGTGCACACCGTGGACAAAGGCTTGCGGGAGCCTGAGACTCCTGGAGGGGGGTGAGGGTAGGGGGTGGTGTCCCCTTAGCAAGGGGTCAAGGTGATGGGGGCGGGGGGGGGGAGAGAAGTTGCAGCGACCTCTGGAAAGCAGGAAAGCCGGGCCAAACCTTTCATCCAGCCCCGCACCAAATGTGGAGTCAGGAGAAATCTGAACCGTCCCGCAGGGACCCAGGGGTTCCGCACGCGCCCTCATGAGGGGGGGAGTGTGCCCGGGACGCGGGTGCGGGTGGGAGGCTGAGGCGGGGGGGGTGGGGAGGAAGCGCGAGGAGGATTTGGGGAGGGAAGGAGGGCGGGAAAGAGGGGACGGCGATCAGGAAGGGGGGATTTAGAGGGCGGAGGTAAATCGTTGGGCGGAGCAGGCTGGCGGGGCCTGGGGACGGTCGGGGCGGAGACGCGCGCGCGGGGCCGGGAACAAAGTTGGTGAGGGCGCAAAGTTAGGCAGGAGACTCCCCGAGGGCGGGATTTCGGGGCTCTGCGACGCGCGATCGGGCGTCCTGCAAGGCGATGGAGGGGTGGAGGGGGAGACCCCACAGCATGGAAGTTCGGAGTGGCGACCCGGGGGTGAGGGGGGTCACCCCGCCCGCCGGGGTGTGGTGGGGGGGGCGCAGCAGCTGTACTTACCAGGGTCGGACGGCCGGCGAGGATCGGGCAGCAGCTCCGGCCAGGGCGGGGCCGCCCGGCTCCTCCCTCCCCCCCGCCCCACCCCGCGCTCTCGCGGCCGGCGCCTCCCATTGGCTGCCGCGTCTCAGGTCCGCGTCCGGTTCGGCCAATCAGCGCCGAGTAGCGCCGTTTGGAAACTTTTTTCCGCCGGCCGGGCGGGAGGAGACTCCGGTCGTGGCCCGGGGCTGCTGCGTCCGCTGCTGCGGGCGGCGGCGCCCTGGACCGGGCCGGGCGGTCCGGCCTGGGCTCGCCCGCCACGCGTCTCCGGAGAACACGCCGCTGGCCTCCTCCTGCCGCCGCTTCCTGTTCGTGAGCTTCTTCCCGACACGATGTTAAGGACCAGGACCGAGGCTCAGTACCCCCAATCCTTCCCGCTACTTTGTGCCCACAGTAGAAGTTTCAGCACCTCTCTCTTCCTCCGGGACCGAAGCAGGGTACACTGAGCTTCCCAGCCAAGCTGGGCACGTTAACTGAAGCCCAAATCGGCACATTTAGATGACACCCACCAACTAATCTAAAACTACTTGGATCTCAATTTCCCCAAAAGGGTGGAAAAGTAAAAGTTTGCGGAAAATAGGGTTGATATTGGGCAACAGGGAGGAAAAATAGTGCCATTACTGGGGCTCGAACTCAGGGCCTGGGCGTTATCCTGAGTTCTCAAGGCTGGTGCCCTACCAGCTGAGCTACAGCTTCTCTACCAGCTTTTTGGTAATTCTCATAGACTTCCCTATCTAGGCTGGCTTCAAATCGTGATTCTCAGATCTCAGCCTCCTCGGTAGCAGGGTTACAGACGTGAGCCACCAGAGCCCAGTTCTGGTGTACACTAAAACTTTCTTTTAAACTTCGTTTCCTTGTAGAGCTCAGCTTCTTAGCTCCTTCCATCCTACTTTACCAGTTCAAACATTAAACCTAACCGAAGCAGAACTAAAACTGAGGAAAAAAAATGAGTTGGATCAAATGTAGAGTAGCCACTTAACTACTAAAGACATCTTCAAAAAAATAAAGCAAGGGCTGGGAAGGTGGCTCAGTGGTAGAGCGCTTGCCTTGCATGCCTGAGGCCCTGGGTTGGATTCCTCAGCACCACATAAACAAAAAGAAAAAAAGCCAAAAGTGGCACTGTGGCTCAAGTGGTAGAGCGCTAGCCTTTAGCTAAAGAGCTGAGGGACAGCGCCCAGGCCGAGTTGAGGCCCCACGACTGGACCCCAAAAAAAAAAATAAAGCAAATCTTCACGCTTGTTTCACAAATGAGAAGCGTGTCATTTGGACAAGAGGGGAAAATCCAATACTATATAGGAAATCAAATTAACAGGCAATTCATATTTAAGAAAATATATCCTAAAAGAAACTTTAAAAGCATTCTTTCACATAGATCAAGATAAAAAAAATTACTTTTTTGGTCAGTTGTGGGGCCTGGATGCTATCCCTGAGCCTTTTCAGGCAAAGCTAGTGCTCTATCACTTTGAGCTACAGCTCTACTTCTGGTTTCCATTTGGTTAATTAGAGATGAGAGTCTCACTGGCTTTCTTGCCTGAACTGGCTAAAACTTAGATCCTCAGATCTCAGCCTCCTGAGTAGATAAGATTACAGCTGTGAGCCACTGGCACCCTGCTCAAAATATGTTTTAATAGGTAATTACCTCCTCCATAGAGCTGATATCCTCATCTTAGCCTAACACACACACACTATATATAATATACATATATGAAAAGCTATATTTATATACACACAAGTTTTTGATGGTTCTGTGGGATTTTAACTCAAGGTCTCCTACTTGCTAAGCAGATACTCTACCATTTGAGCAATTCTTCCAGTCCTAGACTAGGCATTTTTGAATTTGAAAGAATGCCAAGTAAAGTCAATCAAAAATGTTTCTGGGAGCAGCACTGTGGTAGAGTGCGAGCGTCTTCAATGAAAGCAGCTCAGGGACAGTGCCCAAGCCCAGAGTTCAAGCCCCAGGACTGGGTGGAGGGGAGATTTCTGCACTTTTCTATGGTTTAAATGGAAATAAAAATTAAAAATCTGGCATCATCTTTCTTTTTTAATAATTTCCTTTTTGGTATTTATCAATATACTATGTTCAGAAACATTCTGCTAGAATAAAAAGGAGGAAAAAAATCTGTTAAGACTAACATTTAGGGGCTGGGAAAGTGGCTCAGTGGTAGAGTGCTTGCCTTGCATGCCTGAGGCCCTGGGTTCGATTCCTCAGCACCACATAAGCAGAAAAA
>NW_012267230.1:8353963-8466783 GCF_000151885.1 Dipodomys ordii
CCGCGTCGCCGGCCCCGGCCGGCCTGAGGCGCCGCCCGGCCGAGCGAACGCCGTCCCGCCGCCTTTCCTTCGGCTCCGCCTCACAAGCTCCCTAATCCTCCGCTCCGACGCTCCACTCGACTCCGCGGGGGAGCAGACCTCTTTAAACTGGGGGTCCCCGCCGACTAAGCCCGGCTGACCCCCCAGGAAAGCCGCTATTTAGGGGTTTATCGGGAGGGGACTGAGCCTGACGAGGCTGCAGGGCCGCGAGGCCCCGCCCCCCCCGCGGCTCCCAGCATGCCCCGCGCGGGGGGAGGCCGCGGCGGAGGGAGGAGGCGGGGCCGAGGGAGAGAGGGGCGGGGCGAGCCGGAGAGAAGAGCGTCGGTTTTGCGACAGGGGCGGGCGCGGTGCGGAAGCGGAAGTGGAGGGCGCGCTTGGCGGCGGCGGCGGGAGCGGCGGAGTCGGGAATCAAAACAAAGGGCCTGGGGGGGGCGGGGGGAAGGTGGCGGGGTTGGAATGTGAGCGCCGGTGGAGCCCGTGGCCCAGGTGAGTTTCCTGTCAGCTGCGGGACTTGACTTCGGTGGGCCCGCCGCTCTGGGAGCCCCGGGGGGGGGGGCGGTGTGTGGTGTGAAGTGGGGGGGGAGCGGAGGTCCGGCCCCCCCCTGCCCATACTTGCAGCTGGCGGGGTGACGGGAGGTGTGGGGGTCGGAGGAAGGTCTGGCACTCGCCCGGCGAGGCCCTACGCGGCCCGTGCCCCCCTCAGGACTGTACCCCGCTGTCTCGGTGGTGCTTTTCCCCTTTTTTTGGGGGGGGGGAGTGCTCCGCACGCACCTGTTTCCCCCGCTCCCTGTCAGGGCCTCCAGGTGTGAAGAGGAACCTGCCTGGAGGGTTGTGCAAAGTTGGGGAAAAGATAGGGGCGGGTGTCAAAGTGCAAACTCACTTGGAAGATTTGCACCCGACCCCCCCCCACAAGGGTGACCCCAAGCCCCTTCCCCCCCCTCCTTGTAACTCACAGGCTCGCCATCCGCCTGGAGATTACCCCCCCACCCCATTTTGCCTGGCACCTTTCTGCCCGGTGTTTAGCTTTCTAGCTACTTCTGTATCTTTCCAGCTAGTCACCATCTCTTGACATTTACTGAGCAATTCATTCATGTCAAGTATTATTTACAGATATCTGCCTAGCACTTTGCTGGGTACTTGCAACTATGTTGCCTTTATTTTCTGCTGTCGTGGAATTTATATTTTTTTTAAAGGAGAGAGAAATAAAGTAACAAGCCAAAGGGGGGGGGGTGGAAAGAGGCCAGGATAAGATTGAGTGGTTAATGGCAAGGCTATTTGCTAAGTTTTATGTGAACTACTAGATACAATCAAACGGGCAGTTAACTAGTATTATCAGACCCCGAAGAGATGAAATCTCAGGTTCAGAGAGTTCCCAAAACTGCCCAGGTAGAAAGGGACAGACATGCCGGCAGTATGATGTCATAGCTGGAGATCTCAGCCAGTATCTAAATTGCTGAAGACAAGAGATAGTGGCAGAAGGGGTACGCCCACTCAAACAGAACCCAAGTTGGCTATCTTTGTTGCATTCTCTGTTCCTGGGAATAGTTGGGAAATATTCATGGTGTTGGCCACTAACAAGTTTTTATATTTTATTATATTGAGACCATGGTATGGATCAAAGAGATGGATAAGCCTGTGTGTCCTTTCAACAGTAATTGTGTGATATCAAATTTCTGTTTGTAAAGTAACTCTTTTCTCCTATCTGCCACACACAAATGTTGAGGGGAAAATGATAGAAATGGAATTTATTGCCCCTTTTTTCATTTGTGCATTCCTGTGCTCAGCACAGGCCAGCTGCATGGTAGCCAGCAAGTTTTGGTTTTGTTTCGTTTCAGTCCTGGGGATTGAACTTAGGGCCTAGGCATTGTTCCTGAACTTTTGTACTCAGCACTAGTGTGTTACCAATTGAGCCACAGCTCTACTTTTGGCTTTTTTTTAAAATTTTGTTATTTTTTTTTTGGCAGCTAATTAGAGATATAGAGTCTTACAGACTTTACTGCTTGGGCTGGCTTCAAACTCCCATCCTTAAATCTTACCCTCATGAGGGGCTGGGAAGGTGGCTCAGTGGTAGAGTGCTTGCCTTGCATGCATGAGGCCCTGAGTTCAATTCCTCAGCACCACATAAGCAAAAAGCCGGAAGTGGCGCTGTGGCTCAAGTGGTAGAGTGCTAGCCTTGAGCTGAAGAGCTGAGGGACAGTGCCCAGGCCCAGAGTTCAGGCCCCATGACCGGACCCAAAAAAAGAAACAAACAAAAAATCTTACCCTCATGAGTAGCTGGGATTATAGGCTTGAGCCATTGGCACCTTACCACAATCTAGTTTTTCTGGATAGGGAAATGAAAAAGCCTAAATTAAAAAGATATATTTTGTAAATTATTATACTCTGTTTCCTCACTTTCAGGATCTAGCTTTGAAGAGGTTTGAAAAAGCCTGGTGAAATTGTGTCTTTGGTGACACAAGTTCTTCTGATTTCCTGAGGAGCTTTGTTGGGGGACATCTGGCCTGATTAAATAGTGAAAGCAAATCTCATCGTATCTGGTAGCAGGCTACTTTGTTTCTGTCTCAGAATTAGAGAGTCCCCACCATGTAGTAGGCAAATGGTCTGCTTTATCCTGCTATCTGTCTAGCAGGCTTTGCACTGAGCAGGAGATACAGTAGTGAAAATAGCCTGTGGAGTGCCCTTAGATCACTTTTCCCCCCTTTATAGTGCTATAAGATAAGTTGAGAAAAATTAGTTCTAGGAACTAGAAACTTTCTGTGTGTGTGTGTGTGTAGGAGCTTTGAACTCAGGTCTTGCACCTGCTAAGTGTGTATGGTGCCACTGAGCTATACTTTCATGGTGGAAATAGAACTTTAAAAGCTCTGACTAGTAGGTCAAATAGTAAATATTTTAGGCTTTATGGCCACATCTCTGTTGCAAAGACTTAACTCTGACATTGCAGTTCAAAAGCATCTGTAGATAGTTTTAAATGGGTGAGTGTTGTCCTCATGCCTGTATTTCTAGCTACTTAGAAGGCTGAGATCTAAGGATTGAAGTTTGAAACCAGCCCTGGCAGGAAGCTCCATGAGGCTCCAGTTCATGCTGGAGGTGGAGCTGTGGCTCAATTAATCGCATAACAGTCTTGAATGAAAAACTAAGGGATAGATAGCACCTAGGCTTTAATTTCAGGTTCTAGTACCAACACAAGAAGAAAAAAAGAGTTATAGACACTGAAATTTGAGCTTTGTGTGTAATTTTTCTTCAGGAATTAAAAAAACACAAGATACATCCTTAGTTTACAACTCATTGTTTAAATACAGGCAGTGAGCTGGCTTCCTGTTTGGTGAAATCAGTTCTCTAAACCTTAGTTATAGCCTAGATGGATGGCTTGTGTAACTGTCTGCCCTCCCTCTGACGTGTAGATGTTAAGTCTCTTGGAAAGAGGTGTTTTGGTTTGGTTTTGGTGGTGCTGGCAATTAAGCCCAGGGCCTTGTGTATGCTAGGCAAGCATTCAACCACTAAGCTACATCCCCAGCCCCTGGAAAGAGCCTCTCATCAGAAGATCTAGCTCAAAGTAATTATTTTCTGTGTGTCCAGGTGAAATGTCTGTTAAATTACTCTCCTAGGAATGGCCGCTCTCGGTAAGAACTGGGTGGTGGTTTATGTCTCCTCACTGCGGGCCAGCTGCCTCCTCCTCATGAGTGCGGATTGGTTTGATTGCACTGTTTAAGACTTGTAGGAGTGCTGTTAATGCTGGAGTAAATAGAGTACATCTGTATTGTAGGATTTCCTTCAGGGTCGATTTTCATTATAAATAAACTAAGAGATTGTTAGGCTTGCTCTCTGGCAGAATAAGAGTTCAGAGTCCATAGCCGACATTTACTTTGGCCCTTTCACTACCAGACACACAGCGAGAGCCTGATCTTGGGATTCTTGTACCAAGATAAGATGTTAGCTTCCTGCTTCTCCTCAGCAGACCTTTAGGGAGACATAGCTGAGAGGAATTAAGAAAAACCGTAGAAGCAGACTGCTTGGAGCAGGAGGAGGTTGGCTCTAGCCAAGTGAAGAGAGTTCTTGGGTTTGCAGTATCCAACAGTTGGCTCCTCTTCAGAGCACAGTGGTGTATTTATTTAAAAAAAAAAAAAAAGGGAGTCATCCAGGTCATTCTTAAGAGCTATGGAACACAAGAAATAGCAGAATATAGACTTTAAAAAACCAGAACCAAATTTACCCGATTTAACAGCCTGTAATATATTCTGGCATCCCTTCTTCATCTTTTTTTTTTTTCTTCCTTTTGTGCCTTTGTGGCTTGAACTCAGTGCCAGGTGCTGTCCTTGCTCAAGTCTAGTGCTCTATTTTGAGCCACAGCACCCTTTTCGGCTTTTTGGTAGTTAGGGACAAGAGTTTCACAGACTTTGCTACCTGGGCTGGCTTTGAACCCCAATCCTCAGGTAAACAGCCTCCTGAGTAAGCGAGGTTTACAAACGTAAGCCATAAACACCTGGCTCCATTATTCATTGAAGATTTGACTTGTTGGGAGCCACTGCACTGTACCTATAATTGTAGTTTTATGTTTCAATATATTGTACAATTTGTCCTTATGCAAGGAAATAACATGGGCATCTGACTCTCTTGACAGGGTGGAAGAATGAAAGGAAAGGAAGATGGAAGAATGTTGAAGCGCTCCGTGGGGCTGTATGATGGAAGGAAGGGAAACCGAGGGCCCCTGCAGTAGAGCACTTGGATGGCTTCAACCAGACAATGATGCTAAGCCATGGTTTTGGAAATTCTCTAATTGCTTTTCCCGTCCTGAGCAGACATTTCCACTTAGTCCCCAAACGGTAATTATGTGCAAGGGGATGGCAAACTCCACTGCAAATGGAGGAGAGGTCCATTTGGCCTGGGAAATGACCTTTCTCCATTGACTCTGTGCCATGTTTCCCTGTCTGTCATGTTTATGTTGCCCCTGTAGCAGATGAGAGCTGCTGATCCGAGGGGAACATTGTTTTATCTCCAGTCTTCCACTCTGAGTAACAGTGCTGTGCTTTGCGTAGTCACTGTTACATTTGAGGGGAGGACGATTGGTTTTCTTATTGAAGTGTACCACATTAGGAAAGATTGATGGACAAGATCTCATTGATAGTCCGTTGTTGTTGAACATTTCTCTTGAGTATTGAAATGTGAAATATGTCTGCCTTCATGCTTAGGGTTTTGGGGGTTTTTTGTGGTGGTGGTAGAGCTGGGCACTAGTTCTCACAGATTTGACTTCTGTTCCAATCTTCTCAGAAAGAGTCCATGGAGAACAAGAAAGCTGCTGTGGAATTAAAGGATGTCCCATCTCCCCTTCATGCCGGCTCAAAACTTTTCCCAGCAGTTCCAAGTTCTGATACTCATCCTCTCCAGCAACGGAAAATACAGCTTTCAACCGTCCCCCAAGTAAGCTGCTGTGCTCACTGCCCCAATGAGCCGTCCACTTCGCCAATGTGCCGTGGTGGTGGTGGTGGTGGTAGCTTGATTCATGCAGGCGCACTCTTAGACTCTCACAGCACCAGGACAATCACGTGTCAGGTGGGTTCAGGGTTTGCTTTCCAGTCTGCGTCTTCACTCCAGAATGCCTCAGCCAGGAACCCCTTGGCAGGCATCGGGAGTGACTTTTCCGGCATGTGTCTGGAGAGTAATCTGTCGTCCTGCAAGCACCTGTCCTGTTGTGGGAAGCTTCACTTCCAGCCCTGTCACGGTGCCGTGCACAAGCTGTACCCATGTCCGGCGCTCCAGGGCTGCACCTCCGCTGCCTACTTCCCCTGCTCTGATCTCCCTGGCGGGGCTCCAGGGCTCCTGGAGGAGCCCCTCCCACAGCCCGAGTTGACACCCCACCTGTGCACCAGCTCTTTGCACCTGAACGTGGTTCCTCCCGTGTGTTTAAAGGGCTCACTTTACTGCGAAGACTGTCTCAGCAAGGTTTGTAGCTTTTCCCCTTTTCATGTCTTGTGGGACCTGAGGTTTGAGGAGTGGCTCTCTGAGTGGACTTATCTTGTAAAGTCTTGGTGGTGCCCTGGGCTGACGCTACTTTATGTATATGTCTGCCCTCTCCGCCCCCCGCCTATTGGCTGCTGGCCCTTAAAGAAGACACAGGTACATTGAGAGACTGTTTGAAAGCAAGTTGCAGAATAATTACTGGCATAGTTTATGATTTTAGAGCTTCTGGCTCTAAGAAATCCACTTCCAGCCTGTGAAACCCTGTCCTGCAAAGCCTCATGCTGTTTCATCCATAATTGCTGGGCCCGACTGTGGAATGTAGGTAATGCCTCGCTGCCTTTCTGTGATAGCATGGGGAACCTGCAGCGTGGCCTCAGTCACACTTGATCCCCAGGGATGTCACTGCCCCAACATAACCTGGGGGAAGGGTGTCCACTGGAGCAGATCCACACTGAGCTTGTGAATCTGGGGCCCAGGCATTTCAAGTCTCTTCCTGACATGAGGTAATACATTGGGAGCTAATAGTCATGAAAAAGATTAATTAGCGGGTGGGAATGCATTTTCAGCTATTGTTTGTAACTTTTGCTTCTAAAGTGATGTATCTGCCTCCTAAAAAAGTTTTTTTTTTTAAATAGCCGGCAAGAAATAGTATAATTGATGCTAAAGTCTGGCCGAATATACCACCTCCAAATACTCAAGCAGCACCCCTTGCTATTCCTCTGTGTAACGGCTGTGGAACCCAGGGAACAGGGAAGGAGACCACGTTGTTGTTGGCAGCCAACCTAGGCAAAGCTGCTTCAAAATTTGGTAAATGACAGAATGCCATGAAATGTGATTGAGTGTCCGATGTTCAGTGTCCAATGCTAACATTGCACTGAATTACCTTTGAAATAATCCTGGGTGTTTTGTTTTGTTTTGTGCCAGTAGTAGGGCTTGAACTCATGACCTCTTTCTTTTGCTTAGCTTTTTTTTTGCTTTAGGATGGTACTCTACCACTGGAGCCACAATTCTACTTACAGCCTTCTGTTGGTTTCTTGGAGATAAGAGTCTCACAGATTTTCTTGCCCAGGCCTGGCTTCCCATCTTGATCCTCAGATCTCAGCCTCCTGAGGATTTTAACTCTTGAGTCACCAGCCCCTGGCTTCCTAATGGTTTTAAAGTGATTTGTGTATTCAAAAGTGTATAAGAGTCTCACTTCCCATCCATTTGTAGAATTCTAGTAACTCACCTGTAATCCTAGCTATTCAGGAGGCAGAGATCAGGAAGATCACATTTTAAGGCCAGCCAGGCAAAAAAGTTTACAAGACCCCCATCTCAACCATTAATTGGAAGGAGTGGTATGTGCCTATTGTTGCCACCTATATGGGAGGCTGAGATTGGGAGGATCACAGTTCCCTGCCAAGCTGGGCAAAACAGTTGGTGAAACTCCTGTCTCGACAGAAAAAGCCGGATATAGTATATTCCTTTCATCTTAGCTATGATGGGAAGTATAAATAGGATCATTATTGAGGCTAACCTGGGCAAAAAAAAAATCTCAATAATCAAAAACAGGGCACAGAAATAGGCTTGACTCATACCTGTAATCCTATTTAATAACCTAAGATCTGAAAGATAATGGTTCGAAGCCAGGCCTGGCAAGAGAAGTCCACAAGATTCCATCTCTAAAATAACCAGTCAAAAAACATGAGTGGAAGCATGATTCAAGTGGTAGAGTGCCTGCCTAGCAAGAGCCAAACCTTTCGAGTTCAAACCCCAGTACCACCCAAAGAGAAAAGAGACAGAAAGGGAGGGAGTTTGGGGGAGGATAGGGAGGGATGGGAAGGGGAAAAAAAGGAGGAGGCTACAATGCTTGATAAGAAATGTACTCAGTATCTTGCCCATGTAATTGTAACCCCTCTGTACAGTATTTTCATAATAAAAAAAAAAAAGAGACAGAAACTTCTTTTATTATAGATCAGTAAGTCATTTGCCCTTCGTGGGGCTGCTGAAGCTGTCTGAAGTGAGAAGCTATAGTCAAATGGAGAGCATATTATGAGAAACCGAGTGCTGGAGGAGTTTGAAGGTCAACTGAGATTCCTAAATGTCTAGAAATTTAGAACAACTAAGTAGTGGGCAATCACGAACAGTGTTTGAAAACCTGAAAGTCTGAGGACGTTTTTACAGTGTAAGATCAGATGTTAATGCGGTAGCACAAGTAATTTAAGGTCAGTAGCAGCAGCTTTCCCACCTGGGTCTTCTCAGGGTCTTCCAGGCCCAGCAGGTAGACAGGTGTGGGCTGAGGACTGAAATCAGGCCCGGGGAGCCGCAGCAGCCAGCTGGTTATGTGGTGTTGGCCAGCATGAGCCTGTTCGTGCTTGGAGACAGATTTCTGAGGGCTACAGGATAATCTCAGGGTTGGGTTGCTTGTTAGGTTGGCCAGGAGGCCCCTGTCCTTCATTTCCACTTCCTTCAGGGATTTGGTTTTTCCCTCGCTGAGGAGGATGGGTAATTTCCTGTTACTGTGTTTTAATGTTTCATTACTGTGTTTTAAAGTTTCATTCCATGTAACTTGAAGTCTTTTAACTTAAGGTTCGCCCGAAGTTGGAATAACTGGGCAAGTGCTAGAAAACTTACCCCCCATTGGAGTGTTTTGGGATATTGAGAACTGCTCCGTTCCCTCTGGCCGATCAGCTACTACTGTTGTCCAGAGAATCCGTGAAAAGTTTTTTAAAGGGCACAGAGAAGCAGAATTCATCTGTGTGTGTGACATAAGCAAAGAAAACAAAGAAGTTATTCAAGAGCTGAATAATTGCCAGGTAAGAAATTGTTTTTTTTTTCTTTTTAACTTTTAATCTGCTATGATAACAGCATAATGAGCCTGCAATTGTGCTTAATTTCAAATAAATTAGAAGATTATGCTGAAAGTCCTAGAAAGTATTGACTTTTGTTTGATCTTCCAGTAATGCTTCCTATTTTTTTTGTTCTGTTGGCATAAGAGTTACCTTGGCATAAGAGTTACCTGTGTGTTGCTTCCAGTAGTTTACGTGGCTGTTCTGTGAATCTAAGTCCCCTTTACCTGTGTGTTGTCTCTATGAATCTAAAGCTTTGGGAAGGGAACTGGCTAATTTAAGATCACGTGGCAGTAAACAAATGAGATAGAGTTTAAACCCAGGTTTCCAGACCCTCACATTTGTGCTATGAAACTGGAACTAGAATTTGACTCTTTTATTGTATGTGTGACAATCCTAGGGCTTGAACTCAGGGTCTGGGTGCTATCCTTCAGCTTTTTTTGCTCAAGGATAGTGCTTTACCACTTGAACCAAAGCTCCACTTCTGACCTTTTTGAAATTCATTGGAGATAAGAGTGTCATGGACTTTCCTGGCTGGGCTGGCTTCAAACCACAATCCCCAGATCTCAGCCTCCTGAGTGTCTAGGATTACAGGCGTGAGCCACCAATGCCCAGCTAGAACTTAACTCTTAAATAAGGAATCACCTTGACATCCCAAAATCCTGTGGTATATTACATGTGGCTGAAGCATCTCTCAAAATAAGCCTGTCTTTGCTTTGGAAATGTGTATGAGCCTGGTTATTTCATCGGAATGAATGCGTTTGGCTGCCTCATAGGTTTACTCCTTCCTCCCCCCTCCAGATCTCAAGAGCCACAAATGGATAGCATAGACAAATGACATAGAGTACAACCCACACTGTACCTTAATCGTACAATTGCTCCCACCATCTCCAAATTGTGGGCAAAAGTGTTAGGGAAATTTAGTGACTTGAAACTTCCTTTTCCCTGCCTATTTTCTGAAAAGCAAATTAGAGGCGAGAGCAGGCACAGTAATGGGTCCACGTAATTCATCTGTAGAATCAGTTTTGAAATTACTAAGATCCAGCTGTAATTGTTTATTCCAACAATAATAGAAGAGTTTCTTTTCTCTAGAATTATCTGGTAGGTGCCAGGTGTATTGGTAATCCCAGCACTCAGGAGACTGAGGCAGGAGGGCCTTGAACATAGCGAGACCCCATCTCAAACAGACAAGCAGATACAATTATCCACCCATCTGTGGCCAGACTGTTCAGCGATGTTCTAATTGTGGCTCTTACCATAAATGAATGCAGGTGACCGTTGCTCACATCAATGCTACTGCGAAGAACGCTGCTGATGATAAACTCCGGCAGAGTCTCCGAAGGTTTGCAAATACTCACACTGCTCCTGCCACTGTGGTTCTTGTGTCCAGTAAGTGTGCCGATATCTGATTTCCACTACTCACTGTGGGAATGATTGTAAAGGCAAGATATACTCCTTAGAGGCTGAAATGCACAGGACACGCTGGTGATTATGATTGAGAATTGTTTACAATAAGGAAAATGGAGTCTTTGAGAATTTTTGTATTTTTTCTTGGGCATGTGATCTCTTTTTTGGCCAGTCCTGGGGCTTGAACTCAGGACCTGGGCACTGGCCCTGAGCTTCTTTTGCTTAAGGCTGGCAATCTATCACTTGACCCACAGCACCACTTCTGGCTTGTTCTCTGAATGTGGTACTGAGGAATCAAACCCAAGGCTTTCATGCATGCTAGGCAAGCAGTCTACCACTGAGCCACCTTCCCAGCCCCAACATGTGAACTCTTGCAGGCCAAGTTTATGAAAGAGAATTGGATGCTTTATTTCCCTGGGCTGAGTGTTACTAACAACAACAACAAAAAAAAAGCGAGATGAGCACTTTCCAGACTTGAGTTTCTCCAGCCTGTTATTTCCCTCTAATGCTAATACTAATTCCCATGGAATTAGTGACTTCTTCTAGGCATGTGCTGTCACATCTACCACATGAATGCTGCCGGGAAGTGCGCTCCTGTACCCAGAGGAGAGGGAAGCACCTTTGAGTCCCCCCTGACCCTTCCTTTTTTCCTTCTCAGAAGGCTTCACTATGATTGTATGTCTTGGTTGGGTGTTTCTAATGTGGGGAACGGGGGTGGGCTGTGTCTTCCAGCTGATGTCAACTTCGCACTGGAGCTCAGTGACCTGAGACACAGGCATGGTTTCCACATCATTTTGGTGCATAAGAACCAGGCCTCGGAAGCACTGCTGCACCATGCTAACGAGCTGATCAGATTTGAAGAGTTCATTTCTGACTTGCCTCCCCGGTTGCCACTAAAGATGCCAGTAAGTAGATTCTCACTATCCTCTGCCTGTTCCTAGAAATAAGAGTCTTGAAGCTGAGGGACAGCCATTAACCAAGGCGGGGAAGCCTGTTCCCTGTCCGATGCTGGTTGGTTTCTGATAGGAGGCTTGGGAACCCTTACTTCTGCTCGTACACATCTACAGAATGGAGATGTGTGGACTGGCCCTTTTCAGTTCTCAAATAATCTCAGAGCATTGGCTCATCACCTGCCCTGTCTCCAGAGCCGGCAGTGGTTTATCTCACTGGGTGAAGAATTGTTGTCTTTGCTCTCAAGTGTTACAGGTAGAGAACATGATGAAAGTTCACACATCCTTATGTTGGGCATCAAGTAAATTATAATGATACACTCTTAACTTATTGGGTCCATAAGCCCTATAGGCCTCCGAGACTGGATTTCATGGACAGCCTTGTCATGCACAGGAGCAGTGAGTCTGTTGTTATGGCTGCATCTGCAGCCTGTTCAAGCCAGGGCCCAGAGGGACAGAACACCTCCTGGAGGAACAGCATTCTCTTAGGCTTGAGTGGGAAAAGCATGTTGAGGCAGTGCTGAGCTGGGCTTACTTTTGGAGTACTTGCATAACGCTTGAGTTAGCATACTCCTGTGCGAGAGGAGCTGTTGTGTGGATGATCCAGGAGAGTGGGCAGTCCTGCAGGTTAACTGCAGTCTGACCACTGAGTTACAGGTGCATCTTAGAAATGATTTCATTGGGAAAACATTGAGAAGGGCGGCACAGGAGAGAGCCTTCTAATTCAGGCTCTCCCTGCTACTCTGATGGCGCCTAGAGGTCTGGAATGTGGCCCAATAGAAAGCACAAGCCGTAGCCAGTTCTCATTGAGGATCTTGGGCCCTGCAGGTCTCCTGAGCCTCTCCCTAACTCACCCTTGTCCATACCTACTAGTTGTAGTCGAGACTTTTAACTGCATTTCCTTCTGCTCACTTGTGTTTCATACTCTTTCCTAGCTTTGAAGGCCATTAAATCAATTGTGGTGTAAGCTTTCCCACTTTGCAAGTCCTTACTTTTTGGTCTTGCTATTCTTATTCACTAGTCATAAGTAAAAATACATTTTCTTCTTTTATGGCCTTCAGTCTGTCACTATAAAAAATTATATCTCCATTGGCTCTGTGTGGGTCTTGAGTCCCAGGTGTAACAGCAGCAGTGAGATTTGGTCAGCACCCCTCACATAAAAGGGAAAGCCTCTGATTAAAAAAAGTAATGTGTTCTTTGTGAGAACAGCAAAAAGCAGGATGTGGGGATGTGGAAAGGGAAAACTACAGCCCTGCCCTGCCCTGCCCAGCCCATTGTTAACATTGTGGTAATGTCCTTGAGATCTCAGATGGGCAGTTAAAAAGTCATGTCACTTATGTAATGTTCTGTGGATTTTTCTTAGGGGTCTCTATTACACTGTACATATTAAGCTTTATGACAGTGACATACAATATATTTTGATCATTTTTATCTCTACATCCTGTGTGTGTGTGTGTGTGCACACGCGCGTGTGTGCAAATACTGGGGCTTGAACTCGGAGTTGTAGGCTTTTATTTGGCTTTTCTGCTCAAGCTGGTGCTCTACCACTTGAATCACAGCTACACTTTGGCTTTTTGAGGTGGTCAGTTGGAGGTAACAGTCTCTTGGCTTTCTCTGCTCACACTGGCTTTGAAGCACAATTCTTAGATCTCAACTTCCTGAGTGGCTAGGATTACAAGTGTCAATCACTGGCACCAGGCTTCCTCCCCTCTCCCTCCAGGGTTTGAACTCAGGGCTTCAAGCTTGCTCAGGCTGCTTACTAGGTTAGTGGTCTACTACTTGAACCAGGGCCCAAGCCGGCTTATTTTTTTTTTATTATATTGGAGATGGAGACTTTTCTGCCTAGGCTGGCCTCAAATCATGATCCTCTGGGTCTCAGCCTCTTAAATGTCTAGAATTATAGGCACAGGCCACTGGTACCCAGCCATGTTCTCTTTTTTAAACTTAATTCATGTAGCTTGGATTTATTTTTGTTAGTGTGTGCATATATGTTTTATATATATTGATGTAAGCACTATATTCAAAAAGCAAGCAGAGTGTTAACATACTTTTGTAGCTAGTCTTTCTCATAATTCAGTCATAATTCATGTTTCTCATAATTCGTGTTATTGGCCATTTTGTTTCTACCCAGTTTTCACTATCTCCAGCAATTTGATCGTTTCATCTGAATTTCCAGGCTAATGGTTTGGAGGATTAGTTTTAAGGTGTGATGGTGGGAGTCAGAATTTTGTTGACAGGATCTGTGTTGTCTTCTAGGTAGACGGCATTGAGTTGTACAGTCAAGTGTCTTTTTATTTGTGTGTATGTGTGGTACTCGGATTAAACTCAGGGCCTCAACCTTGCTAGGCAGGTGCTCTACCACTTGAGCCTTCCACCCTTTTTTGCACTATTGTTTTCTAGGTAGGGTCTTGCTTTATGCTCAGTTGCTCTGGGCTGTCATCTTCCCATCATCCCTGTGTCACTGGACATGATAGGTGCATGCCTCCGTGCCCAGTCATTGGTTTACATGGCGTCTTGAGAACTTTTATGTCCAAGCTGGCAAATGTCTATTTTTCACATTTGCCTGAAGTTAGCCTTCTGATTTATCATTAGTGGGCCTTCGGGTGACACTGTTTCCTCTGCGTTAGCAGTGCCACACTCTGCTGTACGTCTATAACCTCCCGGCAAACAAGGATGGTAAGAGCATCAGCAACAGGCTCCGGCGCCTGTCTGACAATTGTGGTGGGAAAGTGCTGAGCATCACAGGCTGCAGCGCCATTCTCCGCTTCATAAACCAAGACAGCGCCGAGCGTGCGCAGAAGCGCATGGAAAATGAAGACGTCTTTGGCAATCGGATCATTGTTTCATTTACCCCAAAACATAGAGAACTCTGTGAAGCAAAGAGTTCGAACACAGTTGCTGATAAAGTGAAGTCTCCCAAAAAGCTTAAGAATCAAAAACTGTGCCTCGTCAAAGAAGCAAGTGAACAGCCTTCCAGTGCCAAAACCACGTCTGGGAAAGGGTCGCAGGCACACTCTGGATCTGCTACAAAAAACGCCCATGTGAAAAGTTTACAGGTAACTCGGAGACTGACAGCAGGTTTGGGTTCTGATTCCGTGTCTCGAGTGCCTGCTGGCATTTGGCATGTCCTGTTGGCACTTCAGTCCGGGCCAGCTGCAGTGTCCTGTTCCTTGCATGTTCAGCCCATTTTCCTTGTGTCATCTCAGGAGCTGTGCCGCGCAGAGTCCAAGGCGGGCCACCGGAACAGTGAGCACCAGCCCGCCGGGAGGCTGGCCATCATGCCCCAACCCACTGCGAAAACCCCAGGAGCGGCAGAACCTCCCCACAGAGGCAGCCACAAGTACGTACCCCACATTACTCTTCCTGTGTATGACAGCTGTGGCTTTCAGGTAATCGCACACATGAGCCCTCTTCTCTTTTCCCTCACGTTAGGAAAGAGAGCCTTAGTGCCCGGAGTGTTAGCAGTTCTCCTGTAGAGAAGAAAGAGAAAGACCAGATGGTCTTTCAAGTGAGCTACCCATCTGCCTTCAGCAAGCTGATTGTGTCAAGGCAAGTCTCTCCTCTTCTTACTTCTCGGTCTTGCTCTTCAGCCTCCTGACCTTAGAGTGGTTACTTAAGAGATAGGCTTGAGAAACAGCTTGCTTGTTTCCGAATAATTGGCAGGGAACAACGTAAATCCCTGCTGGCCATTCCTCTTCCTCAGATTTCCAGAGCTATGTTGAAGGACAGTGCTTCTCACCACTCATTTCTCCTCCACTCTGAACCTTGGTAAACAGAGGTCAGAGGACATCGTCACCCTCACGTGGAACAATGCTCAAAGTAGAAAGTTAATTCATCAAGCTCTTTAATTTCTCTCTTTAACTTCAATCCAGTGAAAGCATTTCTTATTAAATAATCTGTTGGTCATTAATAAGAAGTCAACAGACTAGGGCTGGGAAGGTGGCTCAGTGGTAGAGTGCTTGCCTTGCATGCCTGAGGCCCTGGGTTCGATTCCTCAGCACCACAAAGCAAAAAGAAAAAAGCCGGAAGTGGCGCTGTGGCTCAAGTGGTAGAACGCTAGCCTTGAGCTGAAGAGCTGAGGGACAGCGCCCAGGCCCAGAGTTCAGGCCCCACGACCGGACCCCAAAAAAAAAAAGAGTCAACAGACTTTAGCAGTACATCTAAATTAGTAGATTATCAAGATGGAAAGACATTTCTATATACAGCTTTCAAACAAAGCCTGATAATGAAACCATTGTGTGTGTTTTTGGCAGGAGTATGTCTCCAAACCTTTTAAACCGAGCCTCTCCGCTTGCTTTCAATGTTGCCAATTCCAGCAGCGGAGCCGACTGCCTGGACCCATTTGCAAACGGTGCTGACATCCAGGTCAGCAACATAGACTACAGGCTGTCCCGGAAGGAGCTCCAGCAGCTCATCCAGGAGGCGTTTTCTAGGCATGGCAAGGTACCTTCCACTCTTGCTCTTGCTTCTTTTATCCTTTGGCAGACTAGAGAAATGCATTTGAAGGAGGTGACCACAGCCAGGATGTACATGGCATTGGGCCATGTCCAGCCCATAAGCCATAGCCCTCAGAGCAAGAAAGCTGCCAGTGAGCTGTTCTTAGCAACTTAAATGACACTTTGGTTTTTTTTGGTGGTGGGGGGAAGGGGGAATACAGAAAAAATAATTGAAAAGGATGCTGACTAATTTTGTTTCTATTCTAATTTGTATGACCACATTCCTAGTTGTAGTTTGCTAGCAGATGCACCTCTCTCACAAACTTGGAGTTTTGTAGGTCTGGAGAAGACCCAGCGACTCCTCTCATGATGTGGCCTCTGAGTCTACCTCAGAGAGCTACTGTAAAGTGTGCAGGTAGAGCAGGCAGGACCATGCCTCTGAAGGTCATCTCAGCCCTGTCACCTGGGATCTGGTTGGCAGAGAGTCAGACAAGTATCTTCCCACAAACTCTGAACACGATCCTTAGCGGTTCAGTTTCACGATGTCATCATGTTCTCCTTTGCCCTGTTGTAGGTGAAGAGCGTGGAGCTCAGCCCCCATACTGATTATCAGCTCAAGGCCATTGTCCAGATGGAAAATTTGCAAGAAGCAATCTGTGCAGTGAATAGCCTCCACAGGTATAAGATAGGAAGCAAGAAGATCCTTGTCTCACTTGCCACGGGAGCTGCTAATAAATCACTGTCTTTACTGAGGTAAAAACAAAAAAAACCCCAGTCATTTCTTTCAGGAGCTAACATTTGACCCACAAACAGTTTGGGAAATTAAAAAGTAGATTCTGTCCTATGTTACCAGCCCTCTGTGGTGATGGCATCTGAAGCAGGGCCTGTTCAGTTGGCAGCACTAGAGATAAGCCACTGGACCTTTGTGTGAGTCATTAATCAAAGGCAGACACACACAGCTTGAAGAGACAGGCTCTGGGAGTAAAGTAGCATGCCAAATATCCAGGACAGGTTCTAGACATAGTACAATGCCACCACAACAGATTACAAGCTTGGAAACTCTGTCTTCAAGTAGCAGAAGGTGGATTTGTCTCTAAAGACTAGATCTATGAAGCTTGCAAGGGCTCCGATTGAGATCAGCCCTTAGTGTCAAGCAGACACCCAGCCCCTTCAGTCTTACTCATTACCAGCTGAGCCTTGTAACCTTCTGCCTTGCTTCCTTACCAGGTTTGATATTTCTTTGGCTCTCTCCATCTCAGAGCTAGTAAAACAGGACTCGTTCCTGAATAATCGAGCAACTTTCCTCTAACTTCGTACTTCACAAAGATTTTAAATTCTGAGTGTTTTTTTTTTCCCTTAGGATAAAAATAATACTCAATATTGAAAAATTGAGAAACAAATGGGAAAATCATCCTTATTCCTGTGGCTACTAGCTAATAGCACTTAAGAGCTGGTTTTATTTGCTTTGTGTATATTTTTCCCATTGCTTTTTTTTTTTGGTATCTTTAAAAAAAGCCACTCAGAAACCTTAGTTGAAATTGTACTGTATTCAGTTATGTGGCTGATTATGTATATGAGATTTCCAACCCCTTACATCTGCCCTATAAAGCAAGTGGTGGCAGGACATGTATTTTTCTGTGGGGAGCCCATAGCTTCCTGCTGCATAGGCATGGAAAGTCCTATGATTGCGTTTGATAGGAGTCCTTGAGTGTGACATCTTTCATTGGCTTGTCCCCAAAGCCCTTTTTTAAAATGTTTCTAGAGAATAAATTCTCATGTAGCAGAATTTGCGATGTGCCGTGTTAAATTTTCATACTGTAAAGGAAACGGTCTGTTCTCTAATTAAGTGTTCTCTTACAGTGCAGAAACAATGTCCATCCTTCAGGATGCTCCTGCCTGCTGTTTGCCACTTTTTAAATTCACGGATCTCTATGAAAAGAAGTAAGTGATGGGCTGGGAAGGTGGCTCAGTGGTAGAGCGCTTGCCTTGCATGCTCGAGGCCCTGGGTTCGATTCCTCAGCACCACATAAGCAAAAAGAAAAAAGCCGGAAGTGGCGCTGTGGCTCAAGTGGTAGAGCGCTAGCCTTGAGCTGAAGAGCTGAGGGACAGCACCCAGACCCAGAGTTCAGGCCCCACGACCGGACCCAAAAAAAAAAAAAGAAAAGAAGTAAGTGAGGTTGGTTGTTCCCATGTCCAGCAGCCCATTTCCATGCATGAGATGTGGAAGAAATGGTTGTTATCATTACTCTCTTTCTTTCTTTCGAGCCAGTCCTGGGGCTTGAACTTGGGACCTAGGCACTGTCTTTGAGCATTTGTGCTCAAGGCTAGCACTCTACCACCTGAGCCATGGCTTCACTTCTGGCTTTTTGATGGTTACTTGGAAATATAAGTCTTGTGGACTCTTGGCTCATGGACTTGCCTGCCTGGGGTTGACTTTGAACCACAGTGCTCAAGTCTTAGCTTCTTGAGTAGCTAGGATTACAAGCATGAGCCACCAGTGCCCGGCACTGTGGGTTTTTGTTAGTTTCCACACATGTGCGCGCACAAGTTGTACAAGGAGGTTTCACTTAGACGTTTCTGTATATCATCCAGTATACCTTAGACTCACAGGTCTTTGACACTTCACAGGTGGTAGACAGCTGGCAGATGTCATGGAATGATAGAAATGCAGAGCTGGGTGGGCTTGGCCCTTATCCCTGAGGAGCTTACTGGAAGGAAAGGGAAAACACGTTTTTCTGTAAGTCTTCTGTAAGTCAAAGAAAAGAGACATTGAAAAGGAGGAGCAGGGAGGAGAAGATGCTCTGAGGATGCATAGGAAGGAAAATTAAGAGTGGGACCACTTTTCTCTGAGTGGTGGGTAGAGTTGTGGAGATGAGAACTGTCCATCACAAAGACTTTCCTAGCAGCAGGAGTGACTGAGGTGACCTGAGCCGAGAGGGAAGGAGACAAGAGCAGAGTGCTACTCCAGACCCCGCTCTGAGCAGGTGCTGTAGGAAGAGAAAGAAGGAGGTGCCACCCCACTTCCAAGCGCAGTGGAACTGGAGTGGATGACCAGAGCTGTGGGACTGGTAGTCAGCGGCGGGAGGGTGCAGGTCGAGGTTTGCCGCTCATGGCTGGAAGACAGTGGGACAGTCCACAAGAAGTAGGAACTGAAGCCTGAATATGAGAAATGAGTGCTGGATTTGGATTTTAGACAAATCCCAAAAGCTCTCAGGGCCTTTGGGTAGCTGCCCATTGACAGACCCCTTGGGAGAAAAATCCAAGGTACATAAAACAGCAACTTGCCTGAAGGGGATGGTGCTGGAACGGAGAGTAGCTGAGTGTGTCAGGCCTGTGGGGAGGGGAGGGGCCAAGGAAAGTGGGTGTGGTTTGTTTGCCACTGAGGTGGAACTCAAGTCATCCTCCAGAGCCTGGGCCTTTAGGCCTTGCAGCTTCAGACACGACAGATTCAAATCTGGGGCTTGGTGAGCAGTCAAGAAGGCTGTGGTCTTGCAGCAGCAGAATAGATGAGAGCTGCTGCACAGCTGAAACTTGGATTCTGAGACTAGACCACGGGGCTTGGGAAATCGAGTACACAGGCGTTTTGGGGGGGGGGAGGGGATGGAGAGTGCTGCATTGACAGCAGTTCACAGCAGGTAGTGTACATCTCAGAAACTCAGGTGAGGATCTGGACAGACACTGGCAGATATAGGGGAGACTGCCAAACGCTGTGGCTCTTACGCCAGTTAGACAGCGGTGCAGCGCCACCAGGGAGCACCAAGCATCGCCCACTCCGCAGCACATGAATTTGTGGATAGTAAGATAGTCCAGTTTTATTTTTTCCTTTGCAGTGCTCGAGTTTGAACTCAGGGCCTCATGTTTGTTTAGCTGAACACCTATCACCTGAGCCACGCCCCCAGCCCTTCGTTTAACTTTTGTCACTTTTCAAGTTGAGCCTCATGTTTTTGCTCAGGGCCAGCCTCAAGAGAGTGATCCTCCTACCTATGGGCTTTCTGTATATCTTGGGTCATAGGCTTATGCCACCAGGTCCAGTTTATTGATTGAGATGAAGTCTTGCTAACTTTGTTCTCAGGGCTGGCTTAGGACCTCTATTCTCTAATTCTCTGCCTCCTGGATGGCCAATAATAAAAATGTGAGCCACCATGCCCACTGAGCCACCATGCCCAACTTCATTTTACGCTTTTGTTGTTGTTGGTCATGGGGCTTAAACTCAGGGCCTGTGTGCTGTCCCTGAGCTCTTTTTGACAAAGGCTATTGCTCTTCCACTTTGAGCCACACCTCCATGTCTGGTTTTCTGGTGGTTAATTGGAGATAAGAGTCTCAGACTTTCCTGCCTGGGCTGGCTTTTAACCTCAATCCTCAGATCTCAGCCTTCTAAGTAGCTAGGATTACAGGCCTGAGCCACCAGCGCCCAGCTCCTTTTACTTTTTAAGAGAGAAAAGGCATGCTTTTTCTTTCAACAAAACAGGTGTTTCTGTGCAACCAAAGAAAAACATCCTAAGTTTATCTTCCTTCTTCCCCCCTTTTGTTTGTAGGTTTGGACACAAGTTGAATGTGTCAGATTTGTATAAGTTAACAGACACAGTTGCAGTCCGTGAACAGGGAAGTGGGCGGCTGGTGTGTCTCTTGCCCAGCAGTCAGGCCCGCCAGAGCCCCCTGGGGTCTTCCCAGTCTCATGATGGCTCCTCCACAAACTGCAGCCCAATTATATTTGAGGAGTTGGAGTATCATGAGCCTGTCTGCAGACGGCATTGCTCGAATAAGGACTTCAGGTATGTCCTCCCGAAGTGCTCCTTTCATAGGCTGTGTGACATCTGTTCATTACCTGTGAACATGGAAACCCCAGGCAATCTCAGTGGCTGCTCTGTTCTCTCTTCTTCAGTGAACATGAATTCGATCCAGACTCCTACAAGATTCCTTTTGTGATTCTGTCTTTGAAAACATTTGCACCCCAAGTTCATAGTCTTCTGCAGACCCATGAGGGCACTGTGCCTTTGTTAAGGTGAGTGCTGTTGTCAGGAAGTCATCTACTCTGGTACGCTGGGCCAGGGGGCAGGCAGGGGGACACTGGGCCTCACATTACCCTCCCTGCAGCCCGAGCCCCTCTGGAATGGGATCCGGCCACTTGGTGTTCAACAGGAGCACTTGCCTGTGTGCTAGATGTCTCCACTGAACACCAGTACAGTGATGTCTTCTCCATGAGAAAGGGAAGCATTACGCATGCCATAATAGAAATCTGTACAGACTGATTGCTTAGCTCAGCTACTCAAGAGACAAGAACTCTCCAAATGTACATTTACTTACTCTCTGGCCACAGTAGTAAGGCATGTTGCCCTTACCACCCCAAAAGACAAAAGTGGGAGAGAAACTGACCTGGAGCCCTGTCCCCATTACTTAAGCTCCTCTGTTTAGAGCAGTGCCCAGGAATCCTGGCACAAGGCCAGTGCCACAGCCTCCCCCTCCAAACCCAGACCCCATTTCAGCTGAGGTTACTTCTTAAGGGTTCTGATAACAAGGACCATGTGGCATGTACTTTGCTTTTCCACCAAACCTTAACCATTTGCCCTCTTTAGCTTTGCAGAGTGCTATGCTGCAGAGTTTGGGGACCTGGAAGTAGTGCGGGCGAGCCACGGGGGTGTCCCCTTAGAGCACTTCATCACCTGCATCCCAGGTGTGAACATCACCACTGCCCAGAACGGCATCAAGGTGGTCAAGTGGATTCACAACAAGCCCCCACCCCCCAATGCCGGTAGGTGGCACCGTTTACAATGGCAGTGCCTTTGCCAAGTGTGAAAATAACCCTGCTGTCTTCTCTCATCTTCAAAAACTCTTCAAACTGTAGAGGGTTTGGCAGAACCAAATCACTATAAATTATGCAAAACACTTAAAATCCAAGTTTCAGTTGTCCATCTCTTTAGCTACCTTGTTTTGTAAGGCTTTTGTTTGATTTGCTTTTATTTATTTTTTATTTTTTTTGGGTCCTGTCGTGGGGCCTGAACTCTGGGCCTGGGCGCTGTCCCTCAGCTCTTCAGCTCAAGGCTAGCACGCTACCACTTGAGCCATAGCACCACTTCCGGCTTTTTTTTTTTCTGCTTAGGTGGTGCTGAGGAATCGAACCCAGGGCCTCATGCATGCAAGGCAAGCGCTCTACCACTGAGCCACCTTCTCAGCCTCTGATTTACTTTTAAAAATAATCTCAGAGCCAGGCACTGGTAGCTCACAGCTATAAGCCTAGCTACTCAGGAGGCTGAGATCTAAGGTCACAGTTCAACGCCAGCCTGCTGACTTTATCTCCAATAAACTAAAAAAAATAGCTGGAAGTGGAACTGTGTGGCTCAAATGGTAGAGCCATTGGATTAGAGATGCGAGCTACTGGTGCCTAGCTGATTGTTTTTGTTTTGTTAATTTGAGACAAGGTATTTGTCACTGTGTAGTCCAGGTTGGTGTTAAACTCATGGTCCCTTCTGCCTCTGCCTCCCTAGTGTCGGGATTACTATGACATTGCTTTCCATAGTTTTCTGGGTAACATTTTTCAGCTCCACTGTGGGTTAATTATGGTTAATTGTGTTCTAACAACTTACCTTCCCGATGACCCATTTATATTTTGGCTCTGTGGGAAGTCTCTTCTCTATGCCTGAGCTCACATGGATCTTGGCAATAGTATCGAAACTAAGAAATTCCTGTGTAATCGTCACTTCTGCCGTAAATCATTCTGGGATGAACTATGCTTTACGCTCACACCTTGCCTTGGGGAATTTCATGGAAATGGCTTGGCAGTAAACGATGTGGTTCTCTGGTATCTGAGGATAGAGTCTGCGCTGTGAAGTGCTCGTGGTTGAATTTAAACTTGAAACAGCTTCATGGCCTTCCTTTGAGCTGATGGAACCCTACTTCACATTGATTCATGTTCTTTCTCTCCCTAGACCCTTGGCTTCTGCGATCTAAAAGTCCTGTAGGGAACCCACAGCTGATCCAGTTCAGTAGAGAAGTCATTGACTTACTGAAGAACCAGCCATCTTGTGTCATACCCATCAGTAATTTCATCCCCTCTTACCACCACCATTTTGCAAAGCAGTGCCGCGTTTCAGACTATGGCTACTCCAAGCTGATCGAGTTGTTAGAAGCAGTGCCTCACGTGCTGCAGGTAATCAAGGCCAATGGGTTCTTTGTTTAAAGATGGACGTTCCTCCCTGACTTTGGCTGGCTCTGTGAAAGAAACAAGCCCGGTACTAACCTGATTCCTAAGAAATCAGCTCTGAGCTACACATCCCATAAACGCTTTTTTCAGAGTATAGGAAACCTACACAAGCTGGCTTCTCAATTTTTCTGGAAGCTACAAGTTTCCAGCTTCCTTACAGAAAGTCCTGAGAGGCCTGTGGAATATTTTCCCTCTCATCTCTGTACGTTCCTTTCTCCTAGCACAGTTCGCCCTAGAACTGCTCACTGTCACGCAGGAGTGTCTGTGAATGTCCACATGTTTACACAGGGGTTCCTACGTTGCATCAAGACCTTAGCCATTCATCTCCGTGAACTGAACGTTAGTTCCTGGGCTACAGCCTAGCGTTGTATCCTATGAAGCCCTCCCTATTAGCTTTGCCTACAGGCAGTGCTAGAACAGTTTCCCGCTTGTAAAAGAGGCTTTTACTCTTTTAGAGTAAAAATTAGTCACCCAGACTGCTGATGTACTTTGCTTCTCTGCACTTAGGATTACTTGAAAGCAGGTATGTAGTATGTGGGACTGAAGAAAGTAGCCCCAAGAAATTGGATCTTGTTCTTTCTGACTACTTTTTGTTGATGTATATGTTTGAAATCGCATCCATTATTCTCTGAGGGGAAAGGGAAAGAGATGGGTAATGAGAAAGTGTCTTCTGAAATCTTAGTCAGATGTCTGCTTTGCAGATTCTTGGCATGGGCTCCAAGCGTTTGCTGACCCTCACCCACAGAGCCCAGGTGAAGCGCTTCACTCAGGACTTGCTAAAACTTCTCAAATCCCAAGCCAGCAAGCAAGTTGTCCTGAGAGAATTCTCTCAGGCTTATCACTGGTGAGTTGGAAGGAAGGAGAAAAGCAAGTGTTTTTAAAGCCTTTCTCTTCTCCCCAGTTTTCAGAAGCATGTAACTTCTCTAGTTAGCACTCATTTGGAAAATTGCAGTTGCAGCAGCAGGGCTACTGCTTTATCCTTTCTTCGTTCAAACCTAGGTGTTTCTCCAAAGACTGGGATGTCACTGAATATGGTGTGTGTGAGTTGACTGACATCATAGCAGAGATTCCTGACACGGTCATCTGCTTGTCCCAGCAGGACAATGACACAGTGATTTGTATCCCCAAAAGAGGTGAGTGCCTTATATTCAGTGGTCATAAAATGGGGTGCTTTCCCCAATCCTGTGCCACAGTTGCTGGAAAGCGCAGCTCCAAAGTTGCTGCTTGGCTGTGCAGAGCTCCTGTGGGCTGTGGAGCGTCTTGAAGAGAGCACACTGACATCTCTATAGAGTCCACTCAGAGGGGGAACTTTCTACAATGCCATCCCAGCCCATCTGAGGCTGTTTTTTTCCAGGGGAGAATGGTCGCAGAGCTATCACTTGTGTCTGCCATCTCAGCTCTGAGCTCGAGCTCATTGGGAGGAATGCTGGCTTTTGTTGTGGCATCTTAGTGGTTCCCAGTCTGGGAGATAGGGAAGCCCAGCGACTGTGGCTCTGCTGTCGCTGACCATGGTCCTGAACCTGTGTTCTTCTGCAGCACATGTGGCTCAGGGTCATAGTGAGCCAGAGCTCAAGTCCAAAGTCCATCTTTTTCCAGTTCTCACTTAAAAGTCAATAGAAACAGAAATGAAAACTAAGCTAAGCACTCTCTTCTCCCCTCCCCTCCCCTCCCCTCCGAAACTCATTTAACTGAAGACCACATGCATAAGTAAAATCCTGTAAATGACCGAAGTACAATTCCATGGGAACAACTTCTGGCTTACTTCATTAAGCACATAGATGTAAGGGGAGCAGGGGTGTAGAAGGCAAAGATGGAGTTTTGTGAGCTGACAAAAGACTTCCTACACGGTGGGTAGATGAGGACTGGTTGAAGATTTGTCTCTGTGTTGTTAAGAGCGTACTCAGGACGAAATCGAGAGGACCAAGCAGTTCTCCAAGGATGTTGTGGATCTGCTGCGGCACCAGCCCCACTTCCGCATGCCCTTCAACAAGTTCATCCCTTCCTACCACCACCACTTCGGCCGGCAGTGCAAACTCGCCTACTATGGCTTTACCAAACTACTTGAACTTTTTGAAGCCATACCTGATATTTTACAAGTAAGTGAAGAGATGACAGTCCTGTTTGCACTGTCCTAAACATTACATCTTGTTTATCATTTTCGGGACCTGTTTACCTGGAAAGTAGGGAATTATTTAAGAGTCTGACAGCCTAAAGTAATCCTGCCAGAAAAGCTGTTAGGTTTTGGAGTTTTTAAGTACTAATGAAGGTAAATGTGCTGGTTTTTCTTCAATAAAGAATCAGCTCTTCAGCTGGATGTGGTGGTTCATACCTCCAATCCCAGGAAAACTTTGAGTTCAGCCTGGAAACATTGAGACCCTCCCCAACCCATCTTTCCTTAAAAGAATTGTGTTCTTAGTGAGTACTGGAGAAAGGATGAGAGAGTTTTATGTCCTGAAATGGGTCTTTTCCTCAGGAGTCCTTATCAGATCCCTTCTGGGGTGTGAGGCTGAGCCTGTGAGGAAGCACGGATACTTAGCTGCTGGTTTTCTGAGTAGACCCTATTTTCTTTCTTTTTTCTTTGATATTGGTTGGGGGGGAGGGGGAGGTTTTTTTTTTTTTTTTTTTTTTTTGGTCAGTCATGGGGCCTGGGCGCTGTCCCTGGTTTTGTTTTTTGAGGCAATGTCTCACTGTAACCCCAGCTGACCTTGAACTCTTGAAGCCCAGGCTGGCCTCAAGCAGTTGATCTTCCTCTGCCTCAGCCTCTCCTGAGTTCTAGGATTGTAGGTGTGTGCTCCACACATGCTATGTGGAATCAGGTTTCTACTCTTGATTTTATAAGTATAGTTGATGCTTAAAGTGCTTTTAGTAGTTCCTGTCTTAGAATACATATGACAGCCTTGACTATCTTTTTTTTCGGGGTGGGGGGGGAATCCGGTCATTGTGCCTAAACTCTGGGCCTGGGCGCTGTCCCTCAGCTCTTCAGTTCAAGGCTAGCGCTCTACCACTTGAGCCACAGCGCCACTTCCGACTTTTTTCTTTTTGTTTATGTGGTGCTAAGGAATTGAACCCAGAGCCTCATACATGCAAGGCAAGCGCTTTACCACTGAGCCACCTTTCCAGCCCAGCCTTGACTATCTTAACCTCTGTGTGTATGAGTATGTGCATGTATGTAAACTTGGAGCTTCTCACGCTCTGCTTGGCCTTTTCCTGGGTGCTTTGCCACTCCAGATTAGCATTCTTACTGGCTTTTTTTTTTTTTTTTGTCAGTCATGGGGCTTGAATTCAGGGCCTGGGTGCTGTCCCTGAGCTTTTTTGTTCAAGGCTAGTGCTCTACCATTTAGAGCCATAGCACCATCTCCCATTTTTTCGGTGGTTAATTGGAGATAAGAATATCATTGCCTTTCCTGCCTGGCCTGGCTTTGAGCCTCGATCCTCAGATCTCAGCCTCTTGAGTAGCTAAGATTACACCCACTGACACCCAGCATTTTGCCAGCTGTTTGGATTTGTATGCTCAGGCCAGCCTGAGAACCAAATGGTTCTCAGATCTCAGCCTCCTGAGTAGCTAGGGTTAAAGGTGTGAGCCCTCAGCACCTGGCTATAAGCATTTGTTTAGCAGTACTTTCAAGTTGTGGAGTCAGTCTCCATAACCTTTTCATGTTGCCAAACGTCATCTCCATGCCTGTTAAACAACACTAACATACTTTACATCTGCATGCCCTTCACTTTCATAGACAATCATGATTCTCTATGTGTTTTCCAAGGTGTTAGAGTGCGGAGAAGAAAAGATCCTTACTTTGACGGAGGTGGAACGCTTCAAAGCTCTAGCTGCCCAGTTTGTTAAACTCCTGCGGTCCCAGAAAGATAACTGCCTTATGATGACAGACCTTCTTACAGAATATGCCAAAACGTTCGGGTATACGTTTCGTCTCCAAGACTATGATGTCAGTTCAGTTTCGGCTTTGACACAGAAGCTCTGCCATGTGGTCAAGGTAAACAGATTGCACTTTCACAGACAAGTCCGTGGCCTAATGCTGATCTGCAGTGGGTGTGCGATGTGGTTTAGCCTGCCTCTGCGTGCACCTGGCGCTGCTGGCTGTTGGTTCACAACTTGCTTGTGTGTCACCAGGACATCATGAGGTACTAGGACGTGGCTTGCCCAGCACTTGGGAGTTGTGATCTCCCTTCTGTGTGTTTATTAATGGCCAGTGTGAACTGAGGCAGGCAGTCCCCTGTTATTCCAGGGTGCAGGTACTCACGTGTGTCAGTCTCAGTAGGCTCACCTGAATCCTTCCACACAAACCTTTGTCTCCAGGGCTCATGGGGACCGTAATCACATACCATCTCTCTCCAGATCCCGACTCACTTGGGAGTAGGTTTGGGAGCATGGTGTCACAACTGACTTGAGGGCTGGGAAACTATCAAGAGGAGCACTTTCTCTTCTGCCCTGCCCTCTTCCCGCCCACCTGCCTTGAGGTATAGGTAGAGCTGACATCACCAAGGATTAGAAAAAGGCACTGCCAGGGTAAGAGTCGGAAGGGGACACGGGACTGGACAGCATCTCCAGTAGAGAACTGTGGCTGTGTCCTGATCAGCTAGGGGAGGCAAGGCCTCACAGGAGTGGGGGAGCAGTCAGGAAGGAGGCTCCTAGTGCCGAGGCAGGGACGCAGCAGCAGCAGCCCTTGCTGCAGAGTGGTGGCTCTGAGCCTGCTGGTGGTATCTGGTGTTGCTGGTTGGTATGAGTTGGAGCTGGCACTGCTGGGAGGGGCTGAGGATTCCTCGTATGGAAAGGTGAGGAAGGCCCTGGGCCTTGCCATAGCTTTCTGAGGGGAGCCAGTGGGAGGGCAGCAGCGGGAGGCTGGGATGAGGGAGGAAGGGGGATTCTGGGAGGCCGTTTTCCAGTTGGAGAGACTGGAGCATGTTTGAGAGCCACAGAGAAGGACCTGTTGAGAGAGAGATGAGCACAGAGCAAGAGGTAGTGGAAGAAGCGATGGCTCTTAAAGAACTTTTCTGGGCCAGTGGGTGTCAACTGGCCTGCCTCTCCTTGCCATAGGGAGGATTGGGAGAAGGGATGGGTGAGGAAGTAGAGCAGCTTCTTCCCATGGTTGCCTGAGATGAAGGCTTCAGCTTCTATCACTGTTGGTATGGTGTCCCAAGGAAATGCAAAAACCCCCTCATTTCAGCTGAAGAGAGAAATTGCAACTATTTCTCTATGGTCTCATCAGACGAGAGTGAAATTGGCAGCATAGGGCAGGCCCTCGGCTAGCTCTCAAGAGCTCTGAAACGTGTGTGTCTTCATTGCCCCAGGTTGCTGACATTGAATCTGGCAAACAGATTCAGCTCATCAACCGGAAGTCTCTACGGTCCCTCACCGCTCAGCTGCTGGTGTTGTTGATGTCTTGGGAAGGAGCCACCCATCTTTCCGTGGACGAGCTCAGGAGACATTATGAAACCACACAAGGCGCTCCTCTCAACCCCTGTGAATATGGGTTCATGACCCTGACCGAGCTGCTGAAGAGTCTGCCTTACTTGGTTGAGGTACGTGGAACCATCGCATGGAAAGCTGCGAAGCTGGGAGTTTCCAGATGACCCATTGGTAGATCTGGGTGCCAAGAGGAAAGAGACCTTAGAGATGTGTGAGGCTGGTCACCTTTCAGATGACTCACCTGGGGAGTTTCTAACCTTATTCTCTTTTTTGGACCAGGTTTTTACAAACGAGAAGACAGAAGAGTATGTGAAGCTCACGAGTCTGTATTTGTTTGCGAAGAACGTGCGGTCTCTGCTTCACACATACCACTACCAGCAGATCTGCCTTCACGACTTCGCCGTGGCCTATGCCAAGTATGTTGGGGAGACCCTGCAGCCCAAGACATACGGCTTCAGCAGCGTGGAAGAGCTCTTGGGAGCCATCCCGCAGGTGGGTGCTGCTCAGCTTCCAGGGAGCCGTGGGGCTGCTCCTGAACGGAGAAACAGGAGGCTGCAAGTGACAAAAGCAGCAGGCATCTTGAAGCCATGCTTTGGAAATGTGCTGTTGGCATGAGATACGTTTAGTGTTTCTCACTGATTCTGTAAATATTTTATTAACTTCCTGTGTGCCAGGTTTATTCGGCCGCCCAGGCCCTGCCCTCCAGGAGGTATCGGATGGCATAATGAATGCGCTCATGTTTACATTTGGGCATTGTCCCCAAAATATCTCATTATGTCTATGCAAATACTTCCAAATGTAAGTCATTTCTGATCCCAGGCATTTCAGGCAAGGGATGAGGAGAGGAAGAACTGTTGGAGCTGAGCTCGGGGACCGACTGGCAGCCCATGTGGAGATCACTGGGAGCCGAGGACCGTGCCTCTGCCTGCCCCCGCTGAGCCGGCAGACAGCAGTGTCTTCTTAAGTCCCAGATGCCACTTGAGCATTGAGCTCAGTTAGAGGGCCTCCGAGAGTGCTGCTATCGATTGAGTTTAGTTCTGAAAGAAATGGTAAATTCTCACCTAAACTTCCTTAATTTATACCAGAGCTGGTGTTGAGAAGGTAGTCTCTGAAACAAAGAATAGTTTCGCCAAGCACTGGTGGTTCATGCCTGTAATCCTTGCTACTCAAGAGAATGAGATCTGAGATCCTGGTTCAGAGCCAGGGCAGGAAAATCTGTGAGATTCACCAGGACCGACACACGCGCGCGCACATGCAGAGTTTCAATCTATGTCTCATGATTTTTCTCAGTGGCTTAGCTCCTAGGGGGCAGGCTTGTGTCAGCTTCTTTCTGTTGTGTTTTTTTTTTTTTTAAAGAAGGAGCATAGAAAAGTTGTTCTTGGTATGATTTTAGTTTCTAAATGCTAGTATGTGTACGGCAGTCACTTACGCTTCACCACTCCCTAACCAGTAGTATGTCTGTGTGCAGGTGGTGTGGATAAAAGGACACGGTCACAAGAGAATTGTAGCGCTAAAAAACGACATGAAGAGTAAGTAAGCACCCCAGCCCTCCCCCTGGAACAGCGAGATTCCCCTCCCGGCTTCTCACAGCACACCCCTTGTCTCTAGGCAGGCTGAGCTCACTCAGCCTCTCCCTCGCCGGTCACAAAAACCAGCAGGCAGACAGCGAGCAAATCCTGGAGATGCCCAAACCACATCCAGTCCCAGAACGGCAGCCCGAAGCAGGTAGCAATGGTACGAGGCGAAACATGGGTTTAAAGTAAAGCTTGGGAAATGGCTTGGGACGCAGGTTGTGTGGAGGAAAGGAGGCTAGTCAGTCATCTCATTACTTAAATGAAGTATTCATACATTTTTCAAAGCAGTTTTGATGTTTGGCTAACGGCAAGCCTGTGAGCTGTGTGCAATGTCATTGCATGGCTACTGGTACAATCTCTAAAAGATACCGACACCCCTGCTGTTAGAGATGCTTGGTAAAATAGTAACTTTAGACTGTTTCAATATTGGCGTGGGGGGTAGGTGTCTCCAAATTCAGCAATTAGATTAGCGAGGGCTTTAGAGCCCAGGAGCAGAGGGAAGCCTCAAGATGACTGAGAGGAGATGCCACGGGAGAGGGAACCCTGCGGAGCTGGCTCCGTGGAACTCTGAAGGCAGGCCCAGGACTTTGCTGCGTGAGGGGAGCTAAGGAGTTTGATCGTGTAGTAATGGTGATCAGAGATGGGGGGAAAGGAGCTCTTGCTTGAAGTGGGGGTGCCGTGGAAGAGAGGACAGAGAGGAAAAAGGGCAAGGCCTGGTCAAGAAGACTTCGAGGAACCCGCAGAAGTTGGGTTCAGGAATCCGTCTGTACCAGGACTTCCTGTGGCAAGACTTGACGGCAGTGCACTGGCTTCAGAGCACATTGAGTCCCATGGATGTTACATTGGCCCGGTTCTATAGCAGATAAAAACCAGCTCTCTCAAATTGTATAGCAGCTTTCACTTTACAGAAGGACTTTGAATCTGTTGTTACAAGAATGTTAACTTCAGCTGGGCGCTGGTGGCTCATGCCTGTAATCCTAGCTACTCAAGAGGTTGAGATCTGAGGATCGAGGTTCAAATCCAGCCTGGGCAGGAAAGTCTGTGAGACTCTTATCCCAAATTAACCACCAGAAAACTGGAAGTGGCGCTGTGGCTCAAGTGGTTGAGCGCTAGCCTTGAGCTGAAGAGCTGAGGGACAGTGCCCAGGCCAAGTTCAAGCCCCACAACCGAAAAAAGAAAAAAGAATGTTAACTTCACAGGCTCTGTAGTGTATGCCTGTAATCTCAGGAGTCAGGAAGATCTCAAATTCAAGGCCAGCTTGAGCAGTTAGCAAGATCCAGTCTCAGAAAAAATACAAACAAAAAGGCTAGAGGTGTGGCCTAAATGGTAGAGCTCCTATCTACAATGCTGGAGACCCTGAGTTAGATCCCCAGCGCTGCTTAAAAACGAAACAAAACGGATATATGAAAACTGTCACTGGCATCTTCTTTTTTTTTTTTGGTCGGTCATGGGCCTTGAATTCTGGGCCTGAGTGCTGTCCCTCAGCTCTTCAGCTCAAGGCTAACACTCTACCACTTGAGCTACAGCACCACTTCCAGTTTTCTGGTGATTTATTGGAGATCAGAGTTTCACGAACTTTCCTGCCCCGGCTGGCTTTGAACTGTGATCCTCAGATCTCAGCCTCCTGAGTAGCGAGGATGACAGGCGTGAGCCACCGGCGCCCATCTGTCACTTGCATCTTACATGGCTAAAGCACCTGCTGCCAGCCCTCACCTTCCACAGCCTTTCCCTGGAGGGTTCAGCTCCCTCTGTCCTGCAGCTGAGGACCTAAGATCCCAGGTGGCATTTGTGAAGGCTGTCAGGGCCAAGGCTCCAGTCTCCTGGAAGCTTCAGCTCACTTGTGTCCTGCCCCAAGGTCCTGTGTTTCCATGATCAGAAAATGACAGCAGAGCCCTTTCCCAGCTGTCCATCGGTGAAGGGCACAAAGCTGTAGGAAACCCCTGGCCTGTGGCGTGTTTGGGGGGGGCGGGGGGAGGTGGTTGTAAGAACTCAGTCATTCTGCCTACTCCATTCAAGGCTTAGAAAATCCCAGGCGCCAGCTGGACATGCACCCGTGCAGACTGAGGCTGGCCTTCTCTTGCAGCGTCCAGTGAAACGGAGCAGGAGCTTCTCCACCTGGCCAGCAGCTCCCCCGTGGACCTCCTGTGCGCGCCTGTCCCTTCGTGCCTGCCGTCCCCTCAGCTGAGACCAGACCCCGTGGTCCTGCAGCCCGCCGACCTCATTCAGTTTGAGGAGCACCCTCAAGAGCCTTCTGGTGGGTCATGCTCACACTGTTCGACTCCAGATGGCGAGTGCTTGGGGGGACACGGTGGGTAGGAGGGCTGTGGGAGGAGTTGGGGTCCCCCTGCCTTGCCCCCCATCCCCAGGAAGGACTCAGACAAAGCCTGTCTCCGGGCTGGGGGCCCCGGGGTTCTGGAGCTTCTGAAGCTGTGGATTCTGCGCTGTGATCTGAGGACAGGGAACTGGACACCAGTGCCAGCCTGGCATGAGGTGCCACACAGGCTGAGAGGCATGGCCATGAGTGACACCCCCATCACAGGGCAGTGACAAAAGCATAGCTTGTGTCTGTTGGAGCCAGAAAGCTCCCTGGTACTTGGCTAGGCAGTGGCAGGGCTAGGATTCGAACCCAAGGCACCTTGTCCTTGTGCAGTCCCTCCGGCCTGTGAGGAGGTCCGGCTGCCGTGTAGCAGCTGTGTGGTCCCTCTCTAGCCTGCTTTGCTCAGCAACCCAGGGCTGCTGCGGGGCTCACACATCCTCAGGCTTCCCAGGCGGTTCTGACAGTTCACTGGTTGACCGGGGAAGACCTGAGCTGTTGGCCTGGGTAGGGCCTGGGAGGGGCAGGGTTCCAGCTGCCTTCTGGTGGGAGACCTGGCTGTGAGCATGCCCAGTGCACGACTCACATCGGTGGCAGGTTGACAGTAAGTAGCTTCTCCCTGGGTCTGGGCTTCTGTGATCCAAGCACTGCCCTCTGCCCTCTAGCTCCACAAGGCCTCTGGGACGGGAGCCCCTGCAGGTGCAGTGCCGGGTGTTTCCCAGGCCCCGCATGTCGCTGGGGTGGTGAGCCTGTGGTCCCCAATGGACGCTGCTTCAACCCAGTTCTCTCACGGCCCTGGCCTCCAGCCATGCAGAGCTGCCTGGCTCTCAGGCCACTCGTGGCTCAGGAAGGTCACCTGGGGCATGGGGTCCATAAGGATCGGACAGATGGACAGAAAGTCCAAGTGGGGGTCGGGGGGTGCGGTTTATCAATATCCGACTTGAGTGACACACAATACTGACCATCAGCTATTTTGTTTAATATCTTTTGAGCCAAGTGTTGGTGGCTCACGCCTGCAATCCTAGCTACTCAGGAGGCTGAAATCTGAGGATCATGGTTCAAAACCAGCTGAGGCAACAAAATCTGCCAGAAATGGTGCTGTGGCTCAAGTGATAGAGTGCTATCCTTGAGACCAAAAAGCTGCGGGACAGCATCCAAGCCATGAATGAGGTCAAGCCCCAGGACCAGCACCAAAAAAAATTTTTTTAATTTTGAAAGAATAGAAGTAGGGAACTGAAAATGAGGATGTCTTAGAACTGAGTGTTTGCTTTTCTGTGTTTATAGAAATTATGATTTTAAACCAAGAAGAAAACATTGAAATCACAGTACCAGTCACGAAGGAAAAACTGCCCTGTGGTCCCAGCTCATTCTGCACCCCAGCAGCTACCCCGGTGCCCCCCGGCTCTTCCTTGGACGCCCCCGAGTCACAGCTAAACAAAGATCCTGTGGAAAGCCCAGCCAAAAAGCAGCCACCCAAAAACAAAGTCAAATTGGCAGCCAACTTCTCCTTAACCCCCATCACCAAGCTGTAACTCCCAGCTGAAAGTAGAGTTAGGATGGGGAAAGGGTCTGATTCTGCACACACATGGGCTCAAAAGCGACCTTTTCTGTTTGCAGGGGGTGGGGGAGGCCCTCAGCGCGGCCTGCTTCCTCTCCTTCGCGCGCTCCGAGCGCAGCTGCGGCTGCCATTTCCCTTTTTCTTCTTTTCAATTATTTGAAAGAATTCCGGCATTTCTTAAAGAATCCTTCCACCTATTTTACCAAATCTTTTATAACTCCGATGGAATGCCGTGGTGTGGTGGCAGAAGAGGGCAGCGAGCCCATAGCTAGCAGGAGATGGCCTGCAGTGAGCCGCCCCCCGCCACGCCCCCCAGCACCAGGGAGCCTGCGTCGCATCCTGGCACTCTTCACCTAATGCACCGCGTGGCTTTGAGCAGTCTGTCCTGGGCACAAGGAGGGGGGAGGAGCAGATGTCTTCAGGGAGAGGAAGGTTCCTGGCGTCCTTACAGCTTTCCACGTGTGTGTGAGTGTCCGTGTGTCCCTTGTTTTTAGTTAACTATGTCTGTAGTCAATAAGTATGTGGCTTCATCACAGATTCTTTTAAGCATTTCCATCTTGGGGTTCTGTGTAGGAGCTTTCTAGAAAGTGGAGGGTGTTTTAAGCTTCCCTTCCGCACTCAGTTCCAGTGTGCTATGGATCAGGTTAAGGAGAAGGAGATAGTCTTGGTGTCATAGGTTGAAAGTCAGTGCGTGGATTACAGCACACATAACTGTGTGTGGAGAGGCAATGATAATGGAGAGTCTGATTTTCTAAACTATGCATTGAATGCATAAATCACAAATCAGAGCGGAGCGGTGAGCAGGATCCATACTGTGTCCACTAGGAAGAGACCGGAATGCTATCGATACAAGTTGAAGGCCAAGGTTGAGGAACTTAACCTTGTTGTTGTCATTTTCCAAGCTGGTTTGGACAGCTGGGAAGCTCTCCGTGCGAAGACGTGCGCGTCTGTCTGTTGGCTCCGCACCTTTTAATAGTGTGTCTGTTTTTACCCCCTGTTACTTCTCACCGTTGGAAGCACGTTTGAGTTTGGCGGTGTCTTGCTGTTGGCATGGGGGCACTGCCCTGTGTGGAGTGGCCTTCCTCTCTGGGTGCCTGAGGCGTCCACTCACCCCCGCCGGAGAACCTGGCATTTACAATGGGTTGTATTTGTCGGGCAAAGAAGGCAGGGTCCGATCATAAAGCAGAAAGCACCTGTTGGCGCTAGGTCTTCCACTAGTAAGAATGGTTGCTTTGGGGAAAATGTTTGTGTATTTTTGTAATTTCTAGAAAGCCAGGAAATGGACTCTGATCTTGGAGCCAGCATTTTGATAAAATGCCACAAAATAAGGGCTGTAGGGAGATTTTTTTTTTTGTTTTTTTTTTTTACAAGCTGGGTTTTTGTTCCCCAAATCTTTCCAATGAAGCCGGTGATTCTCAGTTCTCAGCCCGTAGCCCCGATCAAGACAGAAGCCCGTGGGAGCACGGCCCGCATGGCGGCCCTCCCGCAGCCGATCCTGACGAGGGCGGGCCGCGGGCGGCGCTGCAGACCCGGCGGCCGCAGGAGGCAGGAGGAAGCAGGCCCGCGGGTGAAGGGGGTGAGAGGCGCTTTGAGGCCGTGTGACAGAATCAGTGTGGAGAACGGGCATTGCCTGACTCTGAGCCTTCCTAAGGTGGGGTTCGCACATCTGGACTTGAGGGAGGTTTGCTAGCGTGGGAATGAGTGTGGCCCGTGTGCGCTGGGCGTCCCTGCTGCCCCCGGGGCCGCCCCCCCAGGAGCAGGTTCCGGGCGGCGCAGCAGCCGGCACTGCCTGGCATGGGAGTGAGTCCGTGCCGCTTGCCTGCTGGCATGTTGGGGGAGTGTGGGACAGAGCCATCAGTTCCCGTTTAAAGTGGGAGCTGGCGGCAGCAGCCGGCGTGGGTGGCCACGCTCCCTTGTAGCCAGGCCGCTCGCTGTCTTTATTTTTTTATCCAGAGGCTTAATTAAGTGCTAGGCGATGGTGTGTGGCTTTGGGACAGTGGGACGCAGGATCTCGGTGGAAAACTGCACCAGGTTAGACAGAAGTCATCCCCAGCCCCCTCTCCTATCTCGCACTGTTTGTTGTGGATCAGGCTTGTGGGGGAAAAGAGATGTTTTTCTTAACCGTCTCTTTTGTTTGGACATCTTTTTTTTTTTTTAATTTTGTGGTTCAAGTGCTGTTTTGTGTGTTGGGACCAAACACTTGTCAATAAACTTCACAAGCAAGCATCCGAGGAGTGCTGTCGTGTCTTCGCGGGGAGGGTCATGAGCCAGCCCGGTCGCCTCTCAGTCTGGGTACCCCCCAACTTTGCCCCTCGTATAATGTGAGTGGGGGGGGCAGAGGCCTTGGCACCCACTCCAGGCAGGTGTTTGCCACGTGGCCCAGGCCCTTGTTCCCCAGCCCTCCTCCAGCCTCTTCCCATGCATGGGAAACTCGGCACCCACCCACCTGCCGTTCCAGGGAAGATCTGCGGAGTCCCAGGCTCTCCCAGCCTTTCCAACAGGCTGCTCTGGGATAGCCTTGTACAGATTCAGCCAGTGGTAAAAGCCTCCTTCCCTTCCCCCGCATCCACCCCGTGCAAGGATATGGAAGGGTCCGGAAGAGACCAGCAAATTGCCTCTCGGTAAAGTACAATGCTTCCTTCTTGATTCTTGTTTTTCTTTTTTTGGGGGAGGGAGAGACTATAGGTCTTGTTCTTTCACCCAGGCTGACTTTGAACTCCTGATCCTTCTGTCTCTAGATGCCTCCTGCTTCCAGATCTGGACCACTATGTACAGTGAAGTGTGATTCTTTTCTTTTTTACGTCTGACAGTACAAGCTTCTAAAGCTTTTTGGCAACCCTCTCAAAACTCCTTTCACAGTCTCAAAGTTGTATAGAAAGAGCCGAGCTGCCCCATGCCCTGCAGAATGGGCTAAGGAGGTGATCTGGGTGGTTTGCCCACTGCCACCTCCACCTCCGCCTTCCCTTAGTCTCATGAAGTGTCTTTCCTCAGTGCCTCCTGGACCCCAGACTGGGAGGCCCCTCATCTCCACAGCCTTCGCTGACAGCTCCCAGGCTCCCACAGCGGGATTTGGAAAACGTGCGGCTCAGGCGCGCCGTCTCCCTCCCCCGAGACCCTGCTGGGCGGAAACCAGGAGCCCTGGAGCCCTAGTGCTTGACAGGCAAGGGCTCCACCACTCCAGCCATGCCCCCAATAGGGTTCTGGTTTCTGCCAAGGCTGACCCGGACTATGCTTCCCCTACTTAATGCTTCCCCAGTAGTTGGGATGACAGGTGTGTACCACCAGCTTTTTATTGGTTGAGGTGGAGTCTTGGGCTGGCCTTGAACCAAGATCCTTTGAATCCCAGTCTCCCAAGCACCTGGGATTATAGGTATGAGCCACCATGTCCAGCTTCGCTTGTGTGTGTGTGTCCTTCAGCTTTTTTTTTTTTTTTCTCAAGGCCATAGCTCTACTTTTCCTTTTTTTTTTTTTGTGGTTTATTCAAAATGAGAGTATCATGGATTTTCTTGCCCGGGCTAGCTGCGAACCTCAATCCAAAGGAAAAACACCAGGAAGTAGCACTGTGGCTCAAGTGGTGGAGCGCTTGCCTTGAGCTCAAGAGCCCAGGGACAGCGCCCAGGCCCAGAGTTCAAGACCCACAACCGACTCAACCAAAAAACAAAAAAATAGACCAAACTATCAGGTCTCTAATTGGAGGAATAACGAGTGTTTAAAAAAAAAAAGCCTTCATACTTTCTTTACTTTTAAAATGATTTTACTATGTACATGAGTTACTTCCATAATCAAGAAAAAAGTAAAAACTTTTAAAATGCTCTGCATGTGGTTTCCATTTTTATTTTTCTCTGAGGAATGGTGACACGTCAGCAACTCTTTAGGCTTAACTACTTAGGCTGGTCATGACACACACGCACACACACACACACGCACACGCATACACAGACACACACAGGTCACACGGCTGCGCCAGGCTGGTGGCAGCAAATGTACATCAACTTACACAGGTGGGATTGTTAGGCTGGTTCAAATATACCACCGAACGATGGGACCTGTTGGGTCAGGCTGCCTCTCCCCACGTGTCATTCTTCTGGAGGTCTGTGTGTTGGACTGGTTGGGTAAAGAAGGTTCTAGGTCCCCTTTCTTGTCTGCCCTGGCCTTGGAGCCTTCAGCTCTCTTCTATCTCATCCAAGCACTGGATCTGCTTTTGTCCAGGCTGCCCACCTCCATACCACGAGATCAGACGTGGCAAGCAAAGGAAGAGTCCAAGAGTGCCATGGGGTACCCCCCTGCCTTGAGCCGCACCCAGACACAGCACAGGGGGGAAACCTGGGATGTGACCCCAACTCCACGCACAAGCACAGCGCTTATGGACAAGGCCATGGCTCTCCCAGAATGCAGTTCACTGGGATGCACAGACTGAAGAGCCCTCGGGGCACAGTCCCTGGGAAAGGAGGGGAGTAGGGGAGCAGAGCCTGCGCCCCTTTTAGAACCAGCCTGACAGCAGAGCTGGGGGGGGGGTGGAGAACGTGTGCAACATGGTGCTAGATTATTGAAAGTCACGACTATACACACCTGGGGAGCCGGCCTCCCTCCCAGTCCATTCGCACATTAGGTTAGATACAGCTAGGGAGGAGTGGAGATACACTGGAGGAAGGACCTTTTCTGGTGACCGGATAAACGCTGAGACAGACTGCTGGGTTGGGCATGCTCTGGGGGTGGAGGGGGGGGCCATGCACGGTGAGGGGCTCCCTATGGTACACTCTGTACAGGCCGGCCAGGCCCGCCCGCCGTGCCCATAGCCTCTGGCCGCGGGCACGCTTGCCCTCAACCCTTTCTGCCTTGGAGAGTTCTTGGGCCCCAGTGAAATGGAGGCCATGATGACAAGAGAGGAGGAGGGGGTCCCCATGGCCCCAGGGGCAAACCCCCACCCCTGCGTGGGGGGGGGGTTACATGATATTACACTGGGTGGTCCCACAGCAGTCCTTGATGAGTGCCAACCCTGTCTTGGCCACGGTGGGTTTGCTAGGTGGGGGCTCTGCTTTCTTCTCTGCCCGGGAGCCTGCAGCAAGGAAAGGGGAGAGGTGACGTGAGGCGAGAAAACCCCGACCATCTGCAGCCCAACCCCAACCCAGCCTCTGGCCAGTCCTGGTGCACATTGTTTCGTGGTCCCTGCGGCTACCACTTCCCTCTGGCTTTCGATTCCTGGTTCCCTACGGTCCGGGTCCGTAGCCCTTAGTGCTTCTGCACTGCTGCTGTGCTTTTGCACAAGCCTAGCATGGGGCCTGGCATTCAAGAAGTGATCCGTGACTGATAAATGGGAAATTTGGTTCAAGTTCCTTCAGTTTAAGGAATCCATCGTACCTTTCAATTCTAGAACATACTTCCATGTTACCTTCCTAGAAATTTGTGCCTCTCCTCTGTTTTCTCTCCTGGAATGCCCTTTGTCATTCTGTCCTCTGCTCCTTTCCACTTCCTGTTGGTGCTGCCTTGTGGGTGAATTTCCTCGAGTCTGCCTTCCAGTTTATAAATTATGATTTATAAATCGCCAATTGAGAATGTCAGTTTCTAATTTATAAATCACTGTATCTCCATGTTTGTGTATTTATTTATTTTTTTAATTTTTATTTTGTGTTGGTACCAGGCCTTGAACTCTTGATTGGCTTTTTCACTGAATGGCTGGTGCTCTACCACTTGAACTATGCCTCCAGTTCTAATATTTTGCTGGTTAATTGGAGATGAGTCTCATGGACTTTGCTGGCCAAGCTGGCTTTGAACTATGATCTTCAGATCTCAGCCCTCTGCATCACTAGGTTTACAGGTATAAGCCTCCAGCACGCAGCTTTAATTTGTTTTTATAATATTTCTTTTCTTCTTAGTGCTGTTGAAGTTCTCACTCAAGATCTTGTGCTTCCTAAGTAAACATTCCACCACCTTAGCCACACTTCAGTACCTATTTTGTTGATTCATATATTCAATATTGACTGACTGATTTAGCAGTTGTGGAGTGAGGATTCAGAGCCTTACATTTACTGTGTCTCTGTATTTAATCCATTGCGTTTTTAATTCATTGGCAATCATGTTTTCACGAGGCTAAATTTTTGCAGTTTTATTCATTCTTTTTCCACATCCTCGTATTTCATTTTGTTTTTTATTTCTTCTGTCTTTAATATTTCAAATATATTTACGATCTCTTTAAGATCGTCTAAGGTGGGTGCTTGAACAGTCATTCTCTTTGTTATATTTGCCAAGTCCCCTCATTGGCTCAATTTCTTCATGTTTTTTTTTTTTTTAATTTTAGTGCGATCTCATCTTCATGGGGGTTGTTCTGGCTCATCTTCACCGTCTGGTGCAAAAGCAGTTCCATTACCACGTCAACATTCTCATAGATGCTGGGGGCCCCTGGAGAAAGGGTTTGCATTTGTACCACTTCCCAAACATATTTCACACGAAATGCTTCTGCTCTGGGTGTGTCATAACTCTTAATGTCCTGAGAGAGGTACTTCCAGCTCTTGGAGATTCCAGCCCTTGTAAGAGGCCAGAGCTCCCCAAATCTCAATGGCCACCGATCACACACCAAGCCCTGTGATTGCCAGAACCAGCTACATAGATTGGGGGGTTCAGAGCAGAATAAAAAATCAGAGTCTCTATTTCAAGCATTAAAGAATTTCAGTGGGCACCAGGGGCTCATTCCTGTAATCCTAGTGACTCAACAGGCTGAGATCTGAGGATCACGGTTGAAAGCCAGCCCGGGCAGAAAAGTCCAAGAGACTGTCTCCAATTAATGATCAAAAAAAAAAAGCCAGAAGTAAAGCTGCTCAAGTGGTAGAGTGCTTGCCTTGTGCACAAAAGCTCAGAGTCAGAGTACCTAAGTTCAAGCCCTAAGGATCAGAAGAAAAAAAGAAAAGAAATGAAAATTTTCAAGGTAGCAATGAACTAAGCATGGAGTCCTCTGATGAGCTGGGGAAATGGCACGGGCTACAGGCCTGTGAACTTGGCTCCCATGCAGCCAGCCCTGCTCAGGTCTGATCTCTAGGAAGTGTTTGGTGCCGGCCCTCTGCCTCTAGCAGGCACCTGCTTGAAATCTACTTTTCCCTTTTATGGGACAGTAGGAAATACGGTGAACTCACTGGCTGGAGATTTGGTTACTTTGTCTAGAGGTTTTAACTTGATTCTCAGGAAATCTGCCATTTCTTTGTCTTCTTCTTGCTCCCTGGAAAGGCAGGGGTGCAGAAGAGAAGAGAAAAGTACAGTCAGCAAAGAAAAAAATAACTAGAAACCAGTGAAGTGAGGCTATCACAGGCCACAAAACCCAAGGATGGGGCTTTTGTGAGGAGTGCTTAGTCCTGTTCTAAAGCAGAGATCTATCAACAACGGGTAAGTAAGCCAACCCAGCCCTACAGGGACAGGCCAGGGCAGAAGCAGGGACTTTCTAGAACTCAGCTTCCCTGATGGAAATTCAGTGAACTGTGTACCTTTCAAGCCACACGTCACCTGAGCTCCTCCGATGTGTGTGGCAGGTCTCAGAAAACAAGAGCTGAAGTCACCTCAGCTCTTCAAGGCCGCCAGGAATTAACTAGATGGGCGCAGCCCAGCTGATGTAGGCAAAGCTCATTGCAGGGGCCTTGGAGAGACACTTCCAAGATCACAGGGGAAAACAAGAGGAAGTTGTACTCTGCCAGGAAGAGAGCTTTTGGCGGAGATGAAATCATTCAGGAATGGCTGTTCAGAGCTGAACCCAGGCCCTGCCTTCTCTGAGGCCTATAGCTTCACCCTGGCTCCAGGGCCTGGGGCGGTCCCTCTAGGTCAAGGGGGATGGGTGCAAATACATAGGGAAAGAACATCAGAGCCACAAACGTGAAGAATGGAAAGAAGAAGGTGGGAAATGGAGAAGGCAGCCAGCCAGCACAGAGGGGTGGAGTCTTTAGAGACCACAGGAGAGATGTGGCACAGTGGGAAAATGCGGGGTGCTCTGCCACGGGTTCTATGATGTAACTCCCCACCAGGCACCTCCTTAAGTAGTGCTCAGCCAAGACAGCCAGGCCTTGGCAGGACTTTCTGAATATGAAGCGGATCCGCCGGTCAGAAGGCTAGGATCTGTTTGGTTTCTGTGTCCGGGGAGTGATGACAGAAGCTAGGCTTGTCAAGCAGGGCTGAGTCTCAGGGGATGATGGGATTGGAGGACAGGCGGAAGGGTGGAGTTAGGCAGCCTGACTAGGACCATGCGGCCCACTCACCTTAACCGTTCTACCTCTGCGTCATCCACCAAGAAATCTCTCTTCTGGACCAGTTTATGGATCTTCTGAATAAGCTCATCCTCTCTCTGCTTCTGTAGCTTGGTCTTTTCTTTTTCTGGGGTGAAGAAAAACATGGTTAAAGACAGTTAAAATAATTGAAGCCGGGTGGCAATGGCTCACGCCTGTCATCCTGGGTACTTAGGAGACTGAGATCTGAGGATCGTGGTTCAAAGCCAGCCAGGGAAGATTCCTCCTTGAGACTCTTTATCTCCAATTAGCCACCAGAAAACCTGAAGTGGAGCTGTGGCTCCAAGTGGTAGAATGCTTGAGTGAAAAGAAACCTCAGGAGATCACCCAAGCCGTGAGTTCAAGCCCCACAACCAACAAAAAAGAAAGAAGGAAAAGGAGGGGAGGAAGGAGGGAGGAAGGGAGGGAAAAGAAAAAAGAAAACAATGAGAAAGAGAGAGAAATGGAAACAATGTGGGCAAGAGAGAAAGTGAGAAAGAGAGTTGAGTATCAGGTATGGTAACACATGCCTATAATCCTAGTACTTGGGAGGCTGAGGCAGGAGGATTGCAAGGTCCAGTCCAGCCTGGGATATATAAGTTAAGACTATCTCAAAACAAAACAAAAAGAAATTGTTGGAAGTCTTCTAGACCTGGGAGCTGGGGGGCTGGGGAGAGGAGGGGAGCAGTATAAGCAGAGCAGGTGAGGAGCCTGGAGCAGGTGTTAACATTGGGTAAAGTCATTACCTGGGATAGCGACCAAGTTCTGCAGCTCCTGTTTCAAGTCCATGATGTCTTTGCACAACTGGATGTCATCCATCCTGGGGGGATACAGGACACCACACAACCGCAGGTTAAAAGACACAGCACGCACACCCAGCCCCTCCCTGCTTTAAGAACAGAGGCTCAGTGGGAGCAGGCCCGCCCTCGTTAATAAAGGCCAGTGCCTGCTGTGTGGGGCCGCTGGCTGGGCTGAGTTTCGCCTGGGTGACTGCCGGAGGACCCTGCCGGATCAGTCTGTGTGAATGTTTCCACTGGAAGTTGCACCTGCCAGCCTCACGAAAGCACCCACTGTGGCAGCCAGGACAGAAGGGGACCATGACACCATAGTGTCACCAAACCATCCCTGCAGAGGATTGGATGCAGGATGTCCTGAAGATGACCTCCACATCGACTGGACACACAGAGAGCCCACACCTCTTGCAGAGGTTTCAGAAAAATCACCGACACCATACGAACGCTGTGTAAACAGATGTTATAGCCCATCATGCGAAAATCTGGACGTGTGCAGTGTAGACACAATTGCTGTGTGTGTGTGTGTGTGTGTGCTGGTCCTGAAGCTTGAACTCAGGCCCTGGCCACTGTCCCTGAGCCTTTTTTTTTTCTTTTTGCTCAAAATTGGTGTTCTACCACTTGAACCACAGCTCTCCACTTCCAACTTGTTGGTGTGGTTGACTAGTATACATGGTCTTTTCTGCCCCAGGCTGGCTTGACATCACTGATCCTCAGATCTCAGCCTCCTGAGTAGCTAGAATGACAGATGGGAGCCATGGTACCCAGCTTACACAAAGTTTGCTTTTTCTTGTCCTCTCCCTCCCTCCTTGCCTCCCCTCCCTCACCCCCACCCCTGAATCTGTGGTCCTTGGTTGGTTTTTAAATTCTGTGGGTGTGGGTGTGGTTTTTAAATCCTGGGACATGGAAGGCAGGCTGTGCTTCAGGGCCTCTGAGGAGGAGATGGCGTGTGTCCTTTTGGTGATCCATCCTATTCTGCTTCTGAAAATGATCTGGGGAAGCCAAAGGGGAGCATTAAAATTCTCATTTTCCCAGGGTGGTGACAGATAACAGGGCTGCGCTGGTCCACACTGCTCGCGAGAGCAGGCGCATGATGAGATTCAGCCCTGCCATGAGAAGTGCACCGGTGTAGTCTCTTCCCCTCTCCCCCTACCCCACCCCCCCCACACGTACACACTCTTCAGCATCTCCATCCGCAGCCTGGTTGGCTGGCTTCTTTGTGGGTGGGGCCTCTGCCCATGGCAGCTCCACCCTCCTCCCAGCTTTCCAGCTAGAGGCAGGAACTTCTGGCTTCAACCTATAATCTCTCGCTGCCAGAGACACGCCAGTCATTAATCAAGCTCTACCCTGGAACATCCTAGCAAGTGGCAGCTGCTACGAACGAGCCAGGCTTGCCCAGAGGGGCTCAGACTGTTCCTGTGGGGTTTTTTTTTTTTAGCAATTGTTCAACTGGAGACCTTCCAGAATCCTCCACAAGTAACTCGGAGATTGAGCTCCATTCGTGGTCCCTTGGTCTCCGAGGACAATAGGAGTTATATTTGGTTGTTGCATCAGCGTGGATTGTGTGTGTGTGGGGGTGTCGAGTGGGTAGATTCCAGGCAGGCTGATAAATCCTGTAGGGCTCAGACAGTGACCCTGGCCAAAAATAAGCCCTGCTCAAGTTCAGAAATGTTGGATTCCAACTCAAAGCCTTTCTTGATAATTATGGGAGGATGAGACAGGAAAAGCAAGGATATAAGTCTGGGATGTGGAGAAGAGGAAGAAGGATGTCTAAGCTTGGGGATGGAACACTGGTTTGGGGTATGTAGGTCCCCAGCTCAAGTCAGATGAGCTCACAGGCAGGCGCTGGAAGCTGAGACGCCTCCAGGAGCCCCTGGACGCAGTCATTTCTCAGCATCAAGCTGGAGACCCGGAGGCCGGAAGTGAGCAAGCCAGGAGGCTGGACCCTCTCTGACTCTCATTTATTATCTCTGTGTTCACCTCTATCAGTGTCAATCACGGATGTGGGTCTTGAACTCAGGGCCTGGGCACAGTCCCTGAGATGTTCTACTCAAGGATAGTGCTCTATCAGACAGGAAATTCCATGAGATTCTTGTTTCCAGTTAACCACCAAAAAAGCCAAAAGTGGAGCTGTGGCTTAAGGGGTGGAGCTCCAGACTTGAGCAAAAAAAAGCTCAGGGACAGCACCCAGGCCTTCAGTTCAAGCCCCAGGACAGCACCAAAAAAGAAAGAAGAAAGGAAAAAGGAAGGGAGGAAGGAAGGAAGGAAGGGAGGGAGGAAGGAAGGAAGGAAAGAAAAAGAGAGAGACAGAAAAGAAGCAAGCAAGTGAGCCCAGTTAGGAAAATAATGATCCACTTTTGCAAACTGCATATACAATGAGAATAGAAGAATCTATTCCAAATATTGCGATGGTTATGTTGAAGGAATGTTTAATTCCTTTATTTGTTTTCATGCGTGTTTCATTTCCATTTTTATACTAAGCCTGTATCATGATTTTAGTTTTACTTTTCTTTTTTTAAAATAAAAAAAACGTTATTTAGCCGGGCGCTGGTGGCTCACACCTGTCATCTTAGCTACTCGGGAGGCTGAGATCTGAGGATTGCAGTTCAAAGCCAGCCCAGTCAGAAAAGTCCCTGTGAGACTCTGATCTCCAATGAACCACTCAAAATCTGGAAGTAGCTCAAGTGCTAGATTTCTAACTTTGAGTACAAAGAGGCTTAGGGACAGCACCCAGGCCCTGAGTTCAAGACCCACACTGACCTCTCCCCCCCACCCCCCAAAAAAAGCCCAGAGCCTCTTAGATGCTAAGCACACACGGTCCCATTAAGTTACAGCTCTAGTTTTTATCTGGGGTTTTTTTTTGTTGTTGTTTTTTGTTTTTTTTGGGTCCGGTCGTGGGGCCTGAACTCTGGGCCTGGGCGCTGTCCCTCAGCTCTTCAGCTCAAGGCTAGCACTCTACCACTTGAGCCACAGCGCCACTTCTGGCTTTTTTCTTTTTGCTTATGTGGTGCTGAGGAATTGAACCCAGGGCCTCAGGCATGCAAGGCAAGCGCTCTACCACTGAGCCACCTTCCCAGCCCCTCTGGGTTTTTATTTATTTATTTAGTCTTTTCTGGTACTGGGGTTCGAACCTAGAATGTTGTACTTAGTAGACAAGCGCTTTGTCACTGAGCTGCATTCCAGCCCTTTATTTTATCTTACGTTTTGAGACCGAGTTTCACTGTGTAGCCAAGTCTGGCCTTGAACTCATGATCCTCTTGTCTCCATCTCCTAAGTGCTGGGATGATAAGCAGGTGCCATCATACTGGGCCTCTCTGGATGATTTTTAATGACCTACTCTCCTTTCTCTGAGGTCCAGCATGGCCAGTCTTGGGGAGCCAAGGCCCCAGCCGCTGCCCCTCTGCGCCATGTCATCTGAGCCTCATCTCTAGTTATCGAGCCTGGAGTTCAGCGACACCGTTCTCCAAGTCATTGCCCAACTCCTCCCCCCAAATCGGAGCACTCTTGTCTCCTGCTACTTCCTTGAACCCAGCCCAGGACCTCCTTCTGGAAGCTTCCTGGTGCTCCCAGGCTACCTGAGTACCCCTCTAACGACTACCTCACCATTTGGCTCTCTCCCTAAGCAGACTGAGCCCCCACCTCCACCCCGGTTAAGGGACCGTGGCTTGTCTGTGGTGATGACCGCCCCGGGTAGTCAGTCTGTGCCGGTGGGGGCAGACAGGCAGGCGGGCGTGGGATGCAGAGTCCCGGGTTTCCTGGAAACAAGGCCTAGAGACCCCAAGTGCAGGTGGAAAATTTTCAGATCTCATGAGAGACACTCCAAGGGGACAATAGCATCATCAAAGCAGTGAGTCACCCACGGAGAAATCCAATTAGACATCCTGTTTAGCATTCTCCCATCCACACCGCTGCTATTCTGAGCTGCTTCTATGTGTTCAATTGACTGTCACCTGCCTAGTGCCCAGGCTGGGCCCTTCGCTTCTGCTGATACCAGCAACAGCTAATCAACAGTGCCCAGGCTGGCCTGTGGCTTCTGTTGATACCAGCAAGAGCGAATACTCAGTGGGCAACTTCTTGCCATGCTGAAACTGGTCCCCACACCTTCTTGTTTAATCCTCAGTCTATACAGCAGGTATTTTGCCTACTGTCTCTGCCTCCTGCATGCTGGGATTATAGGCATGGGCCACCATGCCCAGCCCTATACAGCTTGCTCCCACAGATACAGCTGACACAAATGTGTGCTTGCCAGTACATAGCCAGTAGCTATTCTAGATGAATGACTACGTGAAATATGGCTGGCGCTACTGAGAGATCGCATTTGGAAGTTTTATTTTCATTCATTGCAATGGCAGTAGCCACATGAGACCGCTGGCTGAGAGCAGTCCTAGAGGTCTTTCCAGAAGTAAAGGTGCAGGTTCTAAAATAGGCTTGCTCTTCTTTACTAGAGGTCGATGCCCTGGGATTTGGGTGGGCTTGAACCGTTGTCCCCATTGCTCACATGTTGAAGTTGTGACCCTCTTTGGGAGGCTCTGGGGGCTCATGCCTGTAATCCTAGCTACTGAGAAGGCTGAGGTCTGTGGATGGTGGTTCGAAGCCAGCTCGGGCTGAGAAATTCATGAGATTTTTATCTCTAAGAAACTACCAACAAAGCCAGAAACGGAGCTGTGGCCCAAGTGATAGAATGCTTGCTTGCCTTGAGCAAAAGAAGTTCAGAGACAGCACCCAGGCCCTGAGTTTAAGCCTCACGACTGACAACAACAACAATTAAACAAAAATAGGAGCTCATGTTTATTCTTGGGCCAGCCTGGACTGACATCCTCCTATTTATACTTTCTGTGGAGCTGAAAGGTGTGAAGCACCACATTTAGCTTTCTTTTTTTGGGGGGGGGGTCTGGTCGTGGGTCCTGAACTCTGGGCCTGGGCGCTGTCCCTCAGCTCTTCAGCTCAAGGCTAGCGCTCTACCACTTGAGCCACAGCTCCACTTCCGGCTTTCTTTTTACTTATGTGGTGCTGAGGAATCAAACCCAGGGCTTCATGCATGCATGCCACCTTCCCAGCCCCACATTTAGCTGTTTATTGGTTAAGATGAGGCTTCATGAACTTTATGCCTGAGCTGGCCTGGAAATACAATCTCTGCCTCCCAAGTAGCTGTGATTACAGGCACAAGACACCCTGCACACAGCTCTTAAACCTTGTTCTGAGCACGGAAGACAAACCAAGCAGGAGGCTCCTTGCATTCAGAGCCCTAATCTGGAATTGTCTCCCCTCTCTCCTGTCTGTAGCCTCTCCGATCCTTTGCTGTTCCTTCTCCTGCTGCTCCTCAAATCCTTGTCTATTTTGTTCAAGGCAAATTGTGTTGTTTTTTTTTTTTAGCTCTTCTGCAGGTAGTGTCACTTGCCTGATGTGTTGATATGCACCGGGGCTGTGGCAGGTGACCTGTTCTTAGCAGATGCTATTTTTGGCCGGAGTGCAACAGGTTAACGCACACTCCCCCGGCGTGGTTGAGACCTGTCGGGTTGCATAAACACAGGTGGTTTATTTTACTAGGACTTAAAGCTCTTCTTAACAGACTTCAAAATCACCGGCTCAGGAAAGGGAAAAGAAAACTGCAGGTGTCTGGAGAAGATCATCCCTAATGAAGTTTGGGCCCCCTGGCAAACCTGGATCTGATGATTGAGAGGTAGAGCCGTCGGAGAGTGAATTCATCACTCGGCTGCTCTGATTCCCAGTGACTCTGGGGTGAGGGCTGTCTAGGATGAATTTCTTTTTTTTTGTTTTGTTTTGTTTATGTGGTGCTGGGGAATCGAACCCAGGGCCTCATGCATGCAAGGCAAGCACTCTACCACTGAGCCACCTTCCCAGCCCCCTGAGGGCTGTCTATATACATAAAGGAGGAGGGCTGGGCAGAGCTCGGTGGTAGAGTGCTCGCCTGGCATGCGTGAGGCCCTAGGTTCCAGCCGCCCCTGCCCCCCAGAAAGCCCACCCATTTTTCATTCACTTGTCTTCCCTTCTACAGCCTTCTCAGGGAGACTTCATCATCCTTATTGTAAAGATGGGAAGACTGAGACTTTCACTGAGCAAAATCTTTTTTCTCTGGGACATACAGTTGATAAGAAGTCAAAAGGCTGGGCATGGTGACACATACCTGTAATCTCAGCTACAAGATAGGAGGATCGCAGTTCAACCTGAGCAAAAGCTATCAAGACCCTGTCTCGTGTACTGAGTGCTTGTGTACAAGCCCCACTACTTAGGAGGCTGAAATAGGAGGATCAAAGTTAAAGGTCAGCCCAGGCAAAAGCATGAGACCCTATTTGAAGACAAAGTAAAAGTAAAATTACTGAGACATGGCTCAAGTGGTAGTGTGTAGCAACTATGAGTCACTGAGTTCAATCCCCATTGCTACCAAAGAAGAAGAGGAGGAGGAGGGGAGGGAAAAGAAGAACTAGAAGAGAAGGAGGAAGAGGAGGAGGAGAGAAGGGGAGGAAGAGGAAGAGGAAAATGGAAGAGAATAATAAATGGAAGAAGAGGAGGAGGAGAAGGGGAGAAGAATAATAAATAGAAGAAGAGGAGGATGAATGAGGAGGAGGAGGAGAGCAACAACAATTAGATCCAAAACCAGTTGCAATGGAAGCCAAGACCTAGATGGACTGGATAAAAGCCTAGGTTGTGCAATAATCTGTGATTTTACATTCCTGGTTGAGCGATAGGACGGCTCCGTGCCTCAGCTTCCTCATTGACAGACAAAATGGTTCTGTGTGATAATTATCTCCCTCTAGGGCTTTGGCTCCCCGCTGGCCCCTCTCCACCAGGCTCCTGGGGCCTGACCTTTGCCTCACACCACGTGATTCATACTAAAACTCATATTCCTAGAGTTCGGTCCAGGGCTGCGCTCTTGAAATCTGCCCTCCCCGGACGCCTGGCGGCTCTGAATCTGACTGGCTGATTAAAAGCCACGACCGTCCCGAGTGAAATGGGAGAGGAGCATGCGCGGCCCTTTCCTGAGGATCCCAGGAGTGGGCAGAGGATGGAGATGAGCGCTCCCTCCCGCTCGGAGGCAGAAGATGCTTCATTATCTGGCACCCAGATCAACAGCAGGAGCCGCTGATCTCAGAGCCGCAGAGAAGCCGGGCTGGGCAGCCAGAGCCTGCGGGAGCTATTAAAAGCTAATGATGTGACTCAGGGCTGGGATGAAGGGTGAGGAAATGAGTTGGAGGCGGCGGGCGGCCTCCGGAGGGTGCCTGGATGCGATGGGACAGGATGGGAGAGGCGGGAGGCCAGGCATGGCGGGAGGGATGGAGAGGCCAGGAGGAAAAGGCGGCCTCAGGAAGGAGGCTAAAGCAGAGGCTCTGATTTGTTCCAGTAAAGTCCATGGCATCGCCCAGCCCCGGGAATGAGCTAGGAACAGCCACGCTGTGCTCCAAGCATGGTGGCTCACGCCTGTAATCCCAGCTACTCAGAAGGCTGGGATCTGAGGATCGCTGTTCAAAGCCAGGCTGGGTAGTAAAATGTGTGCAACTCTTATCTCCAATGAACCAGCACACACACACACACACACACACACACACACCAGAAGTAGAGCTGTGGCTCAAGTGGTAGAGCACCACTTGAGCAAAAGAAAAGCTAAAGATCAGCACCAGGGCCTGAGTTCAAGTCACACACACACACACACACACACACACACAGTAATTGCTAAGTGTCTACGTCTCCAGAGCACCTCCCTGTTCTCCCACACACCCCCCCTCACCTCCCCCCCCACGCCTCCTCGTGTCCAAACACTGCTCCTAACACTCACATGAACCTGAGCTCTGACTCCCGGCGGACTAAAACCTCCCGGAGACGCTGGATCTTCGCCATCTCCAGCTCGATCTCCTCCGGCATCATGCTGGTCTCTGCCATAGAGATGACGTCCAGCTGACCTGTATCGAGGCAAGACACGTAGGAGTTAGGACCTGAGACCACGAGGGGGTTCGGTTTCACCAGTTCCTCTAGGGTGTGGTGGTGCACGTCTGGAATCCCGGAATCCCGGTTCCCAGGAGGCAGAGGCTGCAGAGTGAGACCCTATCTCAAAGAGAGAATTCCTGCAGGAGAGGCAGGCTGTGTTCTTCTTGTTCGGTGACAGCCTGGATGACCATTAGACGTGGCAGGGCCACGCATACCTAGATCTCTTTGCTTGTGAAGCAGCCCTTGAGAGCTAGGAAACACATTTGCCATGGTGCTATGGTTTGAATGGGGTTTGGTCCATCAAAACTCAGGTTGCAGCCTGGCACTGGTGGCTCATCCTAGCTACTCAGGAGGCTAAGATCTGAGGATTGAGGTTTGAAGCCAGCCAGGGCAGGCAAGCCCGTAAGACTCTTTTCTCCAGTGAGCCAACCAAAAACCAGAAGTGGAGCTATGGCCCAAAGCAGTAGAGTGCTAGCCTTGAGCAGAAAGAGCTCAGGGACAGCACCCAGGCTCTGAGTTCAAGCCCCAGGACTTGCACATAAAAATAATAATAAGCAAAAGGACTAGGGTATGGTAGAAGAGTGATTTAGGGCTTACCTAGCAACCCCCAGCATTGCAAAAGATAAATAATAAAGTAACAGTAATAATATAATATAAAAATTAAAAATAAGGACAGTCATTAAAAGGACTAATGCTGTTAAAAAACCACCACCACCAACAGATAAATAAGCCACTTTCAGACTGTGCACGGAGGGGCCATTCCCAAGGAGTTCATTATGCATATGCAAATATCCTGAAATTGGGGGGTGGGGAAAGATCTGAGGTCTCGAATGCTTCTGATCTGAAACACTCTGAATAAGGGATCTACAATCCAAGTGAAAAGTTTTATATATACAGTACTCTCTCTCTCTCTTTCTCTCTCTCTCTCACACACACATGCACACACACACACGCACACACTCATACATACAGAGTTTTTAAAAACAAAATATGTACCCAAATACTAGTAGTTCAAGCTACGAACCCATGCACGGCTGCTGACGCATTTGTGCACATGTGTGTCTGCACATCCGTTGTTAGGGAATAACATGATCTAATGTTGAAGACCTGCAGTCCTCACCACAAAGCACACTGCAAATCTCTTCCTCAGCAGCGGGGACAAAGCCTGGCTGCTTTTCTCTTTGTAGCCTGTTACAAATCGTTTCCCCAGTGGTGACCACATTTACTGATTTCCTGCTGCCCACCTCTATCTGCAGCCCTAAGGGAGAGTCCCCAATACAGACCCTTTGCACCTGTCTATGAGATCTGTGCAGGCTGCATTTCCACAGTGAATTGCCAAGTCTGTAATGGTGGTGTGTGTGTCTGTGTGTGTGTGTGTGTGTGTGTGTGTGTGTGTGTGCATGTACTGGTCCTGGGGCTTGAACTCAGGACCTAGGCATTGTCCTTGAGCAAAAAAAAAGCTCCAGTGCTCTACCACTTGAGCTACAGCGCCACTTCCGGTTTTCTGGTGGTTTATTGGAGATAGGAGTCTCACGGTCTTTCCTGCCCGGGCTGGCTTTGAACCGCAATCCTCAGATCTCAGCCTCCTGAGTAGCTAGGATGACAGGCGTGAGCCACCAGCTCCTGGCTTGGTTTTCTTTTGTAAGCTGCTTACCCTTGAGTCACTTAGCCTCTCAAGGGATTGTCCCATCTGCCACCTGCCTCCCACCCACCAATCAAAAGCATCAAGGCGGAAGGCCTGCACGGCGTCCCTTTGGGGACAGCCCAAACGGGCCGCAGCTTCAAAACAAAAGTAAAATGAGGAAGTCAGGCACCGGTGGCTCATGCCTGTCCATTTTTAATGGATGCCCAGATGGTGCTAGTATTTTTATTTTATTTTTGTTGATCGTGGGGCTTGAACTCTGGGCCTGGGCGCTGTCCCTCAGCGCCTCAGCTCACAGCACCACTTCCGGCCTTTTCTGCTTATGTGGTGCTGAGGAATCGAGCCCAGGGCCTCATGCATTACAAGGCAAAAGCGCTCTACCACTGAGCCACCTTCCCAGCCCCAGATTGTGCTATTATTGTTCTCTCTCTCTCTCTGAAGGCCGTGGGCCACATCGCCTGTGTCCTGGGGATGGCTAAATGCACTCCTGGCTGTGGATCTAATTCTCACATCACGTCGCAGTTCAGATGGGCAACCTGCTGTCTGGGGGGGGGGGCAGGGAGAAGATGCTCAAAATGGCAACACACACCCTGAGGCGGGGCTGGGGTAGTCAGCATTCATCATACCCCACGAGATGCCATTTCCCTCCCTCCTGGGGGAGGGCGGGGGCGGCTGCCTGGCTCCAGGTGTCACATTCAGCTCCGCTTTAAACTGGGACAGAGGTGGCAACATTTCGCTCAGGGATGCTTTCCTGCCCATAGCAAAAGAAAGGAAGTCTCTTGACGTTCGATCAGATCCTTTACAACTCCCTCGGCCCACGGGTCAAATCCAGCCTCAAGTCCTATGTTGTAAGAGGTCTGTTTGTTTGTTTGGGGGGAGGGCAGTGTGGCTTGAACTCAGGGCTTTGAATTTGCTTGTTCATCTGGTGCTCTACCACTTGAGCCATGCCTCCAGCCTGGCTTTTTTGCTGGTTATCTGGGAGATGGAGTCTTCCCGACTTTTCTGCTCCCAATTGGCTTCAAACTGCAATCTCTCGCACCTCATCCAATCGCTGGGGTTACAGGTGGGAGCCACTGGCATCCAACTCTGTGTGGTTAAACTGTGTTAGCACACAGGTCATGCTTGCCTGTTTGAATTCTCATGGTTGCTTTGGCACAACTACACCGCAGAACTAGTGGCTCACAAAGCCTCAAATATTGACTACAGGGGCTCTTACGGAAAAGTTTGCTAACCCTTGTCCTGGGTAGGGAAGATCCTGTGCTTTCTTCCCCGCCCCCCCCACCCCCCCCACCTCCAGTTTGAAGTTTAAAAAGGCCGAATTTACCTTAGTAACAAGAATAGTTAATATTTACAGAGCATTTGTCCTAAGCCAGGATCTGTGCATGGCCTCATCTGACCCCTAAGACAGGCCTAGATGGTGAGAGGACTGTGGGCCCATCTCACAGATGACAGACATAAGGAGGGATAGGAGTGAGGTTTAAAATAGGATCTGGGTACCAGCCTGCTGCTCAGTGGGTCAGCGTGAAGTCCTGGGTTCTATTCCCATCCCTGCAAAAACCAACAGATAAAGTCAAATGAGACTGGCCCTACTCCAGAACCATTATAATCTACCCTGCTGCTGTCAGCATCACCTTGTACTTGCACAGTATCACCACCGCTGTAATGTCGCCATCGTAACAGAGGAAACTGAGTCCAGGCTGAGCATCCCTAAGCTAAAAACAGAGAAGGATCTAAAATTTGCACGGACTATCCCCTACCCCAAATCATAAACCCTTTGGTGCATCCTGTATTCTGAGTCTTCACGTGAAGGTTATGCAAAATAGTCTCCATTCTGCAAACCTTCAAAATCTGGAATACTGCAGGTCCCAAGCATTCCACATAAGGGAGAGTCCGCCTCTACTTTCAGCATTTTGCTGGTTAATTGGAGATAAGAGTCTCAGGGACATTCCTGCCTGGGCTGGCTTCAAACCTTGACCCTCAGCTCTTGGCTTCCTGAGGAGTTAGGATGACAGGTGAGAGCCACCAGCACCTAGCATGCTCTGTCTCCTTTAAGTAGAAACATGGCAACCCAATCAAACTCCAGCCTTTAAACTGCCCATTTCATGCCCCCCCCTCCAACCCTGCAAGTATCCACAGGAAGTTCTTCCTGATATTCATCCCCAGAGACTCTTAAATACCAGGGAACTATATCTGAGGCCTCTCACCGGGGAGTCAATCTCGTGATGCATTTCCACAGGCTCCCAGCGGCATGCCAGCTCTGTTGCCATCCATCATCCTGCAGCACAAGAGCTCATGCCAGCCCCGGGCAGGCTACTCAGGGCTGGGCAGAGCCGCTCAGCTTCTCAGCGCTAATGTGTCATACCCAGAAGTCGCTTGCTCTTAATGAGTCGCCATTTCCCAAGGAGGTAAGTAAACTGCCTTTAATTCACAAGCTTCTAGATGCTGGATCTCCCAGCCTGCCTTGCAAAGGAGGCTGCTGCTGGCACCTTCCTTTGCAGCGTGGCCCCTCACCCAGTCCCTTTATGTCATACCCTGCAAGGTCACTCTGTAGCTGAGGATACCTTCTTTGCCTCCAGATCCTGGCAAAAGTTGTTATTCTGTACACAACCTGTGCACAGGTGTGTGTGCACACGTGTGCATGCATGCACACACATACAAGTACTGGGGCTTAAACTCAGGGAGGGCCAGGGTACTATCCCTTAGCTTGTCCACCCAAGCCTGGTGCTCTCCCAGTTGAGCTACACGTCCATGTCCAGTTTTGTGGGTGGTTACTTGGAGATGAAAATCTCACAGCCTTTCCTGCATGAGCTGGCTTTGAACTTTGATCCTCAGATCTCAGCCTTCTGAGTAGCTGGAATTACAAGTGTGAGCCCCCAGTGCCTAGCTTGTACTCCACCACCTCCACCTCCACCACTACCCCCCTCCCCTGCCTTCTTTTTTCATCTTTTCTGAGTTTCTGGGGTCTCAGCTTCACTTGATTTGTCTGGCCCCGCAAGCAATCAGGGGTGTTATAGTTTGGTTTTGTTCTCTAAAGACCTCATGCATTAAAAACATGGTCCCCTGCTCAGGGCTTCTGGGGAGTGGGGTGAGAATTTAACAGAGGTAGAGTCTAGTGTAGGAGGCCTTCTGGTCACTGGGAGTGTGACCTTGAATGGGGTGATAGAACCCCATTGCTTCTGGTCTCACTTCCCGACCATCAGATGAACCGCTTTGCTCTTCCGCAAGCTCCTACCTTGATCTGGTACCCTGCCACAGGCCCAAAGCAATGCCGTCAATGGGCCGTGGTTTGTTTGAACTTCCAACAGTCAGCCAAAGGAAACCTGATCTCTTTCTAAGTTGATTTGTCTCTGGCACTCTGTGATGCATCGTCAGCATCTCCTAAGACACAGGTGCTGGTGGGGAAACACCTGGGTTCAAATCCTGGCTCTGCTTCTTTCCAACTGCTGACCTTGGGCAGATGAGCTGCTCTTGCTAAGCCTAGTGACTGAAGTCTGTACAGTTCTGGGTCCAGGCGGATCTCTTTTCTTTGGTCATAGGGCACTTGACACCAGGGCCAGATTGTTCTGGAATGCCCTTTCCAAGGCTGAGAGTAATCACTTAATAATAAGCCTGGTGTCCCAATGGCTCTCCTGGAGCCAGGCTGCGGTGCCCAAGTGGGATTCCAGAAAGGTTTTCTTGGAATAATGGATGTGTTACCTCTGACGTGGGGCCTTGAGGGCCATGACCCGTGAGTCCTGGGAGATTATTCAACTCTCTGCCTGTCAGGTCATTTCACTCCGTGTCCCTGACACTTCTGAATGACCTTCCGGGAGTCACCACGCCGCCGTGCTGACACGTCTCCCAACCCCAGCTGGAAAGGGCGTGAATTGGTTTCAGAGGCCTTTTGGGGGACCTCATAATATCAGAAATATTGCTAGGAAACCGTGGGGGCTGCAGAATGAAAACCGTGAAGATGGACGAGCCTGGAATAACAATAACTGTGACCGATTAAAATGGCCTAAGCAACTTAATATTGCTTTTTTTTTAGCATTTGATGGTTTATCCTATTATTCACCAATTCCCTTTCGGAAAGCTAGCCCTCCCCTCTCCCCCCTCTCCCCCCTCCCCAACTTCCCTGCTCTGCAATTTCAGAAGGACGAATTCAGACCATTAGGAATCTAAGCCGAGCGGTGATTGGTGGTTCCCCTTAACACTCGCAGTCCACGAACCAATCAGAATAAGCAGAGAGGGTCCCGGGTCACCCAGAATGGTGAGAGAGGCAGATGGCAGAGTGAGGCGAAAATGCTGAGCGAGTGTGGCTGGGGTGGGGGTGGGGTGGGGATACATTAGGACGGTCTCCGGTCATCTTTCGGTTAAAAAAAACAATCGCTTTGCTTGGAAATCACAAGGCTCGATTCGTTCCTCACACCTTGGGAAGAGGGTGGAGCCATCCACTCTATGGGAAATAGGATTTCCATGTTAGACCAGCGTGGAGCCCAGGGAATCGTGGGAGATGTTTCTCCCACTGTCACACTGAAGGGGCCCCAAACAACCAGCCTGGGAGCCAGGGAGCCTCCACATTGGCTGCGTGCCCACACCAGCGAGACACTGGTCTTTGCAGAATGAAAGCCAAGATGGGAAAGAAGAGGGCAGCAGGTTGAAAGTCCACCGCGGGCAAAAGGTGAGCCTCAAACAGAGAGGTTAACCCCACAGACAGAGGTGTGCGGGCTGAAGAGGTGAGGGATGGTCTAGAATCATCTAGAATGCACGGTTTGTTTAGATTTCCTTGGGTTTTTACCCAATGTCCTTTTCCGTGCCAGGATCCCTTCCAGAGCACCACAGGACATTTAGTCTACCTTCTCCTCTCAGGCTCCCCTTGGCTATTTATAGGCTGACTGTGAGCTGTGATCTTCCTGATCATGCTATCGCTTAGCTCTGAAAGTCTCTCAGACTTTCCTTGTTCTAGACACTAACCTTCACGGTATTAAAGACCCTATTAAGGTATTTGTTGTTGTTGTTATTGCTGCTGAATTTCCCTTCATCGTGATTTTTAAAAATTTCCCCCTGATAATTAGTGTTGAGGTTTCCCCCCCCCCCAAATGTTTTCATCCTCTCAAAATGAATTTGCTGAAGCCAGGTGCTGGTGGCTCACACCTGTAATCCTCACAACTCCAGAGGCTGAGATCTGAGGATCATGGTTTGAAGCCAGCCTGGGCAGGAAAAGTCCATGAGACTCTTATCTCCAATGAACTTCCAAAAAGTTGGAGCTGGTCTAAGATGGAAGGAAAAAACGGTATGGGCAGTGAACACACAGCTGTGAGCAAGGAGCAGGCTTCATGTTCCAGCACGGAGAGAAAGCCCTGGAATGGAGCAGAATGAGGGACAGAAGGAGGGTTACAAGACAGAAAGATGCAAGGCCTGAGAACAGTGGTGGGAGGTTTGGATTTTAGTTCTAAGATTTCAATCTGAATGCATGCATGTGTGTGTGTGTGTGTGTGCGCGCGCGTATGCGTGCAAGTGTGTATGCACTGCTGATGATCAAATCCAAAGCCTTGCACATACCAGACAAGTGCTCTACCACTGAGCTACCTCCCCACCACTGAACCTAGCCAGAGAGTGGCTGAAGGATTGAATGCAAAATAATCCAGGCAAAACGCTTGGTCCAGGGTTTGGGACAGAGCAAAAATGCAAAGCATGAGAATCAATAGGCCCACGCCTGTCATCCTAGCTACTCAGGAGGCTGAGATCTGAGGATCACAGTTCAAAGCCAGACCCCACAGGAAAGTCCATGAGACTTTTATCTCCAATTAGCCACCAAAAGAGCCAAAAGTGGTGCTATGGCTCAAGTGGTAGAGCATAAGCCTTGAGCAAAATTAGCTCAGGGTCAGCACCTAGGCCTTGAGTTCAAGCCCCAGGACTGGCACACACAAAAAAATTAATTAATTAAAATTTAAAAGGCAGGATCCAAATGATGGGAATTGTGGGCTATATCAGCAATGTGTGATGGGGTCTAAGGGTAGATAGAAAAAGCCAGACTTGTATGGGGGAAAAAAATGAACCATCCACAGTACCCTCGAGTGTGGAAATCTCCAGTATGAATCATAGCAAAGCCACGTCAGAAACAGCTATTTTGAGCCTTAGCTAGAAAGTTCGGCTCTTTGCCGAGAGCTGGGAGCCGCTGACCTGGGCTTGAGCTATTCAAGTCACAATTTCCCCTAAACTTCATCCTACTGAGCACCACCAGCATCGGCCGCCTGACTTCCCAGAAGATGATGAATAAATCTTTTATGGCTCTCTGGGGCTTGCCCAGCCTCAAAGGGCGGCTCTAAGAGGAACAGGAACTTGCCAAGGGCGGACAAGCGTTTTCTCCACAAAGAGGAGCCCCGGGCAGCAGTTTGCCATTCCCTAGTACACTTCATGCAGTCCATTCAGACTCCAAAATGTCACCAGGCCGCATCCACCAGAGTCAGACATTCGCTGACTCTGCTTTCTGTCACGTATGTTTTCTGTGCCTATAACATAATGCGTGAGGCTAGGCCATTTATGAAGTTGAAAGGTTCAGCTAGCCCCCGTTCTAATGGTATACATCTATAATGCCAGCAGGTAAAGAGTCTGAGGCAGGGGGATCGTGGGTTCAAGGCTGGCCTGAGCTGCATAGCAAGACCCTGCCTCAAACAAAAAAAGAAAGAAAGAAGGAAAGATGAAAAGAAGAGCTGATAGTTCTGGATTCTGGGGGAATGAAAGGCATGGCACCAGCTTGCAGTAAGAGCCTTCGTGGCAGATAGAGGCATGATGAGACAGAGCAAGTCCTCTCTTCCTCTTCTTACAAAGACACTAATTCCACCATGAGGGCGTCACCCTCCTGACTTCCATGGTGTAGGGACTCCCTAAAAACTCCAACAAGTTGAGTTCTTTTATTTATTTATTTTTGTCAGGCGTGGGGCTTGAACTCTGGGCCTGGGCGCTGTCCCTCAGCTCTTCAGCTCAAGTCAAGCGCTCTACCCCTTGAGCCACAGCGCCACTTCTGGTTTTCTGGTGGTTTATTGGAGATAAGAGTCTCATGGACCTTTCCTGCCTGGACTGACTTTGAACCTCGATCCTCAGATGTCAGCCTCCTGAGTCACCAGGATGACAGGCGTGAGCCACCAGCGCCTGGCCAACACGTTGAGTTCTAACGGGCAAATATTCAAACCACAGCGCCTCCCAGACGGCTGTAGAGGCTCACGCCTGTTATCCTAGCGACTCAGGAGGCTGAGATCTGAGGATCGAGGTTCAAAGCCAGTCCTGGCTTCAATTAGTCACCAGAAAAGCCAGAAGCGGAGCTGTGCTTCATGTGGTAGAGCACCAGACCTGAGGAAAAAAGCTGAGGTCCTGAGTTCAAGCCCCAGAACCACCTCAAAAAGAAAGAAGAAAGTGGACTTCGCGTTCCCTAATGGTTGTGGGGAAGAACAGACCATGATGCTAACTGAGGCGGAGTTCAAATCTCAGCCCAACCGCCACGCTTTATTGGAACCATCAGAGGTTGTGTTCATGGGTTGTGGCTGCTTTATGTTCAGCCGAGCTGAGGAGTTGGGGCTCCTTTTTGCAAACACAGAGGACCCCAGGATGTGGCTTCCTTCCCCCGCCAGTGACCTCCTCCTCCAGGTAGCTGACAGTGAGTCAGGCTCCTTTGATGCCCTTGAGTGCGAGCCTGACTCATTCCCACCACTGGTGCTGCAGCGGTTCCCGCCTCCTTGGCTGCTCGGTTTTTGTTGTCGTTGTTGTTTCAACTTTTTCATTTTAAAAATATTTTTGGGTCGGGCACGGGTGTCTCATGCCTGGAATCCTAGCTACTCAGGAGGCTGAGATCTGAGGATCAAGGTTCAAAGCCAACCAGGGCAGGAAAGTCCATAAGACTCCCTCCCCCCATCCCTCCCTCTCCATACCCGAGTCCTGGGGCTTGAACTCAGAGCCCTGGTGCTGCCCCTGAGCTTCTTTTGCTCAGGGCTAGCGCTCTACCACTTGAGCCACAGCGCCACTTCTGGCTTCTTCTGTTTATGTGGAGCTGAAGAATCGAACCCAGGGCTTCCATGCATGCTAGGCAAGCACTCTACCACTAAGCCACATTCCCAACCCTCCATGAGACTCATATCTCCAATTAACCAACAGTAAACAGGAAGTGGCACTGCGGCTCAAAGTGGTAGAGCAATAGCTTTGAGCAAAAGAAGTTCAGGGACAGGTACCTAGGTCCTGAGTTCAAGCCCCAGGATTGGCATCAAAGACAAACAAACACATAGACTCAGTCGCTTATAAGACCAAGGCAAGTGATGATGTTCCTCTGTCAGCATTCTAGGAGGGGAAAAAGGCAAAGGGAAAGGAAAGGTTGTCTTGTTCTTGTTTTGAGGCCGAGTCTCACTGTGTGGCCCAAGCCAGCCTCCAACACCTGAGCCTCCTCTTTCAACTTCCCCAGGGCTGGATTGCAGGTGTGTACCACCACACTCATTTAAATATCTGAGAAGATATTTAAAGAAACCAGGGCTGAAAACTCCCCAAATTGGATCAAAACAGTGATAGATTCAAGAAGAGGAGAACATCTCAAATAAGACTCATCCAAAGAAAGCCACCAGGAACACATTGTTCAAGTCTCAACGAAGAAAAAAAAAAAATCATGAACAGACCGGGGTGGGGGGGTAGAAATTGGTGTTCCTTAAAGGGGAATAGGATTTGAATGACGGTAGATTTCTCTTTTGAAACCATGGCAACTTGCAGGAAGTACCTTAACATTTTCCAACTGTATTTTTTTTTTAAACTCAAAAAAAGAAAAATCAGGAATCAAGAGAAATAAAGACATCCTCAGGTGGAGAAAAACTCAGAGAATTTGTTGCTGGCAAAGCTGCCCCTATGGAATAACTAAGGAGAAAAAAAAATACTCTATACAGAAAGGCTTGGGATTTTGGAAATGGAACAATGCATGAGCCGGGTGCCAGTGGCTCATGGCTGTCATCCTAGCTACTCAGGAGGCTGAGATCTGAGGATCAAGGTTCAAAGCCAACACAGGCAGGAAAATCCATAAGACTCTTATCTCCAATAAACCACTCAAAAAAAAAAAACAGAAGTGGCACTGTGGCTCAAGTGGTAGAGCACTTGCCTTGAGCTGATGAGCTCAGAGACAGCGCCTAGTCCCAGAGTTCAAGCCCCACGTCTGACAAAAAACAACAAAAACAATGCACGAGTGGGTAAAAACAGGAGTCAAGGATGGACTGTCTTTCTTGCAAGTTACTTAAGTCATCTTTGATGCAAAGATAACTCCTGAAGCAAAACAACCACCACAAAACTGTCCCATTGCCTGATGTGCCACTCTGTGTATTTGGGGAAACAAAAACCAAAAAACTTAAGATGATCTCATTTAAAGTGCAGGATGGACTAGGAATGATAGTGCCTGCCTGTAATCCCAGACCGCAAGAGGCTGAAACAGTAGGACCACAAGGAGAATCGAAGCCAGCAAGAACTACATAGTGAGATGTTATATCAAAAGAAAAAAGAAAAGACAGGTGCTGGTGGCTCTCATCCTAGCTACTCAGGAGGCTGAGATCTGAGGATTGCGCTTCAAGGCCAGCTAGGCCTTGGAGATTCTTATCTCCAATTAACCACCAAAAAAAACAGATGTAGAGCTGTGGCTCAAGTGGTTGAATGCTAGCTTAAAAGCTCAGGGACAACACCCAGGCCCTGAGTTCAAGCCCCACAACCAACCATAAAAAGAATGTCCCCAGACATGGCCGGAGGCATCTGGGAGTGGTGTGAAGGTTGCCTCTGCGGAACATTCTGGAGTTCTGTGGCTTGCTGATCCGTGCTAGGGTGTGGCCCAGTGTAGCTGACACCCTATCCTCTGCTTCTAGAACTTTCCATCACAGCAGCTGAGAAAGGCTGTGTGACATACTGTATGCAAGATTTCTCTCTGGCAGCCCAGCTACGCGACTAGTGCTTGCATTTAAACCCGAGACAAACTCCCGAGCCCGCTCCAGATTTGCGAGTCTGGGCTCGGATGTTTACAAGCAGAGGCAGAGGCGGCCACGAACCTAGGGCTTGGCCACGTGCTGGCCGCCACGTCACCGTCATCGGCGCTGATTCATCTTTAGAATCAATACACTGACACATCCTACCTGGCATTTATTTGTCCGGCATTGTCCTGGACAACAGTGTTACTCACTTCCCAGCTGTCTCTCTTCTCTCCATCATCTGGGGGAAATTAAATCACCGTACTGCAGTTCCAGGGCTCCTGGCTTAGACTCAAGGGCCTGTGCTACTAGTTATACTGCTCTTTCCCGCTTCCTCCTCCAGGATGGCCTCCTGTTCCACACACCTCCTCTTTCCTCCCATCAATCCCTGCCTCCACTGAGGTCCTCTAGTCCCTCGACCTCGTGGGGGTCTTGGATCAGAGACTGCTGGGTTAACAAATGAACGCAGCAGACCCCGCGGACCTTGCGCTTTAGTTGCACGATGCATTTTTAGTCTAAGCATCTCCCAAATATTGCATAAGCTGTGCTGAAATTCTAGACCTGATTTGTATAGCCATGCACCAGGGGTGCATGTCTACAGCGCTAGTTTCTCAGCAGGTGGAGATCGAGAGGGTTTCTAGGTCCAAAGAAGCACCAGACCTCATCTCAATCAAGAGCTAGACGTGATGGACTGTACATCTATCATCCTGGCTGTGTGGCAAGCTGGAATCTAGGGGCTCATGGTTCCCAGATAGCCTAGAGGCAAGAGTTCTTCAAGACCTCATCTCGACAGAAGGACGCTGGGCATGGTGGAGCATACATAACTTCCATCCCAGCTACGACAGGAAACATATATAAGAGGATCATGGTCCAGGCTGGTTTAGGCAAAAAAGTAAGCTTTTGTCAAAAATAACCCAAAGCTGGGGGGGTTCAGTGGTAGAGCACCTACCTAGCAAGCAAAACAAAAACCCTGAGTTCAATCCCAATAACCTCCACCCCACCAAACATGTATTTGCATCTCAACAATTGCATCAGATATACTTATTCTTTAGGAATGATTTCTTGCTGGGCATTGGTGGCTCACACCTGTCATCCTAGCTACTCAGGAGGCTGAGATCTGAGGATCATGGTTCAAAACCAGCCCAGGCAGGAAAATCCATGAACTAGGACCTGCCTATCAGCTAGGAGGTTTAGCATCTTTGAAGGCAGTGGCGAATCACTGGTAAGCATAAGCAATGACTCCCTCCATTATTTGGAAGATTCAAGAAGCAAAGAACAACCTGAGGGAAGGGTCAGTGCACAGAGAGGGCAAGGGGACCTTCAAAGGTCAACCAGCCAGCGAGTCATGGACAAGCAGGGATACCACGGCCTCCTCTGAACCTCTGCTCTGCTGCATCCCCCTCTCCACCATCTGAATGGGACTATTGGACGTCTTCCTAAAAGTGGGATGTTTTTCATGTGGCCTCGAAATGAATCCCCTCAAAATAAAGTCAGACTTGTCTCTCACATTTTTTTTTAAGCCTCGTTGGCAAGCCTTGGCCTTAGCGATTCTGCTCTGAAGAATTCTTCCAGAGGAAGAGGGAGCAGGAGGCATAACACACACCAATACAGAGACTTACGGTGACATTCTTCACAGTAGCAAAAATGGTAAGTAGCCTAAGTGCTGAATAATAGAGAGTGAGGGGCTGGGAAGGTGGCTCAGTGGTAGAGTGCTTTGCCTTGCATGCATGAGGCCCTGGGTTCGATTCCTCAGTACCACATACACAGAAAAAGCCGGAAGTGGCCCTGTGGCTCAAGTGGTAGAGCGCTGGTCTCAAGCAAAAGCTCAGGGACAGTGCCCAGGCCCTGAGTTCAAGCCCCAGGACTGACACACACACACACACACACACACACACACACACACACCTACCTTGGAGGTTTCCTGGGGATTGAGACTTTCCAATACTAAAACATGAATCATCTCAGCCAGACCAGGACGTCTGAGCTGCAGCATCAGGCCCATCGCTGGGTCATTTTGCAGGTGACATTTTCTGCTTTTCCCTAGCCATCTCAGCCATCTTTTGGTCCAAGAGATTTTTTTCACGCTGCACAACCCACACCAGAATCCTCATTTAACCAAATTCCACCAGTGGAATTGTTGCTGGGTTTGAAGGGAGCCTCTGTGGTGGAATCTGAGTCTTGATCTCGGTGTTAACATCTTGAACCCTGGTGGGGACCAAGGACCGAGGGTCTTATAGCTAGATGGTAGGGGAGAAAAGCTCCAACACAGTGAAAGCTAGGGGGGCTTGCCAGTTTTCCTAGTGTGGTCTGAGAAGAGTTGGTTAGCCAGTACAGGCTCCTGCCCTGTACCTGAACAGCTGAGATTTAATCACAGGCTGTGGCTTATAACATTACAAGTTAGAAAATAGAAAGAAGAAAAAGATCACTTAGGTTTTAGCAGTATGAGTCATGCGTTTTGAGTCTCTAGTATAACCTGTCTTTTTTTGTAAAACACACTAAAAGCCAGGCTCTGGTGGCTCACGCCTATAATCCTGGCTACTCAGGAGGCTGAGATCTGAGGATGGCAGTTTGAAGCCAGCCCAGGCAGGAAAAAATCCTTGAGACGCTTATCGCCAATAAAACTGCTCAGAAAAAGTAAAAGCCAGAAGTGGCACTGTAGATCAAGTGGTAGAGCTCTTGAGGAAAAGAATCTCAACACTAAAACAAGAATCATCTCAGCCAGGCCAGGACATCTGAGCACCAGTGTCGGGCCCATTGGGTAATTTTGCAGGGGACATTTTCTGTTCTTTCTCAGCCATCTTTGTTCCGAGAGATTTTTCACGCTGCACAACCCACACCAGAATCCTCATTAAACCAAATTCCACCAACAACAAAATTGTTGCTGGATTTGAAGGGAGGCTCTCTGATGGAATTGGCGCCTAGGCCCTGAGTTCAAGTCCTAGGACTGGTACAAAAACAACAACAAGAAAAAAAGAGTTTCATGATGAAGCAATGTTATAACTCCTGTGTGAGGCCCAGGGCTTGAGCTCCAAAATCATGAAAGAAATGGAAGGAAGGGAGAAAGAAAGGGAGGGAGGGAGGGGAGGAGGGAGGGAAGGAGAATCTGTGCATGTCAGTGCATTTTTTTCTCCGATTTTCCATCTGTGGTTGGTGGAATCTGGATATGCACCCCGGGATCTGAGGGTCCACATAGTTTCTATCTAGGCCTGCACAGAGAACGTTCTAGAGGACTGTAGGTGAGGCTCATCTAAGATGCTTGTCACCAATAGGATGAGACTGTCCCCAGGCAACTGAACCAAATCAAGGCCAACTAGGCATTCAATGACACATGAGGGAGAGCGAGCGAGCCAGAGAGAGCAGGAATCAGAAATGGAAGAAATCTTTCTCAAAGGAGGGGAGGGGAAGGGGCGAGGGCTTCCAGAGGAGCTGAGGTGATCCTCTGGCAGTTTCCGATTTCCCTGTGGTGACATCCACTGAGCCAGGGCGATCAAAGCTGTGGGGAAACTGTGGCAATTTAGCGCACAGGAGGAACTGAAGAAATCCCTGGGTTGGGGGGAGGGGGGAAGGAAGGTCAGGTAATAATAATAGTAACACCACCAATAATAACATCAGCCCATCTTCACAGGTCCTGATCGTGGGCAACCCTAGGACCAAAGCCTGAAGCCATCATCTCAGGATGATTTGAGCAAAGATGATGAGAAAGGTTTGTCAATCAGACTTCAGTCTGTCTGGATCAGAGGTACATTTCAGAGTCTCAGGAGAAGGAGGTTCCACTGTGAGGTTAGGGACAGATCTCAGAGGGCAGGGAAGACCAGACAGAGTACTGGTCTCCAATTTAAAAAAAAAAGTAAAACCAGCCAGGTGCCGGTGGCTCACGCCTGTCATCCTAACTACTCAAGAGCCTGAGCTCTGAGGATCACAGTTCAAAGCCAACCCTGACAGGAAAGTCCTTGAGACTCTTATCTCCAATTAACTATCAGAAAACTGCAAGTGGCGCTGTGGCTCAAAGTGGTAGAGTGCTAGCCTTGAGCACGAAGAACTCAGGGACAGTCCTCAAGCCCTGAGTTCAAGCCCCATGGCCAACAACAACAACAAAAAGTAAAAACCAGCCTGATGCCAGGGACTCACGTGTGTAATCTTAGCTATTCAGGAGACTAAGATCTAGAGGGTTGAATTTCAAGGCCAGCCAGGGCAGAAAAGTCCATGAGACTTTATCTCCAAAGTAACCTGCAAAAAAATGGGCTGGAGGCATGACTCAAGTAGTAGAGCACCAGTCACGAGCCAGCAAATCCAGAGAGAACTTGAAGTTCTTGAGTCTTCCCCCTCCCTCACCCCCCCTCAAAAAACATCTGGTTGCAGAGTCTGGGATGGGAATGAGAAGACATAAAAGCTTTAAAGAATGAGGGGCAGAAACACTGGGGTCCACTCCCAGCACCACACAAATGACAGATTCCTCTCGCCAAGAAACCTCCATCCCTAGGTTTTACCCAGTGATTTCCAAATTCGGGGACTCTTTCTTAGAAAACCTACTAAACAACAGCTGCTCGTCATAGGGCTAGAGTTTAGAAAATGCTGCCTTCGAGAAAGATGAGTTGCTGCGAAGGCTTTCTATCTTTAAACCTTGTCTCTTGTCACGCTCCTTTGTGGAAAGACAGATCTTTCCCACCCTGGCACACCGAGAGGTTTAAACCCACCCGCCAGCTCCAAGTGGCTTAGCTATATTTTGAGGCGGGAGAAACAGCAGCTGCATAAATACTGGAAATCGAGACACCTGCTTCCAATCCCACTGCGGCCCGAGTCATTTCTCTTCCAAGGCCATTTTTAGACGCTCGTGAGCTGTTCGCTCCCTTGTCCAGACTTCCCCTGGGAAGTGACGTACCAGCTCTCACTTGCCTGGAAATCAAGTACACCATGCAGCAGATCCGTATTGAATTCATACTCTGTGTTGGCCTCTGTTAGCAGCCTTCTCTTCCAAAGGAAGATGTGTCACCCAAACAGCCTGAGTAATGACACAGCCAATGCCCTGAGCTATATATATATATAGAGAGAGAGAGAGAGAGAGAGAGCTTTATGTGTGTGTGTGTGTGTGTGTGTGTGTGTGTGTGTGTGTGTGAGTGGGTATTTGGGGGCCCATGAGTAGTTAAATAGGTTATCAGTAGAAGCTAGACTGACATCCCTTTCAGTTTAAATCAAGCCAACATCAAATTGTAGCGTTGGTTTATGTATTCATTCATTCATTCATTCAATTTTATGCTAGTACTAAAGGCTTGAATTTAAGACCTGCACGTTGTTCCTTAGCTTTTTCACTCAAGGCTGGCGCTCTACCACTTGAGCCATAGCTCCACTCTCAGCTTTTAGGTGGTTAATTGGAGATGAGTGTCTCATGGACTTTTCTGCCCCGGGCTGGCTTTGAACCGTTGATCCTCAGATCTCAGCCTCCTGAGTAGCTGGGATTACAGGTGTGAGCCACCAGTGCCTAATGGGTTGAGTTTGTTAGTTTTTATTAAGTGTCAACAAGACGTCAGACATTTGGCATCAAGTGAAAACATCTAGATAAATAATTGACTGAATTTTCCATCATTTCCCCAAGCCCGTCTGGAAACTTAGATTTGCTGCCCAGCGAATGAGGCCTCATTTGAAATCCCTTGATGCACAAAAGATCATTTTTCTGGATGCAAAAACTCCTGAAAACAAATAGCTTTTTTTATATATATGTCCTCAACAACAACAACAACAAAAGATATGGTTCATAAAGGAGCTGAATTTTTGTACTTCTCCACTGGAGGATTGTAAAATATGGAGAAAAGAAATGTTTGCTTCTAGGGAGAAATACACTGTAGAGGGGGAGGTCACCCCTGCATTTTGTGGGAGTTGGGCTTTTCATGGGCTTTGAGCTTATGTTGGCACACGTTGTGATTTATAAGGAACTGATAACAATGCGGAGATAATTCCTAACCACAGGAATTCTGTCTAGTGGATTTCCCGAAGCCTCCTGGGAAAAGCCAGAGCGCCTTCATTTGCATATTCATTTCCACATTTCTTATCCCTGAATTAGACTGTTCTTCAGGATCTTTGAACTCTGTTTTAACACCTCCTTGGCTCCCGGGAGAGCACACCAACTTTAACAGGCATTCCTTTCTGCATCTTTGTGAGAAAATTTGACCATTTTCCTGAAAAATCATCTTCCCATAATAACCTAGGAGGAGATTGGGTGGCTCACGCCTGTCAACCTAGCTACCTACTGAGGAGGCTGAGATCTGAGGTTCGCAGTTCAAAGCCAGCCCTAGCAGGAAAGTGCATGAGACTCTTGTCATCAATCAACCACCAAAATAAAAGCAGAAGTGGAGTGGTGGTACAAATGGTAGAGCAGCAACCTTGGGCAGAAAAAGCTAGGGGACAGCACCCTGAGGTCCTGAGTTCAAGCTGCAATACACACACACACACACACACACGCACACACTTAAATAAAATGAAATGAAAACATAGGAAGAGATTGAATTTTTCCCCTGACAAGTTATGACCAGGATCTGGCATGCCCCCCCCCCACAAATGCCTGGGGTCCAAGGTTTTGTCACCAGCCTCTGGCATTATTGAAAAGTGGTGAGACCTTTAAAAGGTGGGACTTAGTCTTGAGTGAGGGGCGGGCCCTTGCAGGGGATATTAGAAAAAGCACCTGTCTGTCTCTTGTTCCCCAGCTACCACTTACTCCCAGCCTAAATATTCTGTCTCATCAGGGACCTGAAAACAAACCACAACCAACCACAACCCTGGCCCCAAATCTCTGAAACCATGAGAAAAATATAAGCCTTGCCAGGCACCAGTGGCTCAGGCCTGTCATCCTAGCTACTCAGGAGGCTGAGATCTGAGGATCACGGTTCAAAGCCAGCCCAGGCAGGAAAGTCCGTGAGACTCCTATCTCCAATAAACCACCAGAAAACTAGAAGTGGCGCTGTAGCTCAAGTGGTAGAGCACTCGCCTTGAGCTGAAGAGCCGAGGGACAGCGCCCAGGCCCAGAGTTCAAGCCCCACAAACAAACAAACAAATATATATATATATATATATATATATATATATGCCTTTACTCTTTTAAGTTGTTTGTCATCTTGGTGATTTTGTCCTAACAACAGAAGGCCAACTATTACACATTATTTCTTCTCATGGGCCTCCATCTCCTACTGCCTGGCTCGTGAGAACTATGGGTAAATTTCTACAGCACATGGTGGGCTGGTGCTTTCGGAGACTCATGAGCTACATACAGACCGTTCAGTTCATCCTGTTTTCCTTTTTCTAGCCAAAGACGATACATTGACCACAGCGGCTGGCCCAGCAAATCATGAATGGTGTGTGCAGCTCCCTCGTCGGTGACAACGATGGTTGTGAAGGTTGATAGCGGCATCCGTGCCTTTTTTGTCATCCCCGTCCCATTGGGTATGTAGCTTAGGGAGAGCAGGCAGGGGTTGGGTCATGCGTGGTCAGGTAGAGAAAGTCCTTTCTTAGGAAGACAGCTCAGTCTGATCAAATGGGTTCAACTGGATTTCTTATTAGTCCTTAGGACAAGCGCCTGCCCCTGTGCTCAGATTTCTACTCGGATTGTGATGGGTGAGGTGGAGGAGGAAGCTGATTGTATTAGAAATGACTTGGGATTGAACTCAGAGCCTCACACTTGGGAGAGAAGCACTCCCTCTTTCCCTCTCCCCGCCCCCCCCACTGCAGGTTATTTTGGGATCACATTTGCCCAGGCCTGGGTCTGGAATGCTATCTGCTATAGCATGCCATTACACTCCGTTTCTTCTGTTGAGATGAGTCTCATGGAATTTTCTGCCCCCCCCCCATCTTGCCAGCATAATCCTTCCAATCTCTGAGATTACAGACAGATGCCACCACTCTCTGCTCTTGCTTGAGATGGGGTGGTCTTGCACGTATGCCCTGCCAGCCTCAAACATGAACCATTTTTTACTCCATGTTGGGCTGCCAAAGCAATAGCAATGAGTGCAGAGACAGACAGACAACTGGAATACCTCATTTCTCAGTACAGCTCTGTTCCAAGGAATTCGGGAACATTAAAGAAAGAATAACCCATGTGTCTTTTCTTCTCCCCAACCTCATCAAAAAGAACTGCTCATTGCTGTTCGCCGCAATGGATGGGTGACTGGCTGGCTTCTCTCCTTTCCTAGCACAGCTGGGGATGGGGTTAGAGCGTCAGCCAGGCTCTCCACACATCCAGATCACGATCCCAGAGCCAGGGCGGCGGGTATTTCTGGTCATCCTCCTGCAGCATTTCCTTTGTTCTAAAGTGGAACTGACCGTTCCTCCTTCGCGGTGTAGCAAGTGGGAAACTTATTGGGGAGGAACACCTAGGAAAAGCAAATCCCGGTTGCTTGGGAGAGGTCTCTTTACGCATCACAAAGCTTGTGAGTGTGTTTCTCTTGGCTCCATCCTGAACATGTCCAACCCTCTTGATGGCCTCGGTGTGTGTGTGTGTGTGTGTGTGTGTGTGTGTGTGTGTGTGTGTGTGTGTGTGTACATAGAAAACAGAGACATCTGTAGGAACTAGGAACTACAATGGAACTAAGATGGACTTGACTATCTGAATCTGGAACTCAAGTGTTCAGTGCTTGGGGTGTAGCTTAGTGATTCTGTGGGTTCCATCTTTTGTTACTCCCTTTCCCCCTCTTCCCCCCCCCCGCCCCGCAGATGCATGGATAAACCCATGTTCCAATCCTAAGTGGAATATGATTTCGCAATAAGTTGCCCTGATGTCTGCTCCAACACAGACGAGTCAAAAGCATCACGCTAATGACACCAGCCAGACACTCAAGGCCACAGGCTCTATGAATCACACTCAGATAAAATATCCCAAGTAGGTTAAAGACAGAGAGGCCGAAAGCCAGGAAAGCTAAAGATTTGAGGTTTGTAACATGCTACCCTAAATATGCACCTTGGCATTTGAGAAAGCAGCAAAGGAAGGTCATTTTGACCTTCACATGTGACAGGTGTCCTGTCTTGTCCCCAAAGGAAAGAAATGTCCACACAGGGCATCAAGAATGTGAGCAAGGGGCTGGGAAGGTGGCTCAGTGGTAGAGCGCTTGCCTTGCATGTCTGAGGCCCTGGGTTCGATTCCTCAGCACCACATAAGCAGAAAAAACCAGAAGTGGTGCTGTGGCTCAAGCGGTAGAGCGCTAGCCTTGAGCTGAAGAGCCGAGGGACAGCACCCAGGCCCAGAGTTCAGGCCCCATGACCGGACCCCCCCCCAAAAAAAAAGAATGTGAGCAAGCCGGGCACCAGCAGCTTACACTTGTCATCCTAGCTGCCGAGGATCGAAGTTCAAAGCCAGCCCAGCAGGAAAGTCCATGAGACTTTTATCTCCAATCAATCAGAAAAAGCTGGAAGTGGTGCTATGGCTCAAATGGCAGAGCTCTAACCTTGAGCACAAGGAGGCTCAGGAACAGCGCCCAGGTCCAGAGTTCAAACCTCAGGGCTGGCAAAAAAAAAAAAAAAAAAAGAATGTGAGCAACCAGGCCTGGCAAAGCCTCCCCTCCTTAGTCCCCTAAGTCTCCTCCTTCAGCTTTTCGAAACCTGTTTGTGAGCCAGACGCCTGGCTCGCGCCTGTAATCCTAGCTACTGACATCTGAGGATCATGGTTCAAATCCAGCTGGGGCAGGAAAGTCTGTGAGACTCTTATCTCCCACGAAACACCAAAAAGCCAGAAGTGGAGCTGTGGTTCAAGTGGTAGAGCACTAAGCTTTGAGCACAGCAGCTCAGGGAAAGCGACCAGGCCCTGAGTTCAAACCCCACAACTGGTACAAAACCAACTAAACAACGAAAGTTGTTTGTCTACCACCACAGCCAAACACAGTGGCTACTGGATTCTTTTATTTTTAAGCGACTCCACTCCAGCCTGTGTGGTCTTGCTAGCCCTGTGCGAGTCGATTCTGCTCTTCTCTCTGTGTGTGATCAGGATGCCCTGGGAATGATCCAGGGTATTATACGTGGTGGTGATGAGCTAGGAGATACATGCTTTACTTGTTTCACTCCCCTAAACACAGAAAGAGCTAAGCAGAGGTAGATCCCCAGAGACCGCTGCCCAAGGTCACAAGGTCAGGGAGGCCATGCCTAGTCATGCTAACGGAGAGTGTTAATCTAACTGTCACATCAAGAAACAGCCATCAAAGCCATGAAGCGAAACTACAGCCAACTCGATTGTGGGCCTTGAACTCAGGGCACTATTCCTGAGCTCTTTTGCTCAAGGCGAGTGCTCTACCACTTTGAGCCACAGTTCCATTTGCAGTTCTTGAGTGGCTCATTGGAGGTGAGAGTCTCATGAGGACTTTTCTGCCCAGGCTGGCCTCAAACCAGGATCCTCAGACTGCAGCCTCCTGAGGAGCTAGGATTACAAGCGTGAGCCATCAGTGCCTGGCTGATGATTTGTTTTTGGAAGTTTACAAAACACCATGCAATCATTTGCACCTCAGCTCCATGGATTAGCAGGCACCTGCTGCAGCAATGAGAAGCTGGTTGATTGAATGTGAAGCTCCGAAGGGCTGGGCAGTGCTCTGGAGCCTGGGCCTGGGAAATGCACAGGAGCGGGTACTCAGACTCTCTGGACACAGCCTTGCAGCAAGACAGAGGCTCATAATTGTTCTCAGTTTAGCCCATAAAGCCGCGCTTGACCCTATTAAGACTCATCTCAAAGGCCAGCGAACATGCTCCCGTGGCAAAATAACAGAATTAATCTCTCGACAGCATTTAGCTATGAGGGTGAGGCAGCGGCCTGGATTTTGTTTTGGGAGGACTGGGAGGGAAATGATCTTTCAGGGCCTGTGTTTCCATGATTGGAAACAGGGACTATTTTCACTAGACCTAAAATCAGCAGAACTCAATGATCATCTGTCCCTTATTCCAAATGCTACTGTGCCTACAAGGATATTACAGACGAGGCCATCAGTTAATATGTAATGGACAGATGCATGGAGGATGGAGGATGGATAGATATATGGATGTAGGGGTGGGTAGATGGGTGTGGATAGGTGGGTGGGTGGATAGATAGCTGGGTGGGTGGATGGTTGGGTAGGGGGATGGATGAATGGGTGGGTGGGTAGATGGATGGATGAGTGGGTAGATTGATGGATGAATGGATGGATGGATAGGTGGGTGGGTAGATGGATGGATAGATGGATAAGTGGGTAGATAGATGTATGAATGGGTGAATGGGTGGATAGATGGATGGATGGGTGAACAGATGGATGGATGGATGGATAGATGGATGGATGGATGGATGGATGGATGGATTGGTGATGGATAGACAGATAGATCAATAGGTGAATGAATGAATGACCTGTTTGGAAACGTAATTCATGCCATGCACTGTAGTGACCTTCCATCTTGGATTTTCTGGAGCCCATCTAGTTGAGCTCTTCGACGCAGCGCCACCAGCAGCTTCTGTCTCAGCCTGACAGGCATTTCTCTGTGCATGTTGTCACATATCCTGAACGGACTTAATCGCGCCAGCTTCAGTACCATTTGGTGACATGTATATGGTAGATGCTACCCTGCCAGAGCTCCCCTATTTCACCATGGAACTATGGGACTGACTGTGCCCATTTCAAGGATGAGAAAACCAAGGTTTAACACTAGGAAGCAGCAGTGTTGGGAAGGAAACACAGTAGGCACCCACATGGGAGCTACTCACATAGTAGGCCTCTTCTACAAATGAACAGTTAAGGAAAAAATGAATTGCCTCTTTTTTTTTTTTTTTTGGTCAGTCATGGGGCTTGAACTCTGGGCCTGGGCGCTGTCCCTCAGCTCTTCAGCTCAAGGCTAGCGCTCTACTACTTGAACCACAGCACCACTTCTGGCTTTTTCTGCTTATGTGGTGCTGAGGAATCGAACCAGGGCCTCATGCATGCAAAGCAAGCGTTCTACCACTGAGCCACCTTCCCAGCCCATGAATTGGCTTTTAAAGAGGGACTTATGAGTAGTGGTCTGAGAACTTCTACTTGTGCTGACTCCCATCCCCAGCTCCTCTTTGTAACAGGGAATCACGTGGGAACCCCACAGGCCCCCAGACTCCCACAACCCAGAAGCCAGCAGAGCCAGATTTCATTACGCTGAGGGGGAAAGAAGCAGGAAATAAAAGCAAACAAAAATCGGGCTCACTGAGGACTCTGGCGGTTGAAATCCTTCCTGCCTCCGGCTGCAAGTTCACCCCCCATGCCCTTCCCTCCTCCCTTCACCTCTGGAAATTCTACTCAGCCTTCTGGCTCAAGGCAAATAAACACTCCTCCTGGCTTCCTGCCTGGAGTCTTCCCCTGAAAGCCAACCTTGGCTGAGCATGGAGGCTCACGCCTGTAATCCTAGCTACTCGGAAGGCTGAGATCTAAGGATCATGGTTCCAGGTAAAGTCCATGAGAACACCCCCACCACCACTACCACACACACCTCCACCAATAGCTGGGTGGGGTGTGGCTGTAATCCAGATAGGATGTGAAGCCTAAAATAGGAGGATCGCAGTCTGGGCTGCCAATTTAAAAAACAACCAGCAGTGTACCAAGGATAGCAGAGGCAGACAGGAGCACTTGGTGTCCAAGAAAGCACCACAGGAGACTTCTTAACTCCCCAAACCCCAGCTGCCCAAAGAGGGGATGAGAATCCTGCAGCAAGCAGACAGAATTGCTGGGAGAACTGACTGAACTCCACTCAGCTAAACTCATGCTCTGCCATTACTATTACTAAGTGTTTAAGAACTAATCAGAGGCCAGGAATAGGCTCCATGGATTGTTGTCCTTCGATGACCACATTTAGAAGCAAACGCTTATTTAAAACGAAGCACAAAGTTATAAAAAAAATCAGTGGATTTGTTCAAAATTACCTCCTAGGATAAATCACCACATTCACATGCTTCCAATCCTGCTCTTTCAGTTTCCTAACAGTTTGCAGAGCGGGTTGTCTAGCCACTGGAGCAGGGACTGTCATGTCTTTGCATTCTCTCTGTGTCTCTGTCTCTGTTTCTCTGTGTCTGGTCCTAGGCAGACACTCTACCACTTGAGCCCCACTCCTCATTCTTTTTTTTTTTTTTTGGGTCCAGTCATGGGGCCCGAACTCTGGGCCTGGGCACTGTCCCTCAGCTCTTCAGCTCAAGGCTAGCGCTCTACCACTTGAGCCACAGCGCCACTTCCGGCTTTTTTCTTTTTGCTTATGTGGTGCTGAGGACTCAAACTCAGGGCCTCAGGCATGCAAGGCAAGTGCTCTACCACTGAGCCACCTTCCCAGCCCCCGCTCCTCATTCTTAACTCCTTTGCTTTGCAGGTAGGAGCTTGTGCTTGTACCAAGGGCTGGTCTCAACCTGCGATCTTCCTATCTTCCCTACTTCCTAAGTAGTTGGAATTATAGATATGCCTCATGATACCTGACCGAGATTGTCATGTACACACTCACGCGTGCCAGCACACACACACATACACACACACACACACACACACACAATATTTTGGCCCTATTGGTATCTGAATTCCTGGCCTGTCCTTGCTAGGCTGGTGCTCTACCACTTGAGCCATGCCTCCATCCCTGATTTTCACTTGTTATTTTTGTTTGCTTGTGTGTTTTGGTCAGTTGTGAAGCTTGAACTCTGGGCCTGGGTGATGTCCTTGCGCTCTTCAGCTCAAGGCGAGTGCTCTATCTCTTGAGCCACAGCACCACTTCTGGTTTTCTAGTGGTTCATTGGAGATAAGAGTCTCACAGACTTTGCTGCCTGGGCTGGCTTTGAACCGTGATCCTCAGATCTCAGCCTCCTGTGTAGCTAGGATGACAGGTGTGAGCCACTGGCGCCCGGCTCACTCGTTATTTTTGATAGAATGCTTTACTTTTCCTGGAACCCTGGTCCTCCCAATCTGTTTGAAGTCAGCCAGTTTGAAGCCAGCCCAGGCAGAAAAGTCAGTGAGACTGATCTCCAATTAACCAGCAAAAAAATGGAAGTGGTGGTATGGCTCAAAGTGGTAGAGCACTAACCTTGAGAAAAAGAGCTTAGGGCCCAGGCCCCAAGTTCCAGTCCCATGACTGACCAAACAAGTAAAAAAGCTAGAAGTGGAGCTGTGGCTCAAGTGGTAGAGTGCCAGCCTTGAATGAAAAGCTAAAGGGCAGCACACAAGCCCTCAGTTCCCTAGTAGTAGCACACACATGCACACACACGCACACGCACACACACACACAGAATACTACTACTAAAAGTAAAATAGTAAAAGCAATCTCAAATTGCACAGATGAAAGCAAATACAAACCTTTCACTAAGAAGGTTTGGGATACACAGATTGTCAAACAATCCATATTATTTCTGGCTCTGCCTTGTTTATAAGCAGGAGACACCGGCGCATTTAATGATCTGTTTGCTAGTCTGAACACATCCTTAGACTTTTAAATAACAGTCATCTCCCTTGGGCCTGGGGAAAGCTTGCTGCCTGCGCCTTCTCTTCCCAGCCCATTTACTTCTAGCTTGATGTTCTTGCCTCTTGGCGTTCTGACCTGGCTAGCACAGACACCTGTCCCGACCATCTTCCTTTAAGGGACATTCAGATTTGCCAAGAAATGACCGCAGCACCCCCACAATCCCGCTTCTCAGAAGCCCGGCGGTTTTCCCAAAAGCCACCTTGTCTTCATGTCTCCTTCAATTCATTACAGTTGGTTGCAAGCAGTATTTTGCTATACCTCACCACACTGAGATGTCACTGTGCATTTTTTCCAACTGAGTTTTAAGAACAACAAAAAAAAAACCAATACAAGATTAAAAAAAAACAACAACAATAACACAAAACAATCTCACTGCTGTCCCAAAGCACTGCCAACAGGGCTAAGCACAATGGCCTAGAATCTGTTTCAAATACAAAAAAGGTCCTAGAGGCACTCCCGAGACCCTGGTTCCATTTCCCCAGCATTGCAACAAGAAAACCAAGAAGCCAATGGTGACGAAAAGCCTTTCCCCACGCATTCCCCGCAAAACAGGTGGGGTGTGTACACAGTCAGTACCCCAAACTTACAGGTAAATGGCAGCAATGGGAATCTGTGGCTGGCAACCTTGGAAGGATCTCTGCAAATACTGCTGGGGGTCTCTCACTCAAGACTTCTTAGGACAAGCATGGGGCCTGAGGGAGCGGGTACAAGTGCCATGTCCACATATGGATGCTCCAAAGACTGGAGCTGCAAACTCCCCTCCCCACACTTCAGAGTTCAAGCGGTGCTGTAGCGCATCACATTAGCTCTTCTCTAAAAGTAGTAGTTGACAGGCAGGATAGTATCTGATGCAACATTAACAACTCATTAACAACTCATGTTACACAATCTCTCCGTGTGTGTGTGTGTGTGTGTGTGTGTGTGTGTGTGTGTGTGTGTACTAGTACTAGAGCTTGAACTCAGGGCCTGGGTGCTTACCATGCTTTTTTTTGTTTGTTTTTGCTTGAAGCTGGTCTCTACCACTGAGCCACCCATCACTTCTAGCTTTTTGCTGGTTAATTGGAGATAACAGTTTCACAGACTTTGTTTTTTTTGGGGGGAGAGGTGTGGGGTTTGTGCTGGCTTTGAACTGAGATCTATAGATCTCAGCCTCCTGAGTAGCTAGGGTTTACAGGTGTGAGTCACCAGTGCCCAGCTCTATTCTTTTTAATTTATACGTATTTGATGTCCTGCCTAAAAGAGTTAACAATATGTCTTCTTTTTCACGGGTGATTTCTATTCTCCAGCGTTTCCTGCACTGGTGCATTGGTTCAGTAACTGTTATGCCCTTGAGTTGATCGTATTAATTTTCACACTTCGTTAATAAATAAATGGAGGCTCAGATTTGTGGAATGGATCCTCGGTGAGTTGTGTGCTCCTATAAAGCTATTTTAGTAAAACAAAAAAAAAATGCTTGCAGAGGTGAGAAGAGTTTAGAGACCAAAACTTGCCAGATGTATGGTTCAAAAGTGGGGGGCTTGGTCTTGTGATTTGAAGAGATCTAAAAATTGAATGCAGAAAAGAGGGGAATAGATTGGGGAGTGGTGTAAGGCAAATTAAACTCTGTGATCTTATATTGGCCTGGGAAATAAGCTTCAGAATCATTGAAGGTTTGGAAGAGGAAGAGTGAAAAGCTTTCCTCCAAGCCTGGTGCCCAGTGGTTCACATCTGTAATCCAAGCTACTCAGGAGGCTGAGATCTAAGGATTTTGGTTTGAAGCCAGCCTAGACAGGAAAGGCTGTGAGACTCTTATCTCCAATTAACCAGCTTAAGTGACAGAACGCCAACCTTCAGTGAGAAAAGCTAAGGAACAGTGCCTAGGCCCTGAATTCAAGCCCCAGGACCAACACACACACACACACACACACACACACACACACACACAGAGTCCTTCTCCCTGAATTTTAACAGTTTGTAGCCTAGGAATCGGAAGTACAAAATCCTCAGGGGCTACTGATAACAACTGGGTGCTGGCTGCAGTTTTTCTTTAGCTCTGATTTTTTTCCCTAATAAAATGGTGAGAAACCAGAAAGCTCTAGATGTGTTTATTTAGGGACTGTCCAACACAGCAGTTCCAGTTCTGGAGATGGCTCTCTGTGATTCTTTGGGAAGGATCAAAGAAAGTTCTTCTACAGTAAATACTATATGTATTCTGTAATCTATGTAATAATTTACACATGCACACAGAATGTTAATAATATATATCAGGCACTTATTTTGAGCTCTCCATACACAGTCTTCTTTTTTTCTGTTCCCAATATATCCAGAAGGTAGACATGGTTTATTATCTCTACTTACAGAAAACAGGGGACAGAGGGACACTTAGAAACACATCTAACACCACATGGTTCACGTGGAGGAGAGTGAGGCCTCAAACCAGGGTTTCCTGGTGTTCTTGGGTCTTCAGGCTGCCTAGCTTTTTCTCTGCAAAGCCCAGCACTGTTCCAGAAGATTGCATACTTGTAAAGCGAATGGTCAGCTTCGGGGACTCTCACTAACCTGGCCCCAAATCCTGGCTCTGCTCCATAACAGTCGAGTCTCCTAATAGGTCTAGTTTCTTCAGACAGGCCCAGAGGAGTGAGAATTCCACATGAGCTGCTTTGGGGAGCTCAAGGGGATGCTACATTAAAGGTTCTTTGCAGGGGGTGTTAACCCAGCTGTACAAGGTGGTCATCCTTGTTTTAATTTTGAGCCTGTGAGCCACAGAGAGCATCAGCCCTAGGGTTATGCCAAAGCACCAACGCCAAAGAGTTTGGGAAGGAAAAAGGAAGTGTTGCTGTGGCTCAAGTGGTAGAGCGCTCGCCTTGCGCTGAAGAGCTGAGGGACAGTGCCCAGGCCCAGAGTTCAGGCCCCATGACTGACCAAAAATAAAAACGTTAAAAAAAAGAAAAGGATAGAAAAGAAAAGAAGGAAAAAGATTGACAGCATTATGGCATCCCTCACAGCAGGGGAGAGAAACAAACGCATTGGAGTGTGATTTTCAACTTGAATACAGTTCAGCCAGTCCAAGAAGATATTCTGAATTCATGGTACCAGAGATAGAGAAAGCAAGCATGCACACACACACACACACACACACACACACACACACACACACACACACACACACACATTTTCTTCCAGGTAGAGACTGGAAAAGGAATACATTTCCAAGACTTTCCCCAACAGAACCCTTAGTATTAGCGAACAGCACTGAGCCAGGTCACCCAGGGTCATTCCAGGGAGCCATGGGGTCCCAGGCAAGGGAGAGGGTCTTTCTCACCCTGCCAGTCAGGGGGAAGGGGCACACCGGAGCAGGGGAGGTGTGGGAGGTTGGCAGGGGCAGCTGGTATCCCTGGGCCCTTGGGGGTGCTGCCTCTCCCCTTTAGCTGAGTTTCAGCTATTGTGTCCTATTCATTAGAAACAAAAATCCTTTATTTGGGAATGCTGTGCACCCCCCCCAAAAAAAAAGCACCATTAAGAGAAGGATACACACAGCAGATCTGTTTTAGAGGCAGAAATTAACTCCAGGAGGAAGGAAAGGTGGAGGGGGGGTGTCTTCAGGACTGACCTCCTCCTCCCCTCTCCCCCTGCCCCCTCCGTGGACACTCCCCCCTTCTCCACCCCTCCTTCTCCACCCCCCCGCCCCCCGCAAACATCCCTAGCAAGAGGAAGAGGACCCCACTCCTTCCGTGCAGGGGAGATCTGGGGCTCAGGAAGTCCAGCCCTGGGCCAGGCTGAGCTGCCCGGCGGTTTCTGGGCAAAGCCCAGCCCAGGCTGCCGCTTTGTTCGCAGGGAGAGCGGGCTGTGGCATCCCTGCGCACCCGGGCACCGCCAGCCAGCCTGGGAGGGCGGTGTCCCGCGGGATCGGGGGGCCCACCACCCCTCCCCGCCTGGATCCCCCCCTCCTCTCCCCACCACTCACATCTCCCGATGCCCTCCGCTCTCCACGCCGTCTCCTCCACCGCCCCATAGCGCCTCAAAGGTTTCTCAGCTTCCAGATGGGTGGATAAAGATTGCTTTAACTCCATGGCTGAAGCCCACCTTGCAGGTCGAGGGGTTCCCCCTCCCCTCCCCCCTCTACTCCATCCCTGCCTCGGGCTGCAGAGAGAGAGAAGCGGGTCCAGCCAGCAGCGTTTTAAGGGGCTGGGCGCTCGTGACGGCGCCGCCGCTCCATCTCTTCCTCCGACTGGTACCCAAGGTGGGGGGGAGCGGGGGGAGGAGAGGGATGCAGGGCGCATGCGCAGTAGCGGAGCTGGGGAGACTCTGGGGGCTGGGGAAGGAGAAAGCGAGGGCAGATGCTCAACTCTCAGAACAACAACAAACACAAGTAAAATAAAACCAGGCAAAGAAGTGAGATCAGGGCTTCGGCCGCCCGAACTGAAGCTGAAAGCGGAGCTTGGCATTGGAGGGGTGGGGGTGGGACTGGGCTGGAGGGGGGGGCTTGTGAGCTGTCAGCAGGCTGGTAGGGTTTTGGTGGGACTGGTGGGCCTGGTGGGCCTGGTAAGCGCTCTCCCTCCCTTCCCTCCCCACCTCTATCTTCTCCCCCCACCTCTCTCCGCGATGGATCCCTCTTTATAAAAGTGTGGGCAAGCTAAGTGTGACCCTTGATCTGTGTTCTGTTGAGCTTTGTGGGGATTCCTGTAGTCTGCTCATGGGTGTGATTTGAATATGAAATTACACACACACACACACACACACACACACACACACACACACCTTCATTGACTCTGCATTTGCATCTCCCTGAGATGGAGGGAGAAAGAGATGAGAGGGAGACTGAGGGGGAAGGAGGGAGAGAGAGATTGATTTTCAACACTGGGACAACAAAACTGTTTCAGACATGGGTCTCTACTTTCTAGGAACCTGGTGATTAATCCTACTGACAAAAGATGGAAGCATTAACAATATAAAGTGGGCCAGGTGCTGGTGGCTAATGCCTGTGATCCTAGCTACTCAGGAAACTGAGCATTGATCGGAGGATTGCAGTTCGAAGCCAGTCTGGGCAGGTTAATCTCCAATTAACCACTAGAAAACCGGATGTGGAGCTGTGGCTTATAGTGGCAAAGCACTAGCCATGAGCACAAAGGCTCAGGGATGGCGCCCAAGCCCTGAGTTCAAGCCCCACTACTGACCAAAAAAATTTTTTTAAGTTATTATCAATAATGAACTTCTATATAGCTCAGGGGAGAACAAGGAAATGCCATACAAAATCCTAAAACATTTAGGACTAGATAACAATAAGGGTACTATATATTAACATTAATAAGTTGTTTGGTTTGGGGTTTTGGTTTTCTGTTTGAGACAGAATCCAGCTATATTGCTTAGGCTGGCTTCAAACTTCTGGGCTCAAGTAACCCACATTATTACTTATCTTTATTTGTGACTCCATAGCCAGCCGTTGGCAACCATAAAGGCTGTGTTTCCCCGCACACATTTCCTATTCTGGAGATTTCATAGGAATGAGGTCACAGCGCAGGGCCCTTGGGGCCTAGCTTCTATCACTTTATCATACTCTTGTTGAGGTTTCCCAGATGTTGTAACATTAGTGGTTCTTTGTTTCAGGACTGATTAATATTCCATTGTATGACAGAGCCAGATTTTGTCTATCCATTCAGCCACTGGTGGATAATTTGAGTGATTTCTACCTTTTGGCTATTGTGAATCATATTCCCATAAACACTTCCATGCTAGTATTTATTTGACTGTTTGAAACTCATACCTAGGAGGAGAATTGCTAGATTACCTGGTGATTCCCAGTTTAACTTTATTTTTTTTGTTTTTGAGAAATGGCCAAACTTGCTTCCACAGCAGCTGAAGATTAGATTCCCTCAGCAACATAGGAGACAAGCAATTTCTCCATAAGATCACTAAGAGATATTTTTCATTTGCTCTTCTTTCTCTTTGGTATGAAGCAGTATTTCTTTGTGGTTATTCGTTGGGATTTCCCTAATGATAAATGATTGATTAGGTTTCATTACGTCTGTCTGCTGATCATCCATAGGTGTACCTGCTTTGGAGAAATAACTGCTGATTGTATATAGCAGAATACTCCGTGGCACCAAAAAAGATAAGACTATTACCCCCATAAAAGGATAAACCAAGAAATATGGGGTCAGGGATCTTTGTTGTGCTACTTTTACTATTTATTCTCTATATTCGAAAAACTTCCCTCGGGGCATGAATAGCTCATGCCTATCATTAATCCTAGCTACTGAGGAGGCTGAGATCTGAGAATCCTAGTCCAAAGTCAGCCCAACTATAATACAAATAAAAGAAAATAACTTTTATTAACTTTTCCACAAATAAAAATGACCCATAGCCAGGTGCCAGTGGCTCACACCTGTAATCCTAGCTACTCAGGAGGCTGAGACCTGAGGACCGCAGTTCAAAGCCAGCCTGAACAGGAAAGTCCATGAGACTCTTATCTCCAATTAACTACCAGAAAACCAGAAGTGGCGCTGTGGCTCAAGTGGTAGAGCACTCACCTTGAGCTGAAGAGCTGAGGGACAGCGCCCAGGCCAGACTGGCCCACAACTGACACCACACACACACAAAAGACCCATAATCCACAAATTATGCATGATTTTTTTAATTGCACGTAATCTGGGTACAATAGCATTTATATTTTCAAACCCCGGGCATTACACACCAATACGAGTCTCCAAACATCAGCAAAATACTGATAGTGACCTCTTACAGTTGTCATGAGAATTAGTGATTTCCTGGATTCTCCAATGTGCCTACCCACTAGTATGTATTCCTTTTAGAATCAGAGAAAAAGGTCAGCAATTTTCACTTTGCAGTATGAGAGTTTTAACTCAAGGCCTTGAACTTGCCAGGCAAGCCACCAACCACTTGAGCCACACCCAGTCCTTCAGCTTTTAGTTTGATTCTTTTGGGTTGGTCGTGGGACTTGAACTCTGGGTCTGGGCCCTCAGATCTTCAGCTCAAGACTAGGGCTCTACCACTTGAGCCACAGCACTACTTCTGGTTTTCTGGTGGTTTATTGAAGATAAGAGTCTCACGGACTTTCCTGCCCGGGCTGGCTCTGAACCGTGATCCTCAGATCTCAGCCTCCTGAGTAGCTAGGATGACAGGCGTGAGCCACCAGCAGCCCAGCTCAAGAGATCGTTTCCTTTAGCATGTTCAAATCAGCTCTCCTGAGCAGCTGTTGTCTTATCATTCCGAAAGAAAAGGGGGTGGGAGAAGGGAATAAATTCAGTGTCTAAAGCTGTGAGAGTCATAGAACTCTGCAAGACTAAGGAACAAAGCAAAGCCAGCTGCCTTAGGGGCCAGAACCCTGTCTGTTTGCATTAGTTAAGGACGATAGAATACTTCAAGTTCAATAACTGGCGGAGGCAACCATCTGTGTGGCATGATTAAGAGCCTCCTCCTGGCCTAGCTCCCCAGCCTGGCCCAGCGCCTCAGCTCTGCTGGGAATGCCAAGGACTGGAAGGGACGCAGGCCGAGCACACAGAGCCAGAGCAGCAGGGGACAGTGCGAGATGCTTTCATCACTGTCATTATGGTTGATTGAAAAGAAGAGGAGTGCAATAGCACCCAGCTAACTTCATACTTTTTTCCCACATGTTGGCAGTTTCCAAGATCCATGACATCGAGCTTCTCAGAACAGCATGGCTTTCAAAACAACAACAACAAACAACAAAACGCTGTCTTTGAAATCTGGAGGATCTGTCTCTAAGTCTTGATGCCACCCCCTTCCCACGCCCCCCCCCGCAATGATGGTGACCCTGAATGACCTATCACTTCATCTGAGCCCCAATTTCTTCCTCTTTCCAATTCTAGCCAGGCACTGTGGTATACGCCACCCTGTCCCCGCCATTATTTAGAGTTCAGAGCCATTCCTGACAGGCAAGTAAGTCCACCAGACTCTTCTTTTTTTTTTGGTCCGGTCATGGAGCCTGAACTCTGGGCCTGGGCGCTGTCCCTCAGCTCTTCAGCTCAAGCCTAGCACTCTACCACTTGAGCCACAGCGCCACTTCCGGCTTTTTTCTTATGTGGTGCTGAGGAATCGAACACAGGGCCTCAGGCATGCAAGGCAAGCGCTCTATCAGAGACTCTTATCTCCAGCAAAAAGTCAGAAGTAGGGCTGTGGCTCAAGCAAGTAGAGTACTAGCCTTGAGCAAAACAGCTAAGTGACAGCACCCAGGCCCTGAGTTCAAGCCCCAGCATGGGCATAAAACAAAACACATAACAAGACACTACATTTGTAATGACTCTTGCAGGTAACCTAGAGGTGACTTAAAGTGTGTGGGAGTAACAGGCCTCTACAGTACGTTAGCATATAGAATAGCACCTGTGCACAGGTGACGGACAGATATTATGCCACTTTACATGGGAGTCTTGATTCAATGTGGGTTTTGTCATTTGCAGGGGAGGAAAGGTCTTGGCATCCCTCCCACGCCCCCCCCCCATAGACACTACAAGACAGCTGGTCCTACTGTGTGCAATTGGTCCTACTATGTGCCTTCAAGCTTGCAAATATAGGATCTTATTTTAATGCTGACTCCACGGAAGCAGAGACAAGTTGAGCTGCTCAGCCAAGGCTCACAAAACTAGTCTGCACAGCCCCAGTGCTGCAAGGCCCATCTCTCAGAATTCTTCTTCCTATTATTAGAAAACATTCCCTTGTGGAGACCTTAGGGATTCAGCAAGGGAAATATTGCATTACTGTAATATGACTCATCAGCCCGATTTAATATTACCTATTCATTATGACACAATGATACTTGCCTGAAGTGAGAAATGGTGGTTGGCTTCTCCCGGGGCCTGGGTAGACACGGATCGCCAAATGGTAAACATGGTACATGGCATGAACAGCGCACGCCATCAAGAGAGGGAAACATTTTTTTTTGATGACTCAATATTTATGGGGTTGAAAATATGGGCATAATTCTGATCAGCACCTAGGGAATGCTGACTCATAGTAAAAAAAACCTTTGTTGTGGCCATGAGAATGCAATTGGAAAATTGAATCGCACTCTGCTCCATCAAGTATTACTTTCGTGTGTGTGTCTGTGTGTGTGTGTGTGTGTGTGTGTCTCTGTGTGTGTGTGTGTCTCTGTGTGTGTGTTTGGTTTTGGTGCTGGGGTTTGAGTTCAAGGCCCAGGGTCTGTCCCTTCATTTTTTCACCCAACGCTGGTCCTCTATCACTTGAGCTACACCTCTACTTCTTTTTGCTGGTGTATTGGGCATAAGAGTCTCACAGACTTTTCTGCCCAGGCTGGTTTCGAACTCAAATTCTCAGTTCTCATCCACCTGAGTAGCTTGGATTATAGGCATGACCCACCAGCACCTGACTAAATGTTACTTTTATTAATAGAGAATATGCTAAGGCTGGGAATGTGGCTTAGTGATAGAGTGCGTGCCTAGCATGCATGAAGCCTTGGGTTCAATTTCTCAGTACTACGTACACAGAAAAAGCCAGAAGTGGTGCTGTGGCTCAAGTGGTAGAATGCTAGCCTTGAGCAAAAGAAGCTCAGCGACAGTGCCCAGGCCCTGAGTTCAAGACCCAGATTGGCAAAAAAAGAAATAGATAACATGCTAAATATCAAGAAAGATGGAATTAGACCATCTCTGACCAATAGGTTCCTAAAGACACCAGCACGTGGGTACAAGGGATATTGTTTTGATATTACTTCATTGTGGTTGCTGAGGATAGAACCCAGGGCCTTGTGCATACTAAGCCTCTCCTCCTCTTTCAATGATGGGAAACAGAAACAAATCACTGCTAGTCATTATCTGCTGAGCTAATAATTCAGGTCTGCTCATTTCCTCAATGTCACCTTTGCAATGTTCTACCCAAACTGGGGCTTGCAAACTCAGAGGCCAACAGGGCAGATCGTGTGCACGAATATCTTAGGTGGGTGGTAAGACTGTAGAAAGGGAGATCCACAGTGAGCTGTCCAAGGGAGACAGGCATCCCAGCACATGGCTTCCAGGAGAAGTCCAGCAGCCCTGTGGCTCCATCTTCCTGGGTTCTGTCCTTGAGCTCTTTCGCTCAGGGCTAGCCCCTCTACCATTTTGAGCCACAGCACCACTTCTGTTTTTCCCGTGGTTAATTGGAGATAAAAGAGTCTCATGGACTTTCCTGCCCAGGCTGGCTGTGAACTTTCATCCTCAGCTCTCAGCTTCCTGAATAGCAAGGATTACAGGCGTGAGCCACTGGTGCCCAGCATTCCCCAGTTTGAGATGTCACACACTCAGAGACCTGGCCAGAGGCTGGATTTCTCAAAGGTCCCCACAGACCAGAGTGAAGTGGAGGTGAGCAGTCACCATGGCAACCCCAACGCGGCCAGGGTGATGTCTTGAAAGTCCTGATCAGAGCTGTGGATGACAGAAGTGAGGGCTCAGAGTGCACATAGTTTCACAGTGGTGGTGGTCAAACCTTGATCTGGTTCTTCCTGGCAGGTGTATCTCTGCACAGTCTGGCTGGAGGGAAGGGAAGGGAGGAGCCGGAAGGCAGCGCACTTGAGCTGAACTGCGGAGAAATGAATCAGAGAGGGAACAGGCCAGGGGATTAAAATGGAGTCTGCTAGGGCAAGCACTAGGCAATAACTCTGGAAAGGTTTAAGTCACTGGCTGCAGATGACAGTCACGGCTGTCACTCTGATAATCTAGGGAAGGTTGATGATAAATGATGTGTTGGTTAAAATGTCCTTGAAAATCTGAAGAATTGTCTTAGTTACTTCTCCATGTCTTCAGAGCTAATCGACTGTGTTGTGTTGTGTATGTGTGTGTATGTGTATTTTGTACCAGTACTAGGCTTAAACTCAGGGCCTAATCACTGTACTTAGCTGATTTGCTCAAGACATGGTGCTCTACCATTTGAGCCAAAGTTCTACTTCCAACTTTTTACTGGGATGGCTTCAAACTGCGATCCTCAGCTCTCAGCCTCCTGAGTAGCTAGGATTACAAGTGTGAGTCACCAGCATCTGGCTGAAGCACCAATTTCTCCATCTGTAGACTCAAGTGGAGAGTCAGAGCGTTTAGTAAAAACAGACAAGTCCATGTTACAAGATTTTTAATATAAAATTTTCTAGGTCTTCAAAGTGTGTGGGTGTCATAAAAGAGCAGACTGGACTGACTGTTGTTTTGGGGGTACTAATGTAAAAAATATAATAATCACAGAATTTCATTGTTTTAGTAATAAAGGAAGGATATAATGCAGAAAAATGGAAATCCCTACATGTAGGTGACTGTGGTGTGTGCAGCTGTTGGCTTTTTCTAGATAGAGAGTGTTTCCTTCACAGTAACGCCCCCAATTCTATCCAGAGCAGCACCAATGGACCAGAAGCTCTGTAGTATAGAACACCCTGAATCCGTACCTGCTTCCCAAACCTACATAAATGGAAACCATTGGAACAAATATTCAGTGAATCGGAGCAGAATCTACTTGTATTAGAAGATCCAATCCTTGAATAACCAGAGACTGATTTTTACCATTGCCCGCCCCCCAGTAAAAATCTCTAGTTTGAGATTTATCCTCGCAAGTAAATGCCTTCAATAATCTTGACTTTTAATCAGACTAAACCAAAGGTTACGCCTGACCTAATGATGGCTCTAGCTGGTAGTGTATGCAGTCATAGGATGGAGAAATATTCAATTTAAAATGCTGTCCTGTCCACTAACCTTTTTTCTAATAGACAGGTTCCCCTTCTTCCAATCAGAACATCTGATACTTGCTCAGAGGTCCCTCCTAAAAGCTTTTGCTCTTGCCTTCTGTGATTGGTGGCTCACACCTTTCAGTTGATTGTGGTTGCTAGGATACTGATGATTCATTTCCCCTCTGACTCTGAAAGGGTTGGGATGAGCTCCATTCAATGGGGCTTTCAAATAGGGCTTCTCTTTCTTCCATGGTTAAGGCCAATAAGGTTTCAGCCCTGGTGATTGAAGAGTACTGAGCCAGGTCTGGGCCTGCCTGGCTGTATCCTCACGGGAAATAAACAGAAAGGCTAATAAGAACCAATTTGTACCTGTCCTGTCCCCCACACCCACACACTGTGGCTTGTGCTCACCTGGACCAACTTTGAATCTTGACCTGTCTAGGCCCCATTTGGAGGTTACCTCCCTTGCCCTGCCAAAGAAGTTTCTAGGGAAAGGCCCATGACTCTTCATTTATTCTTCACTAAGATTGTTAATCATTGTAGAAGTCTTATGCTCCAGCTCTTGAGGACTTTCCTTTGGGCATCTTTCCTTTCGGACATCTTTCTTTTTGTGGATGAATTTCTAAAGTCTGGTTTGAAACCCAGAAATGGATAACTGACTGACTTCTAGATTCCCTGCACTGAGTTTTGACTTTCTCTTCTTTCCCTGGGGCTGGAGAAATGCCATCTGTACAAGAAGAGGTGGAAGGAAATTCAAAGGAATAGCTTTCTTTCTTTCTTTCCTTTCTTCCTTCCTTCTTTTTTTCTTTCTTTCCTTTCTTTTTTTTTTTTTTGTTGGTCATGGGGCTTGAACTCTGGACCTGGGCATTGTCCCTCAGCTCTTTGGCTCAAGGCTAGAGCACTCTACTACTTGAGCCACAGCTCCACTTCTAGTTTTCTGATAGTTTATTGGAGATAAAGAGTCTCATGGACTTTCCTGCCCAGGCTGGCTTTAAGCCATGATCCTCAGAGCTCAGCCTCCTGAGTAGCTAGGATGACAGATGTGAGCCACCAGCGCCAGGGCTATTCAAGTATTTATTGAGTACATTCTATATATTTCACAGTTGTTTTCCAAAGTCCAGATTCAGGTCCTTTACTGTAAAAGACATTCTGAACACCGCAGGAAGTTTAAAAAAAAGAAAAGAAAAGAAAAACGACCTCCAGTTTAAATGCCTTTCCAGAGAATCTAATGCCATCCAGTCAGCTGTAGCTCAATGCTTACAATTATGGCATCCATTCTAAAGGTTAGATGAGGCGTGTTTGATACTATGTAGGTTAAAATCTTGTGAAAGAAAGCGGTGTGGAGCTCAGAAAGGTTTATAAATAGCTTTGCTGAATTCAGGCAGGATCACAAATCTCGTTTCTGAGTTGGTGCCCACAGGGAGAAAGATGAGGTTTCTAGTGACGTTTAGGAAGGAAAATGTCCACATTGCTGCTTCCTGGTGGCTTTTGCTGAAAAGCACTAAAAGCAGGAGAAATACTAGGCACCCTCGTCTCCATTTTTCTGACTTATGTTCGTGTGTGTGTGTGTGTATGTGTGTGCATACGTGCACACATGCCTGTGTGCTGGTTCTGGGGCTTGAACTCAGGGCCTACGCTCTGTCCCTGAGCTTTTTGGCTCAAGGGTATAGCTCTTGACTACTTTGAACCATAGTACCACTTCTGGCTTTTTGGTAGTTAACTGGAGATAAGAGTCCCATTGACTTTCCTGCCTGAACTGGACTGGAACTGCGATCCTCAGGTCTCAGCCTCTTGAGTTGCTGGGATTACAGGAATGAACCACTGACACCTGGCTCATGTCCTTTCTCCTGAGCCATCCCCTCCCTCCTGCAGTACTTCGCAGCCTTCTTGGAGTGTGCAGGACAGGAGTCAGTGACTCTGAGTGAAACCAGTCATGGGACAGGAAGCCACCAGACCAACTCTGCAGGCAGAACCTGAGCCTGTGCCCTGACCCGTTAACTATGCCTTCCTACCTTTTGCCTGGTCCCTATTTAAACCTAGCGCTCCCGCCAGCCACCTGGAAGATGGCTGACAATGAACCAACGAAAGTTCTCTCTTCCTGTGGCCACACAGTGCTGTGGTCAGTCTTGCTCTGTATCTATTTTCGGAACATGTGGCTAGTTTCACGTTGTGTCTGGGATCTGAACCTCCAATTTTAGTGTGGACACCCCCTACTCCTCCTAAGCAAGGTCCAGGGTGAGGAAGAAACAGGGCTTTTGCCCTTTTCCAGGCTGGCGGCGGCAGGCCTGTCCATCCCGAGGGGTTTTAATGGAGTGATGAGGTGGGTGGGAGACCAGGACCCTGAAGCAACCAGCCAATGAGGAGTCAGAAGAGCTCATCCGTCTTTTGTTGTGTGGTTGGGAGACAGAGTCTCACAAATGTAGCCCAAGTTGGCTTCGAACTTTTAATCCTCCTGCTACTGCCTTCCGAGCACTGGGGCTTACATTATGCCCCATCCCTGACTTGAGTAGGGTTGTTTTTTTTTTTCTTTAATTTAGGTGTTTTGACTTTTTTTTTTTTTTTTTGCCAGTCCTGCGGCTTGAACTCAGGGCCCAGGCACTGTCTCTGAGCTTCTTTTGCTCAAGGCTAGCACTCTACCACTTGAGCCACAGCACCACATCTGCCTTTTTCTGGGAATGGGGTACTGAGGAATCGAACCCAGGGCTTCCTGCATGCTAGGCAAGCACTCTACCACTGAGCCACCTTTCCCAACCCTGCTTTGACTTCTTTCGTGTGTGTGTGTGTGTGTGTGTGTGTGTGTGTGTGAAAACTCAGGACCAACAATCCTCCTTAGTTTTCCAATCAAGGCTTGGAGCTCTGCCACCTGAGCTACAGCTCCGCTTCCAAACGATGACACGGTAGTGTAATCTTGTGCATTGGCTAGATTTTCAGTTCTAGGATTGAGGAACGCGAGCTATAAAATAGAGTAAGTTTCTGGGAGATCCAAGCAAAGGAGAGGTTGATTTTTATAGACAAAGAAGGGCTTGAGAAAAACAGACACACACACAGCAAGAGAGCTGGTCATTTGAAATTTTCTGAGGCGACAGGGAAAAAGAATAATAGGGAAATGAAGGATTATCTAACGCCCAGGTATTTCAGGTGATTTCTTTTGTGTAAGGATTAAGAACGAAGGAGTTTCACTTTCACACTAATGGAAGCTGGCCAATTGGACTTCTCTCTCTGTTTCTAATCCTGATTTCCTGCAAGATCAGATAATCAGCTTAGTTTTTCAGCTTGGTCTCATTCTTTATTCTGGTAAATGAAAATAACAGAAGGCCATTGTTTTGGAGCAGGCTCAAAATAAAAATGGAGCTCTTCAGGCTGTGGCTCAAGTGGTAGAGCAGTAGCCTTGAGCAAAAGAAGCTCGAGGCCAGGGCCGATGGCTCACGCCTGTAATCCTAGCTACTCAGGAGGCTGAGATCTGAGGATCAAGATTCAAAGCCAGCCCAAGCAGGAAAGTCCATGAGCCTCTTACCTCCAATAAACCACTCAGAAAACTGGAAGTGGCACTGTGGCTCAAGTGGTAGACTGCTCTCCTTGAACTGAAGAGCTGAGGGACAGCGCACAGGCCCAGAGTTCAAGCCCCACGACCAATTAAAAAAAGCAGCAGCAGCTCAGGGGTGGCACCCAGGCCCTGAGTTCAAAGTAAAATAAAATAAAAATAAATGCTTGACGAAATGAGTGGCTGAATGCATGGTATTATAGAAACATTCATCTGAATTCCCCTCTACCACTTCTTGAACAGATGGCATTCACCCATTCTTAGGGAAAGAAGAGAAAGTCAAAACTCAGGGAATCTAGAATCAGTAATTAGCTTTGGGATTTCAAACCAGACTTTGGAAATTCATCCACAGAAAGGAGGATGTCCAAATAGTTAATCGTCCAAACATGTATCTCCGATTGCCAAAAGGAAAGTCCACAAGGGCTGGAGCAAAAAACTGCTACAATGATTAATAGACTTGGTGAAGAATAAATGAATAGCCATCTGCTTTTCCCTGGTAATTTCCTTGGCAGGGCAAGGTTCAAAGTTGGGCCAGGTGAGCACTAGCCACCATGTATGTGGGGGATGGGGGGAGCGGAGCAGGTACACATTGGTTCTCATTACCTTCCTGTTTATTTCCCATGAAGATACAGCCAGGCAGGCCCAGACCTAGCACTCTTCAATCACTAGGGCTGAAACCTTATTGGCCTTAACCATGGAAGAAAAGAGAAGCCCTATTTGAAGGCCCTATTGAATGGAGCTCATCCCAACCCTTTCAGAGTCAGAGGGGAAATGAATTATCAGTAACCTAGCAACCACAGTCAACTGAAAGGTGTGAGCCACCAATCAGAGGAGGCAAGAGCAAAGGCTTTTAGGAGGGACCTCTGAGCAAGTATCAGATGTTCTGATTGGAAGAAGGGGGGACCTATCTATTAGACAGGAAAAGCATAGGAGGCAGCAGTAAATAAGTTGTTAATTTCTTTTTACTGTTTGTCCTGTGTGTGTGTGTGTGTGTGTGTGTGTGTGTGTGTGTGTGCGTGCGCGCGCATAGGTGTGTGTTGCTGAGATTAAGGCCTCCCCTTTACTAATAAGCTATACCACAGGTGTACTTTTTATTCTTTCTTCATGTTCACATGCAAAGATTACTTCCTCTAGCAATTGCTTTATAATTTTCTATTTTATATACTGTGTGTGTGTGCACGCGCATGTACACACAGGTATTAGGACTTGAACTCGGGGCCTGTGTGCTGTTCCTTAGAGTTTTCAGCTCGCAGATGGGCTTTTACCAATTGAGCCACTGCTCCACTTCCAGCTGCCACAAATTATCTACCTGCGTTGGCTTCAAACCAGGATCCTCAGAGCTCAGCGTCTTGAGTAACTAGGATTACAGGTGTCAACCACCAACATCTGGCACCTTCTTTTTTTTTTTTTAGCATAGTGAAAAATACTCATTTCTTCAAGCAAAAATATCATCACTCCCAACTGTTAAGGAATGACTCAAGACATAGATATTTTGCCCTTTAAAATTTCTCCTGGAGGGTTAAATCAACTATATGCAATCGTTAACTCTATTCAAAAATCCACTCATCACCACCTGCAGAAAATTCTCCACTATTTCTTCTCACACATCTCTTATTGGCTAAAAGCCTAGAAATCTTGTTCTGCTTAAAAACAGTTTGCAGAAAATTGACAGTTTATTATTTCTGTGTGGTGGGTTTATATTTTCCTGTTCAGTTTATTAATTTAAGACTTTTATATCCCTTTATTAAGTCCTCTAAATATTATTAAATATCTTTTCTGGCATTCAACCTGGATATTAATTTTTTTCCTCAACTTTTCTTTAGTAACAAAAGCACTAAAACTAGCCTAAGCCAAAGGAGGAGGATTGTGAGTTCAAAGCCAACTGAGCTACCTAAGTGAATTCTAGGCCATCCTGGGTTACATAGTGACCCTATCTTTAAAAAAAACAAAAACAAAAAACGGCATTGGTGGTTTACTCCTGTAATCCTAGCGACCCACAAGGCTGAGATCTGGGGATCATGGTTGGAAATCAGCCCCGGGAGCAAAATGGGTAAGACTCCTAGCTTCACTGAGCCAGCAAAAAGCTGGAAGTAGAGTTGCGGCTCAAGTGGTAGAGTTCCAGCCTTTAATAACAACAACAACAAAAAGATAAGGATCAGCCCCCAGGCCTTGAGTTCAAACCCCAGTACTCACACAGACACAGACACAGACACAGACACAGACACACACACACACACACAGACGGAGAGTAGCCTTATTCTACAAGACCTTTTACAAGATTTTCCCTTTGGGTTAGTGGTTTGAATTTCAGTTTTGTAACTTACAACCCTCAAGCAGAAAACAGAACAATGCTTGAAAATTTTACAAACCCCAAACCTTAGCTCTACATGTAACTTGATTTCATTGTTTCTGTCCCTGTTCAAATCAGAGAGCTAACTGCTGCATGTTGTGTACAAGGAAGAGTATCTCATCTCCCACACTTTAAATTAATTTCCCCACAGCTACTTGCGATTCCCCTTCCAGTCACACAAGTTCAACTATAATAAACCGTTCCCACAACAGCAATTCTATCAACAGAAAGACACCAAAAATAAAGATGCAATTTTAAAAAAAGGATAAATCTACGAGAGTGTCTCTCCAATTAGCCAGTAAAATGCTGGACAGAGCTGGGCTCTGGTGGCTCACACCTGTCATCCTAGCTACTCAGAAGGCTGAGATCTGAGGATCATGGTTCAAAGTCAGCCCTGGCAAGAAGGTTCATGAGGGCTAGGAATGTGGCTTAGTGGCAGAGTGCTTGCCTAGTATGCATGAAGCTCTGGGTTCAATTTCTCAGTACCACATACAGAAAAACCTGGAAGAGGTGCTGTGGCTCAAGTGGTAGAGCACTAGCCTTGAGCACAGAGAATCTCAGGGACAGTGCGTAGGCTGCACACTGTCCTTGAGTTCAAGCCCCAGGACTGGCAAAAAGAAAGTTCATGAGACTTATCTCTAATGAACTACCAGGAAACCAGAAGTGACACTGTAAGTCAAAGTGGTAGAGCACAAGCCTTGAGCCAAAGAACTCAGGGACAGCTGGGCGTTAATGACTCACACCTATAATCCTAGCTACTCAGGAGGCTGAGACCTGAGGATCGTGGTTCAAAGCCAGCCCAGGAAGGAATGTTCTTGAGACTCATCTCCAATTAACCATCAGAAAACCAGAAGTAGCCCAGTGGCTTAAGTGGTAGATTGCTAGCCTTGAACTGAAGAGCTCAGAGACAGTGCCTAGGCCTAGAGTTCAAGACCCACAACCAACCAAAAACAAAAAAAAAATTCAGATTCAGCACCCAGGCCCTGAGTTCAACCCACAACCTACCAAAAAAAAAAAATTCTGGACAGGAGGTATGGCTCACCACACCAGTGGTGAGCAAAGAAAGTTAAGGAAGAATGCAAGGGCTAGCACTGGAAAAATAAAATCCAAGCAACACATACACACCAATACATACACACAAAATGTACGTGTACGTGTGTGAATGAAAATGAACCCTCAAAGGTGAGTCTTTAGAAGCAACCAATAATCAAAGAAAGCACATAGCAATGATGCCTAAATTAGAAATTCTGACTGTGACTTGTCCCTCTTAAAGAAACTATGCATACTCATTTAGCCCAGTGAAGCAGTCAACATAATAAGCCACCCGACACATCAGAGTTGAAATTCTGGAGGTTTTAATGTAAAGAAAATAGAACAAATTTTGTACTCAAACCATTCAAAACCCAAGTCGCAATTTTTAGTCATAGAGATTGAATGTTTTCCTCTTGGAATCAGAGCATTTGGTCCTTTTTCTCATTAAACTGCTTCTTATTCTGGCCCAAGCCGAATAACACACATCAGGTAATAATCAACTGTCATCTGTATGAATGAATCTCTATCAATCATGGACTGCCTAGTGACTGAATACTCTATCACCCTATCAAACAGATTTTGAGAAAAATATGGATGTCTTCCAAAGAGACCCACAAACTTGGTTCATCAAAAATTTTAAACATACACCAAACTGTCAAATGGCCTAATTCTCTCTCATCTCACCAACCATGATACAGATCAAAGAGAATAACTTTTGTCAACTTTTCCACAAATGAAAGTGGCTCATAAGGTGCAAGTTATACATGATTTTTTAATTGCATGTAAGCTGAGTAATCACACATAATCTTCATCCCTTTATACTTTCAACATTCCCAATTTCCTGGCAGTTCATTGAAGATAAGAGTCTCACAAACTTTCCTTTTTTTTTTTTTTTTGGCCAGTCCTGGAGCTTGAATTCAGGGCCTGGGCATTGTCCCTGAGCTTTTCTGTGCTCAATGCTAGCACTCTACCATTTGAGCCACAGTGCCATTTCCAGCGTTTTCTGTTTGTGTGGTACTGAGGAATGGAACCTAGGGCTTCGTGCATAGCACATCTCAGGCCAGTGCTCTGCCACTGAGCTGCCCGTAAATATTTCCTGTCTTCTTGCTCTCTCCTCAAAACCTCTTTCTCATGTCAGTCACAGCCATTTTCTTCTTTATTATTATTTGTTGGTACTGTAGTTTGAACTCAGGGCCTTGTACTTGGTGGGCCGGGGCTCTACCACATGAGCCATATTTCCACCTCTAGATATAATTGTGTGTGTGTGTGCGCGCTGGTCATGGGTCATGAACTCAGGGCCGGGACACTGTCCCTGAGCTTTTTATTTACTTATTTTTTTTCTAGTTCTGGGCTTTGAACTCAGGGCCTGGGCACTGTCCCTGAGCCTCTTTGTGCTCAAGGCTAGCATTCTACCGCTTGAACCACAGCACCACTTCTGGTTTTTGAGTGGTTAATTGGAAATAAATGTCTCCCTGGAACTTTTATGCCTTGACTGGCTTTGAACCATGATTCTCAAATCTCAGCCTCCTGAGTAGATAGGATTATAGGAATGAGCCTTCCAGAGCCAGCTATGCCTGAGCTTTTTTGCTCCAGGCTAGCACTCTACCACTTGAGCCACAGTTCCACTTCTGGCTCTTATGGTAGTTAACTGGAGATAGGAGTCTCAAGGACTTCCCTGCATTGGTTTGGCTTTGAACCGCAATTCTCAGATTTCAGCTTTCTGAGGAGCTAGGATACTAGGCATGAGCCACCAGGACCTGGCTTCTTGTACTTTTTGATGACAAAAGTTATCTTACATATTGTGAAATACTTTTCTGTATTATGTTAACTACTGTTAAACTAATGTAAATATCCAGTTGTTTTAGAATTCAAGCATCAAGAAATTACTAATGTAAAATATTTTCATATCAATTACACTCACATAAATTATATACTTAGAAATTATACACTTATGACCTATGTACACAATCATACAAATTACATGTGTAGAAAGTTAGGTATACATTTTTTTTTGTCTGATTTGGGGCTTGAACTCAGGGCTTTGGTGCTTCTCCCTGAGCTCTTTTGTTCAAGGCTAGCACTCTACCACTTTGAGCCACAGCACCACTTCTAGTTTTCTGGTGGTTCATTGGAGTTAACAGTCTCATGGACTTTCCTGCCCAGGTTGGCTTTGAACCATGATCCTCAGTTCTCAGTCTCCTGAGTAGCTAGGATTACAGGCGTAAGCCACCAACACCTGGCGTATGTATACATTCTTGATCATAAATATAAATTCTCAAACTAAGAATTTAGTACTTCATTACTTGAAGTTTGTGAAATATGCCAATGGAACCAACAAGATTATGAAATAATTAACTCGTAGGTAAAATTTGTTAAAACTTCTTGAGATATTCACATACTATTTGTTATTTTGTTTAGAGACAAATCTCAAAATTTTTGGCCAGGCTGGTCTGAAACTCATGGCTGAAGTGTTCCTCCTGCCTCAGGGTTCTGAGCAGCTGAGACTACAAGAATGTGCCACCACACCTGGTTATTCACATAATTTTTAATCCTGATGGGGTTGAGATTAGACAAAGTGAACAAATCTGAAAGACTAGGTCAAGTGTCTCAAATCTACCTTAAAAAGTAAAAATTTGTTTTTGAAGCCCCGAATTTTAGAGATGTAATATCAGAAATCAAGGGCTGTAGCTCAGTGGTAGAGCCTTGAGTGAAAGAAAATAAATGAAAATACCAGATGATGCAGTGTGAAATTTAGAGTAATTATGTTCCCTGGTACAGAATAGATTAGAGTTCTTCCTGACAGAGGAAGAAATTTTTTTTATAACTTTCACTCACGATAGTTCATTAAGAAGCCAGATATTTCATATATTTAGGAAATATACTATATATATATATATATCTGTAGTGTCATCAAATATGTTCAAAACTAGAAAATGTTAATTTATAAGTACTATGCTAGACATAATAATATAAAAGCCAAAGATATCAATAAAATATTCTATAAAGAATATGTCTGTCTGACATGATTTCTTTTTTTGGATGATAAAAATGTGCTTATAGAATTTAATATCAGCATAATCACAAATTACAGATCATTGGGGAAAACATGATCATCAGGTTTTTCATTTGAATTAAATAAAAATTTACCATCAGAACTATTTTTGGTATAAAAGGTGATCTGATTCAAAAGTGTATAGCAAACAACCTGAGTTTTTGTTTTTGTTTTTTAGAATAGATCTTTTTTAAAAATCTCAGTGGCTCATGCTTGTCAACTTAGTGACTCAGAAGGCTGAAATCTGAAGATTAAGGTTCCAAGCCAGCCTGGGTAGGAAAGTCTGTGAGACTCTTATCTCAAAAAAAAAGAAGAAGAAGAAGAAGAAGAAGAAGAAGAAGAAGAAGAAGAAGAAGAAAGAAAGAAAGAAAGAAAGAAAGGAAGGAAGGAAGGAAGAAAGGGAGAAAGAAAGGGAGGAAGAAAGGGAGAAAGAGAAAGAAAGAAAGAAAAAGAGGCAGAGAGACAAAGAAAGCTGGAAGTGGAGCTGTGGGCTCACGTGGTAGAGTGCTAGCCTTGAGAAAAAAAAATAATAATAAAAGCTCAGGGATATCATCCAGGAACTGAGTTCAAGCCCTGGCTGGGATTGGCACATCAAAATAAAATAATAATAATAATAAATAATAATAATAAAACTCTGGGCATCTGAATTCTACTGGCATTAAAATATTCAAATAGAAATATTAATAATTCTTTTTTTGTTGGGGGGGGTGTGGTCGTGGGGCCTGAACTCTGGGCCTGGGTGCTGTCCCTCAGCTCTTCAGCTCAAGGCTAGCGCTCTACCACTTGATCCACAGCGCCACTTCCGGCTTTTTGCTTATGTGGTGCCGAGGAATCGAACCCAGGGCCTCAGGCATGCAAGGCAAGCGCTCTACCACTGAGCCACCTTCCCAGCCCCAGAAATGTTAATAATTCTGAAACGACCTTTTGCCACTGGTGATGAGTTTAGCCAAAATACTAGAGGAAGCATTAAAGAATGACGACTCTCCGACTAGAATAGGGGAGAAGGTTCAGGTAAAAGTTAAAGGATGACTAATCATGTCCATCTTCAAAGTGCAGCGCGTAACTGAGTGGCAAGTGTTTTCTGTGTGAAGCAGCCAGTGCATGGAGGTGTGGCCCTTGGCCATGGGGGGGAGGTGGGGGGCACTGCCGGGCTTCTCATTTCTCGGGGGATCTTTCCTCTGAGGCAGCCTCCTTCTTATGGAGGAAGACGAACAGCGACTCCAAAGTGCCATCCCCGCTCTGCTGTGAAAAGCAAAGGAAGGTGGCCCAGAAAAATCCACAGAGTCCAGTGTAGGCCGTCCTCCAGTGCACGGGCACAAGGCTGAAGTTGGTCAGCTGGAACACACAGGAAGAGTCTGTTACCCTGCCAGAAGCCCAGGCCGTGAGCTAGCAAGCCGGGGAGGTTTGGGGCTGATGGTTGTGGTTGATTTGGGTTTTAGGGTGTTTTTGTTTTTTGGGTTTTTTTTTTTTTTTTTTTGCAATGTCTCACCATGCTGGAGGCTACATCTCCAGCCCCAGATTCTAAGTCATTTGAAACTTACCTGAACAAAAGGCCAGTACATGAGACCACTCTGGAAGAAAGAAAACCTTTTATTAGCACACTTTCTAAGTCATTCAAAATAAGCACACCGTTCAGTATATATCAAAACAAAACAAAGAAAAAAAAAAAAAGACAGGTTGTATTCCCAGGCAGTATTACATTTCCAACTTAGCTGATTAAATTAACTACTTAAAACCTCAAAGGTAAAGAGCTGGGGGAAAAGCAATTGGCCCAACGTGTGTGTGTGTGTGTGTGTGTGTGTTTGCATGCGTGGATTGGTACAAGGACTTAAACTCAGGGCCTAGGCCCTGTCCCTTAGCTTTTTTGCTTAATATTGGCACTTGAGCCACAGCTTCAGTTTTGGCTTCTGGAGTAAGTTAACTGGAGATAAGATTCCTGCTATGGTTGGCTTCAAGCCTCAATCCTCGGATCTTAGCCTCCTGAGTAGCTAGGATTACAGGTTTGAGCACATAGCACCTGGCCCAAGATACTTTTATTAGTTATATTCATAAGTGCAGAATGAAGTCAACTGGCACCAGTACCAATTCCTTCCAGAAAGTATCACATAGGAGGTTGGAGGTATGACTTAGTTGGTAGAGGGCTAGCCAAGGAGTGAAAATGTCAGGTCTTGGGCCAAAAAACAAAGAAAACAAAAGGAAAGAAAAGAAAATGTATATATTTACATTGTAATTTTCCAGTAAGCATAAGCAAATGAGGCAGAAATATGCTTATAAAAACAGGATCAGCTGGACACAGTGGCTCATGCCTATAATCCTAGCTACTGAGGGGGCTGAAATATGAGGATCACGGTTCAAAGTCAACCTGGGAGCTGGGCACCAATGGCTCACACCTGTCATCCTAGATACTCAGGAGGCTGAGATCTGAGGATCGTGGCTCACAGCCAGCCCAGGCAGGAAAGTCTGAGAGACTCTTATCTCCAATTAACCACCAGAAAACCAGAAGTGGCACAGTGGCTCAAGTGGTAGAGCACCTGCCTAGAGCTGAAGAGCTCAGGGACAGTGCCCAGGCCCTGAGTTCAAGCCCCATGACTGACAACCCAAAATCACAACAAAACAAAACAAAAAAAAAAAAAGATGCAAGATGGTTGCTAGGATATGGAAACCAGCCTGAAAGACTGGCCAAACCTGAGACACTTGAGTATGCTAAATCAACACAGTAAGGAATTATAAACCACTGATTTAAAAAAAAAAAAAAAAGGAAACAAACATAAAAAGGAATGCAGAGGCAGCTTGGAGGAAGCATGCTCACAGCGGAATGCTGAGTGCCACCTGGTGTGTGCGGATGTGGCAGAGGTAGAAACTAACCCTGCAACACCACGTCCAGCTACTGATTGAGATGGGGTCTTACATTTATCCCTAGGCTGGCCTGGAACCACGATTCTCCTCTTCTCCAAGGATACTTGCCTCCACAGCAGTTAAGGTTATAGACATGAGCTACCACACCCTTGCTAGGAAGCAATATCATGATCGATTTATTATTTTTTTTTTGGTCAGTTGTGGGGCTTGAACACTGGGCCTGGGCGCTGTCCCTCAGCTCTTCAGCTCAAGGCGAGCGCTCTATCACTTGAGCCACAGCGCCACTTCTGGTTTTCTGGTGGTTAATTGGAGATAAGAGTCTCACGGACTTTCCTGCCTGGGTTGGCTTAGAACCGTGATCCTCAGATCTCAGCCTCCTGAGTAGCTAGGATTATAGACATGAGCCACCAGCACTTGGCTTATGTTTTTGTTGTTGTTGTTAAGGCTGAGGAAATATTGCTGGTTAATAGGCAGTAAAGAAAAATGACAAGTACCAGCCATTTCTGAGGCTAGACTGGGCCTTAGGTCAGAGAGAAAAGGGATGAGATAAAACTGGTCCAGTGGGGAAAATGGGATATGGATGGTTAAAGTATCTTTGTAACATTTGAAATTGCAAACTCCAGTAACCTAGAGAACTGAGGCTGGGTAAGAAATATTCTTGTTCTTAGAAAATAGATACTTAAGTATCCAAGGGTAACAGATAATTCTGTATAAGCCAGCTCCCAAGGGGTTCAAGAAAATGTATGTTTGGATACATGGAGGGATGGATGATAGATGCTGGATAGATGCATGGATGATGGATCGCTGATAAACAGATGCTGAATATATAGATGGATGGATAGATAAGTGGGTGGATGAATTGAAGGATGAAAGTATGGAGCAAGCAAATAATAAAGTCAATGGGGCTTTATCATGACAAAGCAAATGTTACCAGGTGGTGAATTTGCATTAGGGGGACGTGAATGTTTGTCAAGCTTGATCTTTAAGTTCTGTAAGTTTGAAATTATTAGCTGTTCTTTAAATTCTCTAGTTTTATATCATTCCAAGTCATTTCTTAAAATTATAAAAGAGAAGAATAGCAGACATGTTCCTAAAAGATAACATGCAGTACAGCTGGCCAAAAGAGCCCAAAATTGCCAGCCATCTGTGCAGAAAATAAAACACAAATCACAAACCTCCCCCAAACCCAAGTGTGACGTAGACAGGAACAACAAATAAATGAGGCCCATCCTTCCGAAGCTTTTCAGAAGAATATGAAGTAGGCAGGGGCTGGTCCTCAACAACAATCACCATTACTCACTCTCATAAGACATGTTTTCCAGATGCTTCTTTTAGACTCTAAACATTTGCATTCTTAATTTCATTGATCAAGCTTGGCTGAAGAGAGCCTAGTTTGGACCCAATTCTGCAGGGTCTAAAGACCTCTAGCTCTTAACTCTCCTCTGTTTGGACATCTCCGAGAATAATCTAAGGGGTGTAAAAGACATTTCCCAAACTGTTGGTATCTTCCCTTCTTCTCAAATCAGCGCCCTTCTTGCTGAAGCCGGAAACCTGTGTCAAACATCCACACTTCTGACCTTTCATCAAGCTGTCTGTTCTACCTCCTAAATACTTCCAGATCCTTCCTGTGACCCCCCTGCTTCTTTGTTCTTGCCTTGTCTTTCCCTCCTTTTTTTTTTTTTGTGGCACTGAGGCTAATATTTGAACTCAAGCTCTTGTGCTTGCTATGTAGATGCTCTACTGCTTAAGCCATGCCTCCCGCCCTCTTTGCTCCATGCCTCCAGTCCTGTCCTGCTTTTGGCCCAAGCTGCGAAGGAAACAAGAATCTATCTCAAAACAATAACCAGCAAAAAAAAAGTCAGGCCTGGAGATGTGGCTTCCGAAACAAGAGCACCTCCCTAGCAAGTGTGAGGACCCAAGTTCAAAACCCCCAAAACCACCAGAAAATAAATATTGATTGTTCACTGAATGCTCACTGAATAATTGAATAAACTATTCGTTGGTCTGGAGTATATAAATTTGTCATGAGCAAACACAACAGCAGGTGACTTTCTTCATGTCTGGAATAACCAGAAGAAACATTATATTCTATAAACACCTTTGTGATTAATGTCTTAAGAAGGCTTTTGTTTTGTTTTGTTTTACAGAAGGACTCAGGCAAATACACACCTGGGTATGAAGGTGAGACTGATTTCATTCAGCCACTCATATTCTGTAATTCCTGCTTTGCAAATAGCTTCTAAAACTTATCAAACTGTGGTCAGTAAGAGTAAATAGGATATCATCAGAAATCATTATGAACATGGGGAGGGAGAAAGGGATACAAATATATTATTTCTTTCCCATTCTTGAGGAGGTAGAGCCAATCCCCTCAAGCGTCTCCTCATTCATTATGCAAAACCAAAACAATGGCTAGGAGCTTGGCTCAAGTGGTAGAACTCTTGCCTGGCATTCATGGGGCCCTGAGTTCAATCCCTAGTCCTTGAAAATATTCCAACTGGGCACTGGACTGCATGCATGTAATTCCAGTTACTTAGGAGGCTGAGCCAGGAGGATCACTTGAGCCCAGAAATTTGAGACCAGCATAAGCAAGATAGTGAGAGATATTCACCTCAAAAAATAAAAAAAGGCTGAGAATGTGGCTCAGTGGTAGAGTGCTTGCCTAGCATGCATGAAGCCCTGGGTTCCATTCCTCAGTACCACATACACAGAAAAAGCCAGAAGTGGCATTGTGGCTTTAGTGGTAGAGTGCTAACTTTGAGCAAAAGAAACTTAGGGATAGCATCCAGGCCCTGAGTTCAAGCCCCAGGACTGGCAAAAAAAAAATCTCTTGCTCAAAATTTGGGACTCTTGCTGGGTGCTGGTGGCTCACCCCTGTAATCCTAGCTACTCAGAAGGCTGAGAGCTGAGGATCATGGTTCAAAGCCAGCCCTGACAGGAAAGTCCATGAGACTCCAATAAACCATTCAAAAAACCGGAACTGATGCTGTGGCTCAAGTGGTAGAGTGCTCGCCTTGCACTGAAGAGCTGAGGCACAGCACCCAGGCCCAGAGTTCAAACCCCACCAACAAAAAAAAAATTGGGACTCTTGAGCCAACCAAACTGGAGCCCTAACTTAAGAGCAGTTTCACTGAAAATGTACATACTGTTAAAAGATACTCAAATATATATGAATTACGTTTTTTCAAGAGCCTGTCTTAGCGGGGCACCGGTGGTTCACACCTGTCATCCTAACTACTCAGGAGGCTATGGTCTTAGGATTGAACTTTGAAGTCAGCTGGAGCAAAGAAGTCCCCATGAAACTGTTATCTCTAACCACTCAAAAACTGGAAAGTTGGGGTGGGAAGGCAGCTTAGTGGTAGAGTGCTTGCCTTGCATGCATAAGGCCCTGGGTTTGATTCCTCAGCACAAAGAGGCTTGGGGATGGGGCCCAAGCTGAGTTCAAGCCCTGCAACCACCACCACCAACAACAACAACAAAAAGCAGCCCATCTTACCTTATACGTATTCCAGAATTTCTGTCTCAGGTCCAAAAATATGTCGTCCTTTCCCTGAAGAAAACTCATACCTGTTTGCAAAACACACAGAATTGTAAAAGATGCTGCCAGAAGGACACTGATGGCTCAGGCCTGTAATCCTAGCTACTTAGGAGAATGAGGCTGAGATCTGAGGGTCGAGATTCCAAGGGGGTGGGGGGATTGTGGCTCCAAGTGGTGGAGCACCCACCAGCTGTTGGGGTAAAAGGCTGAAAGGAGAACGCAAAGCAAGCTGTCCATTCTAAAACTGGGGACATCGCAAAGGAAGTGGTAAATCTTAAATTACAATAGCAGGTGATGGAATTACAGCCAAACAAACAAAACACATTAAAGCAGAATGCAGAATGGCCAGGCGCTGGCATCTCATGCATGTAAATCCCAGCTACTCAGGAGACTGAGATCTAAGGATCAAGGTCTAATGCCAGCTCGGGCAGAAAAGTCCAGAAGACTCTGATCTCCAAGGAACTAGCAAAAAGCTGGAAGTGGAGCTGTGGCTCAAGTGGTAGCATGTCAGCTTTAGGGTCTGAGGGTGGGGAGCCAAGTTAAGAATGTGAGACCCTAAATTCAAGACCCAACACACACACACACACACACACACACACACACACACACACACACACCCCTAGACCCAGCCTTGAACTGGTGACAAACCCAGCCTCTCAGCTCCTACTCTAGCATGCTGGAACTCTAGCTCCCCAATCCCCGAGCTCCACCAACAGTGTGTCCCCCACCCCCAATTTTCCTTCCCTCCCTCCCCTCCCCCAGGCTCTAGCCACCCCCCCCACCCCCAGCCACCTCCAGTACCCGGCCTTCTAACAGCTCCCAGCTCCAGCCTGAGCCCGAACCCCAAGCATCCACCCCGGCTCCCCATCCCCTGGAATCTTCCCCCACTCCCGGCCCCCCAACCCCGGGCCTCGGGGCCCCGTGGCCTCCGTGGGGAGCCCCTCACCCGCGTAGAAGGCCGAGAGGGCGATGGGCCCCCCCACCGTCTGGTCGCACAGCACCTTGGCCAGCACGGCGCGCGGCGCGCGGCCCGGCAGCGCGCGCTCCAGCAGCCGCAGCCACGCGTAGTTGAAGTGGCCGTGGAAGGTGACGGCCAGGGTGGCCACGCTGCGCGTCTGCCGCCAGTCGGCGGGGCCTCCGCGGAGCTGCTGCTGCGCCGCGTCGCCCGCCGAGAAGAGCCCGGCGTACAGCAGCACGTTGGTGGGCCACGGGTAGCGCCGGGCCGCGTGCTGCAGCGCCCGCCAGCAGCTCGCCATGCCCGCCTGCCCGCCTGCCCAGGCCGCCGCCACCGACACCTACACCTCTTCCCTCACCCTCCCCACCTGCACCTGTCTGCTGCCCGGCGATTGGGCGCCGCCCCCACCGCCCCCACCCAATCCGGTGCCCGCTGCCTGGCCCAGGGGGTGGAGTCCTGGCCTGGCCCCGCCCAGGGCTCAGGGACACAGGGCAGACAGGAGGTGAGTTCGGTCTGTGATGGGCAGAGGGGCTGGCAGGATTCGGAACTTCGCGTGAGTGTGCCTGGCGTTTGAGGGGGGGTTGGGTTTTGGGGGTGCGGGGTTGGAGAGATTGAGGATGTTTCTTAATAGACATGCTTAAAAAAAATGCCCTGGGCTGGGAAGGTGGCTCAGTGGTAGAGTGCTTGCCTAGCATGCATGAAGTCCTGGGTTCCATTCCTCAGCACCACATACACAGAAAAAGCCAGACGTGGCGCTGTGGCTCCAGGGAGGAGGGCTAGCCTTTAGCAAAAGAAGCTCAGGGACAGTGCCCAGGCCCTGAGTTCAAGCCCCAGGACTGGCAAAATAAATAAATAAATATGCCCATTGAATTGTGCATCATAGAACAGTGGGGTTTGTGGCTTGTGATTTCTCTGTGTGGAAGAAAAGATGTAGCGAGACCCAGTTACCCAAAGGGTGATGTGTTTTAAACACTTGTGTGTGAAGCATTGGTGCTTCCAGTTCATACGGCGTCCTGGGGCATTGTGTCACTTCGCTGGGAAATGTCAAAAGTCAAAATCGGGGACATTCAGTGAATGCGGCACTGTGTCTGCCCACGGCCTTCGCTCCTCAGACTACCACCCTTAGTGGCCAGGGCCTCCCACCAGCTGAGCTGAGTTCCCAGAGAATCTCCTAGAAGGTCAGTAGGCGCTTACACCACAGATGGAATTTTTGAGCCTGTGGAATTTTTATCCCTGATTTTTAATTAAAAGTGTGTGTGTGTGTGTATGGGTATGCATGCATGCATGTGTCCCAGGACTGGAGCTTGAACTCAGGGCCTGGTTGCTATCCCTTACTTTTGTCATTCAAGGCTAGTGTCCTACCACTTGAGCCATAGCTCTACTTCCAGCTTTTTGGTGATTTAATGGAGAAAAGAGTCTCTCAGACTTTGCTGCCCAGTCTGGCCTCAAACCCAACTCCTCAGATCTCAGTCACCCAAGTAGCTAGGATTATAAATATGAACCACAGGTACCTGGCAATGTTTAAATTTTTTAACTTTAATTTTAAAGTAGTTCCAGACTTTAAAAAAAGTAGCCAAAACAGATAGAACAAAAAATGACAAAAAACATACAAATGGTTCACATATACTCTTCATCTAACCTTCCCCAAATATTGACCTCTTACATAACATGAAAATACTGATGTAATACAGTTACCCAACCTTCAGACTGATCTTAGTCAAATGACTTCCAGAAAGTCCTTTGCTCCTGCCTGACAGCGAGTCCTGGTGCATCTTGTATGGCCCTGGATTGATTTTCACATTGCTTATTTTATTTTTATTTTGCCAGTTCTGGGGCTTGAACTCAGGGCCTGGGCGCTGTCCCTGAGCTTCTTTAGCTCAAGGGTAGCACTCTGCTACTTGAGCCATAGCACCACTTCTGGCTTTTTCTGCACAGGTGGTACTAAGGAATCAAACCCAGGGCTTCATGCATGCGAGGCAAGCACTCTACCACTGAGCCACCTTCCCAACCCACATTACTTAAGTCTTAATCACATCTTTAATTCTTCACTGTGGGGCATAGAACCAGTTCTTCTGCATGCCATCCCTCAATGTATTATCCCATTATTGAGAGCTAAATTGTGTGTCCCCCAAATTCCCAACCCCCAGATGTGTTTGCAGTTCAAGGGAAGACTCTCAAAGAGGTGATCAAGGACAGTAGGTGTGACTCAAGTGTCAGAACACCACCCAGCCATGTTGACACTGACACACACACATACGATTGCTTTAAAATGAGGTCAGTAGGGTAGGCAGTTTGTCTGGTGTCCTTATAAGCTCTTAGGCAAAGACATCCATTTATGCAGAGGAAAGGCTGTCTGGAAGGAAAGGAAAGAGATTCAGAGTGAAACCAACCTTGGTCTTGAACTCAAACTCTAGCACTGTGAAAAGGTAACTTCTATTGTTTTTTTTTTTTTTTTTGCCCCTAATCTGTTGTGTTTTATTACGGGAGACTTCTCTATTCCATTCTTGGCAATCTTCCAGTTTCTTTGACCTTTGTCTACCTATTGATTCCTATTGTTCCCTAGTAAATCTGTCAGACTTTTCCAACGAGGTGCAGTTCTAGCTCACCTGTCCGTCACCTTCTTTGCTTATATCCCTTTTGTGTGGTTTTCTGGTTGTGGCTTTAACAGATTACTCCCAAAAATGGGATGGCTTTATACAAATCTGTTGTCATATGTATGTATGAGTGTGTGTATCTGTGTCACCTGTAAGTCTGTCATTGAAGTCTATATTCCACAAATAAACAAAAATGTGGTATTTAGCTTTTTGTGCTGTCCTATTTTGTTTTTCCCCCAAGGCCAGTACTCTACCATTTGAGCCACAGCTCCACTTGTGGCTTTTTTTTTTTTTTTTGGTAGTTAATTGGAGATAAGAGTCTCATGGATCTTTTCCTGCCTCCACTGGCTTAAAACTATGATCTCTCAGATCTCAGCCTCCTGAGTAGCTAGAATCGCAGGTGTGAGCCACCGGTGCCAGGCCAGAATCCTTTTGTGCATATTTTGGCAATAAAAAGGTTTTGTTCTTTTTACCTTCTAGCCACTATTAGTGAACACTGGGTCCCCTAATGAAGCACGGGAAGACCTGAGCGGTCTCAGGGTTGCCACCTGGAGTTGCTTTCAGGGATTGCAGTCTTCTCTGACATTGCTCAGAAGGGTTTAGTGAATGAAATCTATTTCTCACAAGCCATTTACTTTAGAAATTTTAATTCATAAGAGAAAAACCCATGCAGATGCTAGCAGACCAGGCAGTGCAGAAGAACATGAAATGTTGTAATATGGATGTTGCAATGTCTTTATGTTCATCTTCATCCTCGAATCCCTAACCACAAAAGCCTTCACCTACTCTGGAAAAAGCATCCTTGTGCAGTGTCTGCAGAGACTCATGCCTGAAATGCTAGCCACTCAGAAGGCTGATACAGAGAATCATGGTTCATAGCCAGCCTGGAAAGCAAATCTTCAAGACTCTTACCTCCAATTAACCAGTAATTAACCCTGTACTCTCTTGGAGTACAGGGGAGGAAAGGGGAGGAGGGGGGAGAAGAAGAAAGCAAGGATGGGAGGGAGGAAGGGAGGGAAAACAAGCAAGCAAGCTTTTAATGATACCCATGGTGATACGTTTGGGGTGCAGTATACCCAAATGGTAGAGAGCCAGTTGTGAAAGCATAAGTGAGAGGCTCTGACTTCAAGTCCAGACACTAGTGCGGGCACATGCGTGTGCTTGCATGCACACAAGCACACACACACACACACCCTTGCGTCTGTTTTAGAAACTATAGATTCATACTTAAAAAATGAGAAATTCGTGGTATTTACCCTTTCTCTCTCATCAGTTCCAACTCCTGATTTTTGTCACTTAATTCTATTTTTTCTAAGGTGTCCCTTGTCTTATTTATTATTTAGTTGGGTGTTATTGGTGTGAGCCACCATTTCCTCTCTCCTTTACAGCCAGTAATATGCTGAATTGTGATGATCAGATTTACCTGTCAGTCCATGCACAAGCCAATCATTTTAACAATATTCTTTAGCCACTGGAGTGGAAAAGAACATCATAAACTTGAGAACAAAAATGAAAGCTATGACCATTCCCCCCTGCCCTCGAAAACATTTTGACCTCCACCTGAGCTTCCTATGGGAGCTGGGAGCTTGTCTTTGTTTGTGCTTCTAGAATCTAATGGGAAAGATTGTTATAAATCAATGTTTGACAAAGGATGAAGCAGTTTTCCTGATTTCCTCACATTGGATTTACAGTTTACTTTTTTAAACAATAAAGTTAACTGTTAACTCTCTAGAATTTATTTTGTAGAATGTAATCCACAGATAATTGGAGGCCGCTTTAAACATTAAGTGCTTGTTGAGCATGGTGACACACCTAACACTCAAGAGAGGCAGGATTTGAGACTAGCCTGGGCAATATAATAATAAATATAATAAAAACTTTTGTCAAAGATAAATTAAAAAAAAATAAGAGCTAGCCAGGCACTGGTGGCTCACGCCTGTAATCCTAGCTACTCAGGAGGCTGAGATCTGAGGATCTCGGTTCAAAGCCAGCCCAGGCAGGAAAGACCGTGAGACTCCTATCTCCAATAAACCACCAGAAAACCGGAAGTGGCGCTGTAGCTCAAGTGGAGTGGTAGAGCGCTCGCCTTGAGCTAAAGAGCTGAGGAACAGCGCCCAGGCCCAGAGTTCAAGCCCCACGGCTGACAAAAAAAAATAATAAGAGCTGGACACTGATGGCTCATGCCTGTTATCCTGGCTACTCAGAAAGCTGAGGATTTCAATTCAAAACCAGCATGGGCAGGGAAGTCTAACTGTTTTGTTTTGCAGTACTGGGCTTGAACTCAGGGCTTGATCACTGTACCTGAGCTTCTTTTGCTCAAGACTAGCACTCTACTATTTGAGCAACAGTGCCACTTCTGGCTATTTCTGTGTATGTGGTACTGAGAAACCAAACCCAGGGCCTCATGCATGATAGACAAGCACTATACCACTAAGCCACATTCCCAGACTTAAAAAAAAAATCTCCAATAAACTTTCCCCCATGGGCTGGGAAGGTGGCTCAGTGGTAGAGCGCTTGCCTTGCATGCATGAGGCCCTGGGTTCGATTCCCCAGCACCACATAAGCAAAAAGAAAAAAAGCCGGAAGTGGCGCTGTGGCTCAAGTGGTAGAACGCTAGCCTTGAGCTGAAGAGCTGAGGGACAGCACCCAGGCCCAGAGTTCAGGCTCCACAACCAGACCCAAAAAAAAAAAAAAAAACACTTTCCCCCAAATAATAATAATAACGCTGGAAGTAGAGCTGTGTCTGTAGAGGTAGAATGCTAGCCTTGAGCAAACAAACAAACAAACAAAAAAACCCTCAGGAACAGCACCCAGGTCCTGAGTTCAACCCTCAGTACTGGTGCACACACAAAAGAAGAAGGAGGAGAAGGAGGAGGAGGAGGAGGGAAGAGGGAGGGGGAAGAAGGAGGGGGAAGAAGGGGGAGGGGGAGGAGGGGGAAGAAGAAAGGGAGGACGGGAGGGAGGGAAAACAAGCAAGCAAGCTTTTAATGATACCTATGGTGATGTGTTTGGGGTGCAGTGTACCCAATTGTATCTGGATACATGTGGACTAAAACAGATAAAAGAAAATACGAGAGGGGATGGATGGCGTTGGGGGAATGCGGATGATGAAGGGGTGGCATGGATCAGCATGCATCGTACTCATCAACCGACATGTTGCACTGAAACCCTTTTGTACAACTAAAGACAATTTAACAAGTATAAAAAGCATATTAAGTAGAATCTAGGTAGTGGATACATTGGTTATTAGATGTTCTCTCCCCCCCCCCAACTTTTATAAATGTTTGCAACGTTTTATAACACATGGTTAAAGTAATGGGACTTGCTCATGCAGAAAGAGGCACATTCAATTTATCATTCTTGGAAAAGTGAATTCCTACGTCCTTTGCCCTTTGTAACGTCCCTAGTGGTTTGCTTATTTGGCAGTACTGGGGTTTGAACTTAGGGCCTGGTGCTTGCTGGGCAGGTGTTCTACCATTTGAACCACGCCCCCACGACACCAGACACCGGTTTCTTCAGAAGGCTGGCAACACACAAGGAAATGCTTTGCTAGGTAATGCTTGTTTCACATAACGAGACAGTTGGCTAAAATACAAAATAGCGCAAAATATGTCATTTCCTAGGCTGGCGAAACTGTTGACCCACAGTTTTAGGGAGACAGGCGTATAAGCCCAGAAGAGAAAACGAAATGTTACCGTGGCTGTTACTAGAAGTTCTTCGGGCTGGGGGTGGGGGTTGGGGGAGGGGGGAGAGGGGGAGAACGTGTCTTACCCACGACGCCCACTGATGATTTTCCAGTCCATTCATCATCACAGTGAGAGGGATTACTAACAAACCAGGCCCCTCCATAGAGCAGGAGTGATGGATAGGGAAGTCCGGCCCGGGATGCCCAGGCCTGGCGCTCAGTCCTGCCTAGAGCCGCCCGGTGAGACGAGATAATGACACGGGCATCAAAGGGTTGCTGTTAATAAAATGGAACCGCGGGCAGACCGGTTATCATCATCATCATCACCATCATCACCGTTCTCCTCCCGTCCCTGGACAAGCGTATAATTATGACATGGAGGCGCTGTCTCAAAATCTTCTCCTTCCAGGCTTCTATGGGAAGAGCTGAGACAAACACCCCCAACTTGGACCAGGGGCCCGGTGGGAATTTAAAGAGCCCCCAAATCACTGAGCCAGCCACTCCGTCGGCGCTGCGCAGGCGCAAAGGCGCTCGCCCCGCCCACCTGCCCCGAGGTCGAATGGACTGTTCCATTCCTGAAGGATGCTGAGGGGTGGAGTGGAAGAGACGGACTGGGGAGCCCGGGCCCGGGCATGCAGGTGCGAGTCTAGAAGTTCCAGACATCTTCATTCCAGCAGTGATACTTTGTGACGATTATATTTCCACTCCGAAAAGGGCCACTCACTTCTGAAAAAGGTTCCGTGTGGGACGGTTCCACTACCCCCCCCCCCGCCTTCCTCCTCCCGCCTTCCCTCGGGCGCGTCGGGGCCCGGCTAGCGTGTGAGGGCCGAGTACGGAAGCCTAGAAGGCCCCGCCCCCTCCGCCGGGGCCCCGCCCCTCCGCCGGG
>NW_012267230.1:8470223-8493251 GCF_000151885.1 Dipodomys ordii
TTTTTTCTTTTTGCTTATGTGGTGCTGAGGAATCGAACCCAGGGCCTCAGGCATGCAAGGCAAGCACTCTACCACTGAGCCACCTTCCCAGCCCCAGGCAGGGTCTACTCTTATTTTTTGTTTGTTTTGATTTTTTTTGGCACTTGGGGATTGAACTCAGAGCCTTGCACTTGCTAGGCAAGCATTCTATCGCTTGAGCCATGCCCCCAGCCTGAAATGTGTTTTGTGTTTACTTTCATTCCATCCTTGAGCACACTGAGAGCTGAGGGTTTCAGCTTCACACTCCTGACATTGGCCAGATGACTGGCTCTCATGGAGGAGGTGAGGCACAGTTCTGTGCACTGAAGCACTTAACAGCATGCCTGACCTTCCATCCATCCCATCCTCCATGCCAGCAACAGTGGCATTGCCCCAGATGGAGGCAATTGCCTCCTGGGATTGGGAGGAATTGGGAATTGTCTCTGTTTGGAAATTACTTAGAGAATCTAGAGCTGCACTGTACAATTCAAGAGACACTAGCAATATTTACTGACTTAAATCTAGATTAATTATGATTAACACTTGCAATTCTTTTTTTTTTTTTTTTTTGGTTGGTCGTGGGGCTTGAACTCTGGGCCTGCGCGCTGTCCCGCAGCTCTTCAGCTCAAGGTGAGCGCTTTACCGCTTGAGCCACAGCACCACTTCCAGCTTTTTCTGTGTATATGGTGCTGAGGAATCGAACCCATGGCCTCATGCATGCAAGGCAAGCGCTCTACCACTGAGCCACCTTCCCAGCCCGCAATTCATTTTCTTATTCAAACTAGCAGTGTTCCAAGTGTGGAAAAGCTGCATGTGGCTTGTGACTGCCCTACTGGTCAAGACAGGTCTAGATCATTTCCATCACCAGAAAAAGTTCTGCTGGACAGCTGTGGAGTTTAATTTGCTCACAGCATCTAATTCTTACCCCCCCCCAACAATGCAGCTTTCACTCTGTTTTTGATTTAAACACTACTCACACCTGATTTTGGAAAGTCCTTTATCACCATATTGAAAAGCCTGAAGTTTTTAAGGAGGAAGAACAACAGGAGTGGAACTTCCTGATGATTACTTAGCAATGAGGACTGCAGAACTGCTCTCCCTGCTTTAAAAAGGAGTTTTAAACCCTGTTAGCTCAGCCTGAAATGATGGGTTTCTGTGTGTGCTTTGCAGAGCTGCTCATACATGGAATGGGAGGACTCCTGTGTGGAGCTGATGGCTGTGATTGTAGCTTTCAGTTAAAGCTGGTCTTTGCCTCATCATGAAGTGAGGGGTTTTCATACTGGTTGTGTGAGGAGGACTGCAGTAGGGATTACCTAGATGGGACTTGCCATGCTACAAAGTTTCTGCTCCTAAAAATGTTTGGCCTAGGTGATTACTCAAAATTTGGGGCAGTGGTCAGTAGCAAAACTACTGTTGTGTTCTAAGAGTTCCAGTTATAAATATCAGGAGTTTCTGAAGTTTAGTATAAACTGGCTTTACCTACAAGCAGAAACCAGTTTTGATTTATATGGTTTTTTTATTTTTATTTTTTGTCAAAGGCCAACTAAAGACAAAACCTAGTGCTGAGTGCTGCACAATACACAAGGTGAATAAGATGTGATTCCTCTTGGGGTTATGGGCTGCTAAAGAGAATACATATTTAGACAAATACTTTGTGGCGAGGAGGGGTAAAAGGTAGCATAGGAGCTGCTATGGTAGTTCACACTTGTAACCCTAGCTATTCAGAAGGCTAAGAATAAAATAGGAGGCTCACAGTTCCAGGCCAACATGGGCAAAAAGTATGCAAGACCACTTCTCAGCCAATAGCTAGGCATGGTGGTGTGTGCCTGCCACCCCCAGCTACCAAGGGGAACATGAACTAGGAAGATGAAGATCTAGGTGCAGACCCGGGCAGAAAGTGAAACCCCCAACCCAAAATGACCACTGCAAAACAAGACTGTAAGTCAGAAGTAGAATACCTATCTAATAAGTGCAAGGCCCTGAGTTCAAACCCCCAAACCTCAAAAAAACCTAGCATAGAAGTGGGAAACAAGCAGGGAGTCCATGGAGACCAGTAAAGATTTTGTGGAAGAGATTTTCTTTTCCTCTTTCTTTTGCTTGTTGAAACAATGCCTTGCTGTGAGGCCCAGGCTGGCCTCAGACTCGGTACTCTTGCCTCAGCCTCTTGCTTGCTGGAATCACAAGTGTTCCCCATCACACCTGGCCTGGAAGAGATTCTTAAGAGAAAATATGTAACTCAGAATTATGCTTTTCTAGAGTTTGCCTTAATTGTAAAAGTGATGTAGAGTTTTACTTTACATTGTAATTGTGTCTCATAATGTTGCTATTAGAATATAAATCAAGAGGGGCTGGGAAGGTGGCTCAGAGGTAGAGTGCTTGCCTCCGATGTATGAGGCTCTGGGTTCGATTCCTCAGCACCACATAAACAGAAAAAAGCCAGAAGTGGCTCTGTGGCTCAAGTGGTAGAGCACTAGCCTTGAGCTGAAGAGCTCAGGGACAGCATCCAGGCCTAGAGTTCAAGCCCCACGACCGACAAAAATAATAAATAAAGAATAACATAAAATAAATACATATATAAATCAAGAGACAGAAAAGCCCATTGCATCCTGGGAAGTTAAATTACATATCTAGCTGAAATTCCTTCTCTTCTAGCAGCATTCAAGGACCATGACATAAAAGTATTTCATAGGACTGGGAAGTTGCCTTAGTATTAGAGTGCTTGCTTAGCATGCATGAAGCCCTTCCATATAAACAGAAAAAGCTGGAAGTGGTGTTGTGGTTCAAGTGGTAGAGTGCTAGCCTTGAGCAGAAGCAGTTCCGGGACAGTGCAAGCCCCAGGACTGGTGCAAAGAAAAAAAAATTATTTTGGGTTAATTTGCTAATAGTATTTCTGGGTTTTGCTTTGCTGCAAATGTTACTTTTCATTTAGGTAGCAATGCATTCTGAGTTAGAAATGACTGAGAGAAGGGTAAGATTTTCATATAATCCTTTTCCAATTGCAGAAAACCAGAAACATCAAACAAAGCAAAGCTTTCATTGCTAACAGTTCAATATTGGCACCTTTGCACAGCTCAACCTTAAAAGTCTCAAGACACACAGAAGGGCTGGGAAGGTGGCTCAGTGGTAGAGTGCTTGCCTTGTATGCATGAGGCCCTGGGTTCCATTCCTCAGCACCACATAAGTAGAAAAAGCTGGAAGTGGCGCTGTGGCTCAAGTGGTAGAGTTTAGCCTTGAGCTGAAGAGCTGAGGGACAATGTCCAGGCCCAGAGTTCAGGCCCCACGACCGACCAAAAAAAAACAGGAATGGATGGTGTTTCCTCAGAATTAAGGCTTCCAACCTCAGTCCTCCATGATTGTATATAATAGTGTGGATAAGAATAATATATTCCTTTTTTTTCTTTTTAAAATGATTTTTAATTAGCATTAAGGTTCATTGTGACATTTCCATACATGTGGAACAGGTCAAACTCACTCGCACAAGGATAATAGTTATATTTCTGAGTTGTCCTTTGGTAAATTCTAGGAACACTTTAAAGTAGATTTTCTGAGGAAGTTATGCTATTTAGTTGCTATGGCACGCTTTAAACAATTTAATTTTTTTCTAGAATAAATATGTGGTTCCAGATAAACTAGAAAGACTTAGAAGTTTGCCTGTTGTATGTCTTTTCCTGCGGGGGGGGGGAGGGGGTAAGGTGGGGAGGGAGTATTTAGAAGTGCTTGCTCATGGTCTCATGGTAAAGTGAATGGATTCTAGAAGCAATGGTTTTTAGGAAGGTGTTTTTTTGAACTTGGATCTCTCGTGTTTCCAACCTGCTTCTAGGACAAGTGATGGAAGCCTTTCCCTCCACATAGCACACTGCGAGTGAGATTTGACGTCTGCTAGGAGTTTCCCTGCCTACCCTCCTACTCAGGGACTACTGAGTGTCAAATGAGGGTCCCCTTTTGCTCTTTGCTGCCTCTTCTGTGGGACTTTGCAAGGTTAGATTCTAATTATCACATGGAATACAAAAGCTTTCCTATCAGGGAAGGAGGGATAGGTGGAGGAAAAATAGGAGAAAAGGTGAATCCCATGTGGTATGTAATAGAAGTGTCCTGTAAGGCGTTTAACATGACTTCCTGGGGGCTGGGAAGGTGGCTCAGTGGTAGAGCGCTTGCCTTGCATGCCTGAGGCCCTGGGTTGGATTCCTCAGCACCACATAAGCAAAAAGAAAAAAGCCGGAAGTGGCGCTGTGGCTCAAGTGGTAGAGCACTAGCCTTGAGCTGAAGAGCTGAGGGACAGCGCCCAGACCCAGAGTTCAGGCCCCACGACAGGACCCAAAAAAAAAAAAAGATGACTTTCTAACTGTAGACAGACCTGTCTCTGACACTGAAAGTACAAAACCCAATTACTTGCGTAGCAATAAATGTTTATTTGGATATTTTTTAAAAATTTTCCTATCAACTGGGAAGATCAGGTTTTAATGAGCCAGTTTTTACCGAATATCTTCATGTCCCACACACACTCAACACGTCCTCCATTAGAGTTAAAAAAGAAGCCTTTCAGCAAGCACCTAAACCTTAGAAGACGGAGGGAGGCAAAAAGTACCTGTTTCTTTTTTTGTTTTTTTTCTCTTCCCAGTCCTGGGGCTTGAACTCAGGGCCTGGGCACTGTCTTGGAGCTTCTCTTGCTCAAAGCTAGCACTCTGAGCCACAGCACCACTTCTGGCTTTTTTCTGTTTATGTCGTACTGAGGAATTGAAGCCAGGGCTTCATGCATGCCAGGCAAGCAAGCACTGTACCCCTAAGCCATATTTCCAGCCCAGGTACCTGGTTCTTAATTAAAAACTGTTGAAATAAAGATATAAACATTGAGAGTCCAACAAAGTTAAGCAAGCGAGTTTTGTAAGTTATCAGCCTGGAGAACTCCTGTCCTGTGTTACCATTGACCCATAGGAGCTACAGTGTTCTGGGGCGGCCATTGCTGTGCTGCTCTCCTGCTGCTTCTCAGATGGAGTGGACATGGAGTGTTTGGGGTACTTGTTTCATGCTGGGCAGCAGGGGTTGTTTTCACCTAGAAGGAAAATAACATAAAATGTAAGTGGAGAAGCAAGTGGTTATCACTGTCCAGGACTGACCTTGTTTGGAGAGCTGTGAGGACAAGGTAGTCAGTATATCAGAAACAGCAATTTGGGACTTTACCCATTGAAGAAAGTAGTGATTTTTGTACCTCTAAGAACTACAGTGGAAACTGGGTGCTGAGATCTAAGAATTGCAGTTCAAAGCCCAGATGGGGCAGGAAAGTCCATGAGACTCTTACTCCAGTTAACCACCAGCAAACCAGAAGTGGTGTGATTGAAAGTAGCAGAGTGCTAGCCTTGAACCAAAGAGCTCAGGGACCAGGCTCAGGCCCTGAGTTCTAACCCTGTAACTGAACAACAACAACAACAAAGAATTAGCTTGGAAACAGTACTCACAGTACCCAGCTCTTGTGTCCAATCTGAGCATTCCTTCCCTGAAAGTGCATTTCATTGCATACTAAGTCTTACGGCACTGGAGGTTGATTCCATGCCCTTGATCTATACCCCAAACTCCTATACTTCTGTTATTGATGAATGTTATGATTTATGTAGGTTGTGTGTGTGTGTGTGCCAGTCCTAGGGCATGCACTCAAAGCCTGGGCACTGAGCTTTTGTGCTGAAGGTTAGTGCTCTATCAGTTGAGCCAGGCCTTTTGGTGTTAATTGGATATAAGATTCTCTCAGACTTTCCTGACTGGGCTGGCTTTGAATTGTGATCCTCAGATCTCAGCCTCCTCAATAGTACGAGTGAGTTATGGGCATCCAGCTTTTATATGTTTGTTTGTTTTTTTAATTAAATTTTAGGCTTTCTTTCCCCTTATACCTCCTTCTAGAAGCTGCTTTTCTAGAAGCTGCTTTTCTTGAAAGATTTAGTGCTTTTACAGTCCTGGGAACTGAACCCAGAGCCTGGCATATGCTAAGCAGCCCAAGCTCTGTATTTCTCATACTGCAGTGATTCACAAACCTCTGTGAATTTTGCCACGAGTATACTGCCTACTCTATCGTTTGCTTAATACTTTCTCCCCCCACCCCCTTCAGTCATGGGGCTGAGTGCTGCCCCTCAGCTCTGCAACGCAAGGCTAGCTAGCACTCTACCACTTGAGCCACAGTGCCCCTTCCAGCTGTGGTGCTGAGGCATCTAACCCAGGGCCTCATGCATGTGAGGTAAGCATTCTACCACTGAGCCACCTTCCTAACCCCTTAAAACTTTCTTTTAAGAATGACTTTAAGGGGTCGGGAAGGTGGCTCAGTGGTTGAGTGCTTGCTTAGCATGCATAAAGCCCTGGGTTCAATTCCTCAGTACCACATAAACAGAAAAAGCCATTAGTGGCACTGTGGCTCAAGTAGTAGAGTACTAGCCTTGAGCAAAAGAAGCTCAGAGACAGTGCCAGGCCCTGAGTTCAAGCCCCAGGATTAGCTAAAATAAAATTACAAATTGCTCTCTGACTTCCTTTACTACCTTACCTTGCAATCCTTCTGATAGTGGCAGGGTATTTTGTTATCCCATACTGGCTGACAGTGATGAAAATCATGCAGTATAAAATGAATTTTTAAATGCCCTACAGGGATGAAGAGTAGGCTTGTTTTACCAAATGAAGTGTCTTTTAAAATCTCTTGTCTGTGACAATGAGTATACGATTGAATGGTTCTCTTTAGGAGCCTTGAAATTGAGTTACGTCCTACCATGCATCCATGTACCTGTAGCAGAATACTGAATCCACTTAGTTATACACAGAATCAACTAGCTGAAATGTCATTTATGCCTAATGAGTATTACTGCTTCTGAATTCTCAGCAGTAATTATTAGTTTTGTGATTAGAAAACATGTATGTGGTCAGATGTGGTGGTGCACGCCTGTAATCCCAGCATTCAAGAGGCAGTGGTCAAGAGGGTCTGGACTTTGGGGCCATCCTGGGCTACATAGCAGGACCCCTGTCTCAGAGAAAAGAATGAAACCTGTGTAGGCATTTGCGGGTTCATACTTTATAGATACTTTGTTGTAGGATTTTGTTCCTTAAGGGTCTGATTGCTACAAGCCTTTTTAAGGCTTAAGTTACATCTCTGCCTAGAGAAGCTATTTAAAACACCACGTTCTGTATATTGTGATGGCTCTGCTTCCTCAGTGAGAAAAGGAATGGAAAGGAAGCCGGCCAAATGCCAACTGGCTTCAGGCGGTGCAGGGGCCGGGTTGGAAGCTATTGAGTGAGTGCTCTGTGATAAAGGGACCTTTTCTCGGAATTGCTTCTAGAAGGCCCTACAGAAACATATTCACAGGTGGAATAGGAAGTCTGTGGCGGCCACCCGGGACTTGTCAGGTGCTGAGCGTCGAGCACCAAGCACCAAGGCAGGCACTGCCAGCCATGGACTGCTCCAAACTCTAGTGTGTTGTCTTTTTTGTTTGTTTGTTTTAAACCAGAGCATTTATTGTATGGTTAATCTTTTAAATTCTCAAGATGAACCGACGCTGCAACAGCTGCTCTCTTGGGTTTAGGTGTTGTTCCTGCACAGGATCCATGCCTGAATCTGCCATAGACAATTGTTCGGTGCCTCGTCCCACCTGTCCCGGTAGTATTGGTAGTAGTTCGTCTCTTAGCCTTGGCACTCCAGTTACACTTTCTCTTGCGTTTTGCAGGCTAGCCACATTTGGTACACGTCACCTTCTGAAGGTGGCAGGCCTTGGAACCACAGCAGCAGCACAACGTGTGCGTCTTATTGCAATGCTTTCCAAAGGATGACGTTCCCTTCGTCATCTTGCCTCTGCCGCCAAGACCAAAGAGTAGTGTGTTGTTTTTATTCCACTCAGAGCCTGCTCAGAGCCCCCTGTGGAAATGGAATGAGGAATGAGGTTTAAGAACCGAAGTAAACATCTCCGTTAAGGGCAGGGTAACGGAACATCCGGGTTTGCCCAGGACCATCCCAGTTTATACCTTTGGTTCTGGGTTAATTATTACACTAGTGCCCCTTTGGTTCTTAAAAGTGTCCTGGGGTAGATGAGAGCTTTATGGTTATCCAGTTAAGACTGTTGTACAATGAAAATTTCCCTGAAGGGAGACACTTTGGTGGGGTGTTTTTTGTTGTTTGTTTTTGTTTTGTTGGCCATGGGGCTTAAACTCAGGGCCTTGGCACTGTCCCCAAGCTTTTTCATTCAAGGCTAGTACTCTACCAATTTGAGCCACAGCACCAACTTCTGGTTTTCTGATGGTTAGTTGGAGATAAGAGTCTCACTGACTTTCCTGCCTGGGCTAGCTTTGAACCATGATCCTCAAATCTCAGCCCCTTTCTCCCGCTTCTCCCCCCCTCCGCCCCCCCCCCCCCCCCCAGCTAGGATTACAAGTGTGAGCCACCAGCACCTGGCTCATTTGTTTGTTTGCTTTACCTTGTGAAAATATTACTCACCCAAAGGTAACTTTAACATTCAGCCTGAGTTCTAATTGTGATTTTTTTTTTGAGTACAGAGCTTTCTGAGTATGTTGCTTCATTTGCTTCCTTAATAAATTTGAGAATCAAATTTATGCCTAATGTTAAGAGTACTGGTTCCATAGTGATAATTAGGAAGTGAGGCCTATGAGGAGATTCGTGAGCATAATGTCTGTATTATAGTGTAAGTGTTAATGCTAATATGTCTGCCTAAGTACTTACTCTGCAACAGACCCTGTGCTTGGTACTAAAGGATAGAAATTAGTGATCTTTCTAAGAAGCTGACATAGAAGATCATGTCACCATCCACATAGTGAACCAGAGGTACTGTGGTACAGTTCAACTCTTCATTCATCCACGTTTGTGTCTGGCTGTTGCCGTGTTGTTGTGCGGTAACAGTAATCATAAAGCCACCTTGCCTGACACGGTGACAGGTATTGAGGACGTGAATGGGAAGAGTCAGCAGTGGCTTCCCTTGTAGATGCTTGTGTAGGCATGGCTTTTAGTTTTAAGCAATGAATTGATAAACACAACTTATTTTAGAACTTATCTTGCAACTGGATAGCACTTCATATTTTAAATCATTCAGTTACTGCAACAAGCATTTGTGCTGTGAGGGTCAGCATTTATGCATGTTTGAATTACTCAAATTTACCTGCAAATGCTCCTTTCCCTTCCTGTCCACTCCTGCCTTTGGCTTACCCCCATAAAAGTATTGGACTAAGAACAGTGGAGACTCCACCAGTGTAGTCCATGAGCAGGATTCGGATGGAGGATGGTGAGGCTGCATGTGATTCTAGTGTTTATCAATCATGTTGCTCATGCAATTTGGGTTCCTTGCTTGGTAAGAGAAACGCAGTGAAACCTGCTTTCACAATGTATTTGGGGAACTCTCTTGTGCTAGAAAGAGCATCCGTAACCCAGTTCTCAGTAAAGGGTGTAAAGGAGTCAGGTGGATAGACAGCAGTTGCCTATTCGAATGGCTAATATGCTCTGTCCCATAGCCCCATGAATGCAACCATTTTTGTCAGGCATCAAGTCCAGATTTGGGGTTCTAAAAACAAAACAACAACCACCACCAAAAAAAGGTGTCAGTGTCCTTAGAATATGAAGATGTGAAAGTGGTTTTCCCCATGAAGGATTCTTGGAAATACTGAATTGTAATTGAGTTGGTAGCTGGAGACAACTAAAAAGCAGAAGTGTTCAGACTAGCAGTTTGAGGTTCCTTTTTTACTTGATAGTTGGGCTGTGTGGCGCATGCCTGTCATTTTGGGGAGAAGGAAGACTTTTCTGTTACACTCTTTTGTAGCTCTTTTTGTTTTATACTTTTGTACTATTAGACACTTTTATATTTAGTATTTTGTAATCAGTGTAGAAGTGGACTTGGATTTGAGTTTTTGGTGAATTATGTTGTCCAAGTAATAGAGGAGTGTCCAAATTTGCTTTATTTTGGATTGTTTTCCAGATAGCAGACCCTACCTTAGCTGAAATGGGGAAAAACTTGAAAGAGGCGATGAAGATGCTAGAGAACAGTCAGAGGTGAGTGTGTGGGACAGAAGCCACCTGCTCAACGTGTCCAGCCTGTTCTGAAACTGGTGGCTCTGGTTTCCCTCTTTCAGGGACACCTCTAGACTCCAGAATGTCACACATAGCTTCTACTGAGGTGAAAATTGGTGTTTGTCTTGGGTTGAAGGAACTTTATAATTAGAGGATTTTGAAATGAGGGGAAGAACTTTGAAGTTTCAGTTCTGTCTGTAAAGAGTCTTACATAACACTGATTTGAATCTGTAAATAGTTCTTACTACAGATTCAGGTCATATTGAGTATCTAACCAAAAGTGGGTTGAAATGGTTTTGTCATGTTCTTTTTCTGAAACTCGATCCAAAACGGAGGCTGGAATGACGTTTCAAATCCTACACCAGTCACTCAGAGGTTCTAGGTCAGCTTGGCATGCTCACATGTTAGTAGTTTGACATGATAAAGTCAGTGACCCGTTTTTCTCCTCTTCCATTAGAAGACCAGAGGAAGAGAGTGGAAGGAAGCCGGCACCGGAAGACATCCCAGGACCACTCCAGGGCAGGCAAGTGGCAACGGAGATCAGTTACGGTGAAACCTTTTCTAATCCAAGACTTGCTACTGCTTGTTTACAAATTTAGTTTAATGAGAACAAATAAAATTTACCCAGTGCAGTGTTCAACAGAACATTGGAAAACTGAAATGCCATTGGGTGGTTGATTAATATGACTTAATATGACCCCACCACTCCAAAGCCATACACAAATTTGTGTTTATAACTGAAATATCACGCGTAATTCATCCTTGGACTTTAGGATCTTCTCAGTAGCCTGAGCTTTATTTTGACAGAAATTTCAATTAGATAAGACTTGTCATCTTTATAATATAGTAGATCAAAGTAAGATGTCAGCTGTAGTCATTGATTGTCAACTAAAGCAAATTAAGTCTGTGGTTTGAACTAACAGAGAACAATAAGTAGCTGGCTACAGGTTTTGCAGGATGCTAGCAGTTAATCTGAAGCTAAAATCCCACCCTAAGTCAAACTTATTTTCTCTTTTATAACCAGGAAACTGCACGTAGGTCAATAGTACAACTCCCTTAAATTGTTCTTTGACCTATATAGAAATTGTATAAAGTTGCAAAAGAAAAGTATGGAGGAAGTATCCTGGTGTACCAGGAAACATCCTATCTAAAATACCCGGATGCTAAGACCTTAACATACTCCTCCCACTTAGCATGAACCAGGCTGTCTCCATATGAAGTGTTTCTACAACTCAGTATAGGAAGCAAATCTTGTAAGACTCCTTACTGCAGGCCTGGAGGGACACAGGGTGGTAAAATTGGTTTGTTTTTGCCATTGCACAGCAGTTCCCCTAGAAGAGACACTCCCAGGAACATCTGAAACTCTCAGAATGGCAGCACATTTTTCACCCTTACAATGCTGAGCCCCAGTATTTGAGTCTAGTGATATGTTGATTGCATCTTCAACCGGCCTCTAAAGGCTTAACAAGTTTGGATAGCTAGCTCAAAGTCACAAGGCCAGCAGCAAAACGTGCCTTGACTTCCCTTCCCTACCCTAGTCCCACACTGTGTGAGGGCCAGAGCTGCTCTCACTGGAAGGTCAATGCCTTAAGGAATGGGTTTTTGAGCATTGTTCTGACAGTGATGCTCTGTTTGAAGATGAAAATTTTCTTAGTCATGTTCTGATCCATAGATATAGTGCTTTTACATTGCACATGTCACAAGTTGTGTTACCAGTGACCATTCTTACCTTGTTGGCCATTCATATTCTTCTAAGCAGAAGGAAGCTTGTGCAATGAGCAACTAGAAGCATGCCGTAGATGGAAGTATATGTAGGTAAAGCATATTACAGCTTTCCCAGCTTGGGGAAGAGCTGGTAAGAAATGTTTTCATTACCTGTCTAAAGCTATTAGTCCAAGCAGACAAGACTCCTCCATGGAGGAAAACAGATATGCCAGCAGCCTTAGAACGTTCTCACTGCCTTTGTGACCTTCTAGCATCTTAAGAGGTCTTTTGAGTCTTCTAACATGATTATTAAATATTCTCTGTTCAAATGAACTGGCATAGACATATTCTAGAGCAAAATGTGAAATTAAAAAAAAAATCTCATATTTAGGTAGAGTTAATTAATCATAAATAAAGCTAAATTCTGATTTGAGAGTTGACTTTTTTGTTCAAGTATAAACTATATATGAAAACACATTTCTTCCCCCTTGTAGTCAGCTCATTGCCCAAAGAAAGGAAAACTTCCACAAGTGCACTAGTTGGTGGTAGGAGTTGGGTTGCGTGCTCTCTTCAGCAGGCTGTTGACTTTCTGTTCTGCAGTGGACAGGACATGGTGAGCATCTTGCAGTTAGTGCAGAATCTGATGCACGGAGACGAAAGCGAGGAGCCCCTGAGCACACGGTAATGGAGAGGGCCAGCATGAGCCACCAGGCCTGGTCTGACCACTTCATCCTTAATCTGTTCTCTGTAGTTCCTTTTTTTCCCCCTGCAGTGCTAGAAATGGAACCCAGGGCTTTGATCATGGTAGAACCACTTAGTAATCTCCAGCCTCCCCTCTCTACTTCTTGAGGCTGGAATTTAGTTGTTAAAATATTGAAAAGAAAATTACTTTCAAGTAGTTTGGGCATATTCTGTAAAAAGAAAGATATAACATTCTTTTTTTTTTGGTCAGCCATGGGGCTTCAACTCAGGGCCTGAGCACTGTGTTCTTTTGCTCAAGGCTAGTGCTCTTTGAACCAGTGCTCTACTTCCAGTTTCCTAGTGGTTAATTGGAGATAAGAGTCTCATAGACTTTCCTGCCCAGGCTGGCTTCAAACTCTGATCCTCAGATCTCGCCTCCTGATTTACTAGGATTATAGGCCTGGGCCATCAGCACCTAGCTCTGCTGATAGGATTCTATTTTTTATTTTATTTTATTTACCTGTTTATTTTTGATGGTGTGGGGCTTGAACTCTGGGCCTGGGCGCTGTCCCTCAGCTCTTCTGTTCAAGGCTAGCACTCTACCACTTGAGCCACAATGCCACTTCCGGCTTTTTCTGCTTATGTGGTGCTGAGGACTCAAACCCAGGGCCTCATGTATGCAAGGCAAGCACTCTACCAACTGAGCCACCTTCCCAGCCCCAGGATTCTATTTTTTAAATATATTTTTCTCCTGACATTTTCAGTGTTTAATATGCATTGAATTTCTGAGTTTATATGAATTAATGCCTTATGAAAATTTGCATGGATTTCAAGTCTAACAAATTTCTGTGGAACACTATAGCTCCTTTTATGTTATTTGATTCTATTTTCTTAATGTAACAAATTTTAATGAACAGAGTCCAGAGTATTGGAGAACAAGGTCACATGGCTTTGCTGGGTCACAGTCTTGGAGCTTATATATCAACTCTGGACAAAGAAAAGCTGAGAAAACTAACAACTAGGATACTTTCCGATACCACCTTGTGGCTGTGCAGAATTTTCAGGTAAAGACATACGATGACATTCCACCTTCTGGTAAGATATTTGCCTCATTTGAAGGTTGCTTAAGCTCTTTGTGCGACTTGATCTTTGTGTATTAAGAGGGGAGATGGGCTGGGCGCCAGTGGCTCACGCCTGTCATCCTGACTACTCAGGAGGCTGAGATCTGAGGGTCATGGTTCAAAGCCAGCCCGGGCAGGAAAGTCCATGAGCCTCTTATCTCCAATAAACCACTCAGAAAACCGGAAGTGGCACTGTGGCTCAAGTGGCGCTAGCCTTGAGCTGAAGAGCTGAGGGACAGTGCCCAGGCCCAGAGTTCAAGCCCCATGCCTAACAACAACAAAAAAGAGGGAAGATGGTTACTATCTGCTTCATGGTGTTACAGGGCCAAGTGAGATCCTGCTCAATATAGGTAAGAACTGAGTGTAAAGGCACTGAAATGTTTGCTAGAGTCAGCCCCTTTTTTGGGGGAAAGGAGGGTCTTGAACTCAGCGCCCAGGCTCTGTCCTGAGCCTCTCTACACAAGGCTAGTACTCTACACTTGAGCCACAGCGCCACTTCCTGCTTTTCCTGAGTAGTTTATTGGAGATAAGAGTCTCATGGACTTTTCTGCCTGGGCTAGCTTTGAACCCCAATCCTCAATACTCAGCCTCCTGAGTAGCTAGGATTACTGGCCTGAGCCACTGGTGCCTGACACCCACACTTACTTTTAAGTGTTTGTTTTCCAAGTTTTGCACATTCATACAAGATAGAGCAAGGATCTAGATCAAATACCTTCAATCATCTTCCTCAGTCTCTAGGAGACTGAGTAAAAGGTCTCAAGAAAATTATAATAAAAGCAAGACTTGCTGGGTTGCCAGTGTCCCACACCTGTAATCCTGGCTGCTCAGGAGACTGAGATGTGAGGATCACAGTTTGAAGCCTGTTTGAGCAGGGAAGTCTATGACACTCTTTATCTTTAATTAACCTGCAAAAATCTGAAGTGGAGTTGTAAGCTAAGGGACAGTAGCCAAGCCCTGAGTTCAAGTCTCAGTACCAGCATTTTTTTTTTCTTTTTGGGTCCGGTCGTGGGGCCTGAACTCTGGGCCTGGGCGCTGTCCCTCAGCTCTTCAGCTCAAGGCTAGTGCTCTACTACTGGAGCCACAGCTCCACTTCCGGGTTTTTTTTTTTGCTTATGTGGTGCTGAGGAATAGAACCCAGGGCCTCATGCATACAAGGCAAGCGCTCTACCACTGAGCCACCTTCCCAGCCCCCCTGCCAGCATTTTAAAAAAAAAAAAAAGTATTTATTTTGAAGGTTTTAGGGCTGACACTGCCAACAGCCATACCTGCATCACCCATTCCTTCCTTTGTGTGGATTCTACTCTTGTATCTGGGACTCCAGGTGTTTGTTTCCTAGTTTCTGCTTTCTAGAGTTGAATGTGAGTGTCATGTCCTTACCTGTCTCCATTATAAAGTCTGCTGGAGTGAGTGGCCAGCAGCCCACTGAGTTGAGGGCGCCTCACACCCCAATCCTCCCTGCCTACTCTAGGAGATAGTTCCTCATTGAGAAGAGAATTGCTCTCATGTCTAACATTGGGATATAGTGGTCAGAACTAGCTAGAAGCAAGCAAGAGTACATTGATTTATGGGATCTCTTGATAGGTATGAAAATGGCTGTGCCTATTTCCATGAAGAAGAAAGAGAAGGACTCGCCAAGATCTGCAGGCTTGCCATTCATTCTCGATACGAAGACTTCGTCGTGGATGGATTCAATGTGTTATACAATAAAAAGCCCGTTATATACCTTAGTGCTGCTGCTAGACCTGGCCTGGGCCAGTACCTTTGTAATCAGGTAATATGATACAAACAGTGTTCAAATGTGGTTTGGCTTTGCTTTTGTGTTCCAGCTGTGGCTAGAACCTAGGACCTTACCTGTGCTAGGCAAGCATTCTGTCACTGACTTCCAGCCCCAGTGTTTTGTCCTGGGCTTGTACTCTCGGCCTGGGCGCTGTCCCTCAGCTCTTTAGCTCAAGGCTAACTCTTTACCACTTCAGCCACAACGCCACTTCCGGTTTTCTGAGTAATTTCTTATTGGAGATAAGAAAGCTAGCCCTGCTTGGGCTGGCTTTGAACCATGATCCTCAGATCTCAGCCTCCTGAGTAGCTAGGGTTACAGGCATGAGCCACCAGCGCCCGGCCTGTCCTGAACCCTTTAAAACATGTCTATGCATTTCTCTAGCTCTAGAGAACTCTAGCTCTGTAGTTTAAAGAAAGATGGTGCACTTGTCTGTCTCCTGTTTTGTAAGAGAGTATCATATATATAGGGGGGACAGGGAGAGAAAATATATTAGCATTACATATATTATTGAATTTGGAATTATTGTATTTCTAATTGCCCAGAGGCCATCACAGGAAACATTTTGCTTTCTTTCCATACTTGAATCAGGCTGTGTAGTTTTTTTATATGGGTGTTTTCACCGACTGTTTACTTTTTTGTTGTTTCGATTATTGGTTGTGGGGCTTGAACTTGGCCTGGGCGCTGTCCCTGAGCTCTTCAGCTCAAGGCAAGCGCTCTACCACTTGAGCCACAGTACCACTTCTGGTTTTCTGGTGGTTAATTGGAGATAAATGTCTCATGGATTTTCCTGCCCAGGCTGGCTTTGAACCATGATCCTCAGATCTCAACTTCTTGAGTAGCTAGGATTACAGGCGTGAGCCACTGGCATCCAGCTTACTTTTCATTCTTTTCTGAGCAGGTTCTTGCTTTTTCCTGGGCTCACTTTGGACCATGAGCCTCCTGTTTACACTTCCTCCTATGTAGCTAGGGTGGCAAGTGTGCCCTACTTTTTTTTTTTTTGGTCAGTCATAGAGCTTGAGCTCAGGGTCTGGACGCTGTCTCTGAGCTATTTCGCTGAAGGATAATCCTCTACCACTTTGAGCTACAGTGTTACTTCTGGTTTTTTGGTAGTTAATTGGTGATGAGTCTCACAGACATTCCTCCCTGGGCTGGCTTTGAACCACAGTCCTCAGATCACAGCTTCCAGAGTAGCTAGGTTTATAGGTGTGAGCCACTGGCACCCAGCCCTACTAATTTTTTATTGGTTGAGATGAGGATCTCATGAACTTTTTGCCTAAGCTTGATTTGAACCATGATTCTCCCAATTTCAGTCTCCTTAGTAGTTATGAACTTTTGTAATTTGAAGTCAGAGCCTTATTCTTCTCAGCTGGACTATGTCTACTTGAAGTATGTCTCTAGCCCTGCGCTTCGCTGGTTATCTTTTCTACCTGGGCTAGCCTCAAACTACCATCTTTAGATCTCAGTCTAAGCCCCTGGTAGTCTCAGCCCCTGGTAAAAACCTGTGTATTTCTCCAAGAAGAGAATATGTAATAAAGTATTAAATTTTTGGTCTTAACTACTCTTGTTTCTGAAATTGTACAAACAGTATATTGTAACTGTTAACAGTTCCTAAACTTATAAACTCATGTATTCAGAAGCTAAATATGAAGAACATAAAATTAATTTGCCTTGCTCTCCATTCATTACCCTTTGTTTCTCTCAGTACATGATTTCTGTAAAGAAGGCACTGCTGTTCTCTAAATGCCTTTGGTGGTGATGTTTACCATTGTGTTTGGAGGAAGAACCCTGTTACCCAGAAATGCCCAGTGCTCAGTAGTTTCTTTGTTTGCAAATGTCTTTTTTTTTTTTTAGTATACTTTAGACTGTTCCAAAGATAGTTACTTGACTCATTTACGATTGCTTTTATGTTATGTGTCCGTGTTCAGGGGTAACCCTGTGTGCTAAGCCACCTCCTCTGCCCTCATTTAGAAAATTTTACATTGTCTCCTCTTACAAACTATTTAATTTCACAGTTTTTGTCAGGGGGTGGGGCTTAGCATTCCTGTGTACTTCAGTCCTGTTTATAAATGTTCCAGGGAGATAAGGGGGGTAAAAGATTTTCTTGTGTTTTTCTTTGAGACAGGGACTTGTTACATACCCCAGGCTGTCTTTGAACTCAAGATCTTCCTGCCTCAGCCTCCTGAGTGCTGGGATTATACATGTGTGCTACCATGCTTGACTGAGATTTTTTTTCTTTTAATAGTACTGGGGTTTGAACTCAGAGCTTTGTTTGAGTTTGTCATGCAGACTCTCTACCGTGCCCTTCTTGCTTTTCACATAAGGTTTCATATTTGTGCCTGTGTAGAGCTTGGAATCACTTCTACCTCTGCTTCCTGTCATTGAGATGCTGTGGCTTGTCTGTCACATTCATAAGTGAATGGGAACAAAGGTCTTCTAAAACCATGTGTTTCGTCTTGCAGCTTGGCTTGCCCTTCCCCTGCTTGTGCCGTGTGCCCTGCAACACTATGTTTGGATCACAGCATCAGATGGTAAGTTGTCCTTTGGTTTATATGATGAGATGGAGCTTCTGTTTGCTGACCTCCAGGTAGTTAGTAGTAGCTTATTTATTACTTCAATCTTTCCTTTGTGTAATGTGTATTGCTGCGTTGTGTCCAGGAAGGTTGGCCAGTATAGGTCAGGACCTCCAGGGTCTTTTTTTGGGTCAGTACTGGGATTTGAACTCAGGTCCTTGCAGCTGCTAGACAGACAGGTGTAGTACCACTTAAGCCACATCCTTAGCCCTGGCACCTTGCTCTTAAAGGATCTTTTATTTATTTTGGTGGTACTGGGGTTTGAGTACAGTGAAACTCAGCTTTGCACTGGCTAGGCAGATGTTCTCCTGAGCCATCCGTCCAGCCCTTTTTACCCTGGTTAGGATAGGATAAGATCTTGGTTTTTGCCCTGGTGGGCCTGCACTACAATCCTCCTAGTTATATTTCCTGCTGTATAGCTGTGTTGTGTTGAGATGGGCTGGCATGGAACTGTAGTTCTTCTGATCTCACATAGCTAGGATAACAGGCACGTGCCACCACAGCTGGTTGAGATGGGGTCTTGCAAATATTTTGCTTGGGTGGCCTTGAACCATGATCCAGAGTACCTTCAGAGTAGCTAAGATTACAGGATGAGCCACTCTATTCTAAAAAATCTTGTAACCACTTTATCACGTTCTTTGAAGTGTTTTTGGTGCTAGAAATTGTGAACACTGGACCTGATGCATACTAAGTACACACTTTACCCAACTGTGTTGCCTGTCTTAAGTAGAAATATGGTAGCTCAGATCAGTGCCAAAACTTCCTTCTAAAGCCTATGGTCGAAGTTGTCACTGCGGGGGCGTGTCCGGGTCTTTGTATCTTGCTGCATAGCTCATGCTGGCTGCTTACTCAGGGTCCTTGGCACCCTGTATGGGAATGGGTAGGTTTTGAAAATGGGATCCTTCTTTGCATATTGGGGTTAAGTTCAATTATCTTAGACATGCAGGTGATAAACCTCTTAGGCTAGTAGGAAGAGGATCAATCTTTGGATTCTGCAACGTGGCTCAACTTTTAACTCGGGTATACCAGTAAGTAGCTGCTCTCTCATCCATCTTTTGAGGGAGGTACAAGATTTTCTCTAAATGCATATATTTAAAAATAGAGAAGTGTTGATTCCGAATATGAGCACTTTTTGCCTCATTTTGCTGTTTTTTCTAATTAAGTTTGAAGGGAAACTATTTGGTTTTGACATCTATGATTAGAGGAAACAATTTATCAAGAGTAAGACTTGTTTGAGTGTTTAACTTTGAGAGTCATCTGTGATACTTTTGGAAGTCATAATTTTTCTTTTCAATCTAAAAGTGATTTTATTTTTCTAAACTTTGTTAGCATACAGTAGTTGAATAGGATTTCATTTCTGCACATGTATACAATGTACCTCATAAATTCACCCCTTCTATCACTCACCCCCCATCCTCCCTTCTAAAACAAATTTCAACAGGCTTACTGTTCCGTTTTCATACATGCAAGTAAAGCACTTCAGCCACATCCGCCCTCCCACTGTCACTCATCCCAGAAGTCGTAACTTTGCAGTGTGCACCTTTCATGTTGGTCATCTCATATTTTTGTGGTCCTAGGATGTTGCCTTTCTGGAGAAATTGATTAAAGACGATATAGAACGTGGAAGGCTGCCCCTGCTGCTTGTGGCAAATGCTGGTATGTATCATAAAACCCAGTCTTTGACTTTGGAAATCTAGGTGAGAAACTTAGCCTGAAAAGACCAACTAACTCTTAAGGGCTGGGAAGGTGGCTCAGTGGTAGAGTGCTTGCCTTGCATGCATGAGGCCCTGGGTTTGATTCGTCAACACTACATAAGCAGAAAAAGCCAGGAGTGGTACTGTGGCTCAAGTGGTAGAGCACTAGCCATGAACTGAAGAGCAGAGGGGCAGCGCCCAGGCCCAGAGTTCAGACCCCACAACCAAAAAAAAAAAACAAAAAAACACCAACTCTTAAAAAAACTCAGTGCTGGTGGCTCATGCCTATAATTGTAGCTACTCTGGAGGCTGAGGATAGCCGTTTGAAACCAACCTGGGCAGGAAAATCTGTGAGACTCTTAACTCCAATTAATCATTGGAAAATGGGAAGTAAGGCTGTGATTCAAGCGGTAAAGCACTAGCCAGCAGTTTAACCCCCCAGGACTGGGAAAAGAAATGAAAAGTAGTAGTAAATTATCTTTATAGGTGGCATGATTGTATAGCTATCATGTCTTATGGAAACTAGAGAAAAGTTGCTGGAATGAATTAATGCACTAAGAAAATGTGAGTGTACAAGAGCTTTAGAAGATGCTTAACATCAGTAGTGGTCATTAGGAAAATTCAAGTTAAGCCAGGCATGGTGGTACACACCTATAATCCCAGCTACTCAGCTACTCAGTAAGCAGAGATAGGAGGGTCCTAAGTTCCAGGCCAGCCCAAGCAAAGTTATTAAGACATTTTTTTCAGAAACAAAAATATAAAAGGGTTCAGGGCCTGGCTCAAGCTGCAAAACACTGGCCTAGCATGCATGAAATCCTAGATTCAATTCCCAGTGGAGTTTAGCCAGGGGTGATGGTGTAGTACCTACCTGTAATTCTAGCACCGACAGAGGCATGAAGATTGAGAGTTTGAGGCTAGCCTAGACTACACTGAGAGGGCTGCGGGTGTAGCTCAGGGGTGGGGCAGTTGATGCCAGTCCTCAGCATCCCATGAAAAAGCAGTGAGATGACGTTAAAATTTAAAAAAAAAAAAGGGCCAAATGCTGGTGAGCTGTTGTGTGACTGGTGGGGACACCAAGCAGTACAGCCACGCGAGAGGACAGCTTGGCGCTTCCTTACAAGGCTTCCATATTTACCACCGCGCCACCCCTCAGTCCCATTACTTGGTATTTACCAAAGAGAATTGAAAATGTCCCTCCATACCAAGAACTCATAAGTGTTCGGGTGTCCATTGGCTGGTGCAGACCTGCTGCGGAGACTAAGCAGGGACAGGCATGTCCACTGGGAAGAAGCCACAGAAAGGTCTGTGATCTGTGCTTCCATGGACAAATTGTACTGAGTGACAGAACAGGCTGGGGCTGTGGGGCTGCACGGAGCTGAGGCCGCCGTGGGGACAAGGACGCTTCCAGGAAGTAGAGAACTACACGTCCTGAACCACACGTGTATGCCCGTGGGTTTTGTTGCATATGAATTGCACTGTAATAAAGCAGTTCATTTCACAAAATATTTAAATGCAACAGGAAAACCACTACTTCCTGCCTGACTTCTTGTATGTTTAAAAGAAACAGATCTACCCATGTTTAGTCACTTGATAGACTCAGGGATTTTTTTTTTTTTTTTTTTTGGCTTATAACATTTGCTCCTTTGAATAGCTTTTCTTGTTTGGGTTATCATAGGAACAGCTGCAGTTGGACACACAGACAAGATTGGGCGATTGAGAGAGCTCTGTGAGCAGTATGGCATATGGCTTCACGTGGAAGGGTAGGTAGAGGCGAGGTCCCTAGAAAGAGGGGACAGCCAGCCCCACTGCAGTGACAGTCATCCCCAAAGGTTCTTAGAGCAAGGTAATAAAATAACAAATTGGCTGAAACAGATCTTACTGGTTCACATAACTAAAAAGACCAGTGCTTAACTGGCTTCCGCAGTCATTCTGTCAACAGAATTGTCTGCTTCCATCCCAAAGCCTCAAAAAAAGTCCCAGGAGCAGTTGCCGCCAGTGTGTCCAGGCCGAGGCCTGCTATCTTGCCTCCAGAAGGACAAATGGGAGCTGTGGCTGGAGGACACAGCATATGGGGTGCAGTGTCTTAAGCAGACAGGGACACCCTGACACATGTCCCGGTTCAAGTGAGTCTGCAAGGGTTTCTTGTCTTTGTAAAGTCCACACCTCCCGCGGCTGGAGTGAGAGCCAATGACGGGGCTGTCACCCCACAGCAGCGCAGCTGGGCGTAAGTTTTGGACAGCACATACTTAGTGAAGAAGAAACAGTGAGTAATTAGTTCTCAGATTGGTGTTTTCTCCTCCAGGGTGAATCTGGCAACACTGGCTCTCGGTTATGTCTCCTCGTCAGTGCTGGTATGTTGTAGGTTTTCACCAAATACTTTACGGCAGGGTGTGGGGAGTGGGTTTAGTGTACTCTCATCATGTGGTGACAAGTTGTTCTCCTGTGGGTAGGCTGCAACCAAATGCCACAGCATGACGCTGACCCCGGGCCCCTGGCTGGGACTGCCCGCTGTCCCCGCAGTGACGCTGTACAAGCACGATGACCCTGCCCTGGTGAGCTGCCTGCCCGGCTGGGGCGGGACGGGGGCGGGGAGGGAACATTCACTACAGAACAGCCAGACGGAGTCTGCTTTCCTTCATTTCATTCATGACATGAATCCATACTATTTTTTTTTTTTTGGTTTATTCATCATAGGTTTATTCCCTATGTGTGTAAAGGACTTTCAGGCCAGTGTATAGCTGTATCATATTCCATCACTCAAGTATCACTCGTGTTTAGTCATGGCCATTTGTGAACTTTAAGGATATTTTCAAGTTTCTATAATAGAGGTTTGAATGAATGTCTTTTTACTTTGCAAATTATTTCTTAAAAATAGGTTCTCCAGGAAGTGGCGCTGTGGCTCAAGTGGTAAAACACTAGCCTTGAGCTGAAGAGCTCAGGGACAGTGCCCAGTCCTAGAGTTTAAGCCCCACAACCAACAAAAAATAGAAAATGAACTCCAGGAAAAATAGGTTCTCCAAAGTGAAATTCCCGGCTTGTCACGGCTACTAAAGCCTATAATCCAAGCTGGTTGGGAGGCAGAGATCAGAGGATCCTGGTTTGAGGCTAGCCTGGGCTAAACCATTCATGAGACTCCACCTCCACAAGCAGCTGGGTGTGGTGTCCCGTGCCTGTTAACCCTGCTGCTGGGGAAGCACAAGTAGAAGGATCACATGCCAAGCCAGCCTGAACATAAAGCCACACTCTTCCTTGATCACAATGCCAAAAGGGATAGGAGGCCTGGCCCAAGTGAAAGAGCACCTGCCTCACAAGCTCAAGGTCTTGAGTTCAATAGGCTTCTAATCCACATTTTCTAAGAGGTTGCAATGGTTTTCTTTTTCTTTTTCTTTTTTTTTTTTTTTTTGTGAGTTGACTTAAAACATTTTTAGAAAAC